>NW_026782443.1:600000-1090708 GCF_031769215.1 Ylistrum balloti | reverse complement strand
GTCTTTGTGATTTTAGTTCGGATGACTCGAATTTCATTGAGTCGAAATTTTTTCAGTCCCTTCAATTGTAAAGCAAGGAAGAAGACATTCGTTATCTCGAAATTAGTTTTTGTCAAAATATCGGAACGTCTTCTGCCGAAATCGGTCAATACATACACAGAGGAGAAAGTCACCTGTACGTAACACATGGCTAATTACGGCGTCTCGGTCCATTGTTCACAGAACACATGGTCACTGGCGATTAATTAACTGTTTAAGTATCCAATTACAAGTTGGCTTCTTAATTAGTGTTACCTTTCTATAGAAGTGAATTACCTGTACGTTAAAAAAGCAGCGCGTTTACACAAACATAAAGACGTTTAGCTTGGTTGCATGCATATTTAGGAATTATAAAAACGGAACCATACGTCGTTTTTTGCAGCATATCAAAAGCAAATTTTAATTTCGTTATATGTAATTCCGTAAAATATATGATGTATATGTGCTTGGTCAGTAAGGGTATTGTACACGTGTGCGGGACGGGACGGGACGGGACGACGTGAATACAATTGCATTTGATTGGAGTTGTAATGACATGTTTTGTTATTTGGAAGAATAAACAATAAAAGGAGAAAGTAGGATAAATTCATTTGTTTATTTACTGCCATTTCAAATATCATATTAAAATACGCTGCTTGCTTGCTATCGTAGCCCTACTTCGTACAACCGTAATCAACGTCAGGAAACTGATATCGTCAACCTTATTTATACACTTTGTTCGAGTCGAAATACGGATAAGTCGAAATTTTTTCCCACGGTCCCTTGATTTCGAAATAACGAGTTTCTACTGTATATGTTGTTTTACGTACTGAACAAGAAAGATATCGTCATATCAGAGTTTCTAGGATGCCAACATACCATTTGCATACAAATATTAGACACTCCTGCACGTGCCAGTTTGTGTTTCTCAGGACGCTGAGAAATGGACTGGACTGTGCTGACGTAGTCGTGTCCTTTGACAAGACATTTACTATTAATGTTTTCTATGACAGACGACGGGTATCCCGTATGGTGTTCAGTAAGGTATTCGCCAGCTACTGCAATGACCCTGACTGTACACGTGAGATTAACCCAGAAAACGAATGTCTGTTGGTATAGGATATCACGTGTTGACATTATGATGTGTATTTTATGTTCTTTTTCACGCTACACTGGACATTAAACTCCCACTCGTCACACTAAAGTAAACTACACCGCCCTGATTCTATAACGGGCCTGACACAGAAACCCTTTATATAAAGACCACATATAGCAGTATGTGATACGTCACCACCTGTCTACAACAATAAGCTTCATATTCTTTTCGAAGCTCCTGATTTTTTATGATTTCCATTTACTGATTCAACAATCAACTTTTGATGTTTTAGTAACTTGTAATAGTCCTGGACTGTTCGTAGCGTGTTAGTTGTCAGAATGAGCGGTGACCTCCGCGAAAACCTTTTGAATCAAACAAGTCATTCCTATAACCTGAACACTGATCACAGGCTATAAAGGAAACAATTACGGGTCTGTAGATTGTTCAAATAAAAGACAATTTTAGAAGTCACGTACACGTGTATGTTCTAAATTGCATGACTATGATACCTGTACATCACTGTCTGTGGATATTCACGTATTCCTGTACATCACTGTCTGTGGATATTCACGTATTCCTGTACATCACTGTTTGTTGTGATTTACGTATTCCTGTACATCACTCTGTGGTGATTCACGTATTCCTGTACATCACTCTGTGGTGATATACGTGTTCCTGTACATCACTGTCTGTGGTGATTCACGTGTTCCTGTACATCACTGTCTGTGGTGATTCACGTGTTCCTGTACATCACTGTCTGTGGTGATTCACGTGTTCCTGTACATCACTGTCTGTGGTGATTCACGTGTTCCTGTACATCACTGTCTGTGGTGATTCACGTGTTCCTGTACATCACTGTCTGTGGTGATTCACGTATTCCTGTACATCACTGTCTGTGGTGATTCACGTATTCCTGTACATCACTGTCTGTGGTGATTCACGTATTCCTGTACATCACTGTCTGTAGTGATTCACGTATTTCTTTACATAACATTTCGGATTTCCTTAAGACTTTAACATATAGAGCTAGTTAATGTGAAATAAAACATCGGTAGAATGAAATGATATTCTGTTTATTTTCAATAATCTAAATCAAGTACCAAACCATTCTTTTTAAACGCGACCAGCGTAGTTTTTTTCCATCCTGGTTATTAATGATGAGAACAATAGACAGAAAACCCGACAGACGAGTTGGGAGACACTAGGACACAGCAGGACACAGGACATTCTACCGTGGTGCTGTTCCTGTAGTCTCCATATCGTCAATATAATATCTATTGTATACAGGGACAATTCATGTCGACGTCCACGAGGCGCGCACCGGTCACGTGACCTGATGCGCCGGAAACTGTGGAGGGTGACCAAGTACGTGACAGTGATTGAATCAACAAGATTTGCTTATTTGCTAGATAGGTTTTAAAATAAACTCACAATCGAAAAGACAAGCGAAGTTTGTTTTCTTTCGTTTTTTGCATTCAATAGTGTTTTTTTTTCAAAATACGATGTAGAAAGGAGAACCAGCGCCTTGATAGCGTCATCATGGACCTAATTGTTTTTATCTCTTGAAATTAAATGTGTACTCAGCTTCACCCTGGCATCAGTGCTTCACGCTGGCATCATTGCAGTCATGATGGATGCTTGATCTGTGTAACCGTTAGGGAGACAATAAACACACTACGGCTATATTCGAATGTCCAGACTGTTATATCCGGCGGAGGGACACACGGTTTAAAAACTAAATTAATCAAATAACGCTACAGATGCTAATTTCCAACTGATATCACCACTGGTCAGTAACATCATCACCACTGGTCAGTAATGTCACCACTGGTCAGTTATATCATCACCACTGGTCAGTAATGTCACCACTAGTCAGTTACATCATCACCACTGGTCAGTAATGTCACCACCACTGGTCAGTAATGTCACCAATGGTCAGTTATATCATCACCACTGGTCAGTTACATCATCACCACTGGTCAGTACCGTCATCACCACTGGTCAGTAATGTCACCACTGGTCAGTTACATCATCACCACTGGTCAGTAACATCATCACCACTGGTCAGTACCGTCATCACCATTGGTCAGTAATGTCACCACTGGTCAGTAACATCACCACCATTGGTCAGTTACATCATCACCACTGGTCAGTAATGTCACCACTGGTCAGTTATATCATCACCACTGGTCAGTAACATCATCACCACTGGTCAGTACCGTCATCACCACTGGTCAGTAATGTCACCACTGGTCAGTAACATCACCACCAGTGGTCAGTTACATCATCACCACTGGTCAGTAACATCATCACTACAACATCATCACCACTGGTCAGTAACATCACCACCACTGGTCAGTAACATCATCACCACTGGTCAGTTACATCATCACCACTGGTCAGTAATGTCACCACCACTGGTCAGTAATGTCACCGCAACTGGTCAGTAATGTCACTACTGGTCAGTTACATCATCACCACTGGTCAGTTACATCATCACCACTGGTCAGTTACATCATCACCACTGGTCAGTACCGTCATCACCACTGGTCAGTAATGTCACCACTGGTCAGTTATATCATCACCACTGGTCAGTAATGTCACCACTAGTCAGTTACATCATCACCACTGGTCAGTAATGTCACCACCACTGGTCAGTAATGTCACCACTGGTCAGTTATATCATCACCACTGGTCAGTAACATCATCACCACTGGTCAGTACCGTCATCACCACTGGTCAGTAATGTCACCACTGGTCAGTTACATCATCACCACTGGTCAGTAACATCATCACCACTGGTCAGTTACATTATCACCACTGGTCAGTAACATCATCACCACTGGTCAATAACATCATCACCACTGGTCAGTACCGTCATCACCACTGGTCAGTAATGTCACCACTGGTCAGTTACATCATCACCACTGGTCAGTAACATCATCACCACTGGTCAGTAACATCATCACCACTGGTCAGTAATGTCACCACTGGTCAGTTACATCATCACCACTGGTCAGTAACATCATCACCACTGGTCAGTTACATCATCACCACTGGTCAGTAATGTCACCACTGGTCAGTAACATCATCACCACTGGTCAGTAATGTCATCACCACTGGTCAGTAATGTCACCACTGGTCAGTTACATCATCACCACTGGTCAGTCATGTCACCACTGGTCAGTTACATCATCACCACTGGTCAGTAACATCAAGTCATTAATTATGTACATAATGTCGATAGAGTGCTGTATCATTAATGTACTTCATTCTTTACGTTTTCATTTGTCTTCATATTTTTTGAAAAAAAAGGGAAAAAAACAAAACAAAAAACAATCAATTAAATAAAACATAGAAAACAAATTATTGTCTTGTTGAGCATGAACTGAGGGTTTCGTATAGATCAACCGTGTGTCTATCTCGCCAACACGGGTTTGTTTATGTGATTACGAATACGTTAGTTTCCGGGTAAATGAATTGATTGATAAATTGGATTATTGGAACACGAAACAACGCTTTAGTAACATGTATTTATCAACAATGATAAGAATCCATGTTATCACGTCCCAGAAAAAAGTCCTTATCATAAAGCCTAAAAAAATACAACCAAGCAAATATCTTTGGATATAGAACCATTTTCCTGCTCCTGACTTCAGCTTATAACTTGCTCGATAGTAACTGATTCCGTCCTAGTTTACAAATACATCTGTACATAAACATTGGAATCTCCTCCCAAGAAATGAAGATTTCAAAAGGTAGTTTTGTTACTGTATTTTTTTTTTTTTTTTGACAAAGTTGAATTATCCTACCTGCATGAACGCATAATTAAGAGGTTTAAGGATTCTGCTACGTTGTTTGGAGGCGGGTTCATGCTGGTGAACATCTCTCCGAACAGCATGCCCACATAAGGGATACGAGTAAAAGCCTTTCACAAAGGCATAACTATGACAGCACAGACCGGTATGTGTCTTCCCGAGAAACATACCCCCGCTAGGGATCGAACCAAGTACCTGGTGTCCTCACCTATGGACGCTGTTTTATGAAGTTTGTTTACTAATACAAATAAAACAAGTTACAACAATCTATTTTTATCTTTATTTCATATATGCATATAGATGCAAGGAAGTTGGAGAGCCTTGGAAATTGATATTTTCATGACCGAATGGTATATCGCCCTGAGAGAAAAAAAACCAACCTAGAGGAATATATTTCACAGTGAAAGATGGGTCGGACCAGACCAAATCTCGCTGTTTTCTAATCAAGATCTGTCACTGCATTCATATAATTGTTTGTGTTAATCCTTAATTGATTGTTGACATAAGATTCGTCTGTGTTTCGTTGTTTATGTTGTGGTGTACGGTTTTCACTGATAAATGCACTTTTATTGATTAATTCTCTATTTTCATATTGCACTCAAGCATCACTATCTCTTCCGCATCGTTAAACAGGTGTCATAGTGCGGCTAGTTAGTGTCATAGCTTCATTTGAAATATATCACGGAATCTGTCGACTTACTCCTACCGTATCTATACCAAAGAGCACGCCTTTTCTCAATACTCATTTTACGTCAGTGAAATACTTTGCAAGTGTTCGACTCTCTACATTACAAAAAAGAAGTACATTATTACGTTGCAAATTATGATAAAAGTACTTTTGTAAACGGACCAATCATATCAAAATAGAGTCTAAAGTCAGTTTGATCAACATCGCTTGTCAGATACACACATAATAGTAAATCTGCTTAGCGGTGACCTATTTTCCGGAATCGACGTGTACCACGGGCAGATAACTCTTTTAATAAAACTAATAATGGTCGCATCACAGCGGGACGAACTACATCCCACAATAGACTTCACAGTTCGGATCGAACGCCAAGAAAATTAATTACGGCTTAGTGGTTACTGACAAGATGAAATTCGATTTTCATTTTGTTGTGTATGGAAATCGTCCACACATTTATTTCAACATAAAACCGATACTAACATATAACCTAGATAAATGGTAAAAAAGACACCAGCAAATAACCTAGATGAATGGTAATAGCGACACCAACAAATAATCTAGATAAATGGTAATAGCGACACCAACAAATGATTTAGATAAATGGTAAAAACGACACCAACAAATAATTTAGATAAATGGTAAAAACGACACCAACAAATAACCTAGATAAATGGTAAAAACGACACCAACAAATAATTTAGATAAATGGTAAAAACGACACCAACAAATAATTTAGATAAATGGTAAAAACGACACCAACAAATGATTTAGTTAAATGGTAAAAACGACACAACAAATAATTTAGATAAATGGTAAAAACGACACCAGCAAATAACCTAGATAAATGGTAAAATCGACACCAACAAATAACCTAGATAAATGGTAAAAACGACACCAACAAATAATTTAGATAAATGGTAAAAACGACACCAACAAATAAGCTAGATAAATGGTAAAAACGACACCAACCAATAACCTAGATAAATGGTAAAATCGACTCCAATAAATAATTTAGATAAATGGTAAAAACGACACCAACAAATAATTTAGATAAATGGTAAAATCGACACCAACAAATAACCTAGATAAATGATAAAAACGACACCAACCAATAACCTAGATAAATGGTAAAATCGACTCCAACAAATAATTTAGATAAATGGTAAAATCGACTCCAATAAATAATTTAGATAAATGGTAAAAACGACACCAACAAATAATTTAGATAAATGGTAAAATCGACACCAACAAATAACCTAGATAAATGATAAAAACGACACCAACAAATAACCTAGATAAATGGTAAAATCGACTCCAACAAATAATTTAGATAAATGGTAAAATCGACATCAACAAATAATTTAGATAAATGGTAAAATCGACACCAACAAATAACCTAGATAAATGGTAAAAACGACATCAAATACGAGAAGGAAATTCAGGGCGATTTATAGAATCAGTGTATCGATAACACAGAAAATACATGTGCCGTTAAAAGTATGATGTGTCAAGTGTTGGTAGGTAGCTTCGTTCGAATATCCATCAGTTCTGCCTGATCACGGAGATTTTATAACGGGCATCATGGAATAAGATAATAACATGTTAAATAAGATAATTCTGTTCAGTTAATTATGAAATATGCAAATTTAAAATTAAATTTAAGTAACTTTGGATTCCATATTCATATACACTTACTTACCGGACAACGAAACAAAACATTCGATGTGACAGTGAAAGATTTGGTCAACATTCGTTATAATCTAATCCGACCTGGAGCGATAATTATCTGGACAAGTAGACATATTTGTCCAAAAAATTGTTTAAGTTTAAAAACAAATACTACATGCGTCAATAATAATGTAAACAAGACGATGACAGATCCGAAATACCAGTTAAACTCTCTTTTCACCATTTATTGCTTTCTGTGAATTCTTTTATATAAATACTTACACGCACATGCATGCGCGCGCACATATACATGCCTTTTAGTGTTTATTGTAGCAATCAATTTGAAATGTAATCAGTTAAAC
Organism: Ylistrum balloti; assembly: GCF_031769215.1. Classification (NCBI taxonomy): domain Eukaryota; kingdom Metazoa; phylum Mollusca; class Bivalvia; order Pectinida; family Pectinidae; genus Ylistrum; species Ylistrum balloti. The sequence continues at coordinate 1,083,058 of NW_026782443.1, read as the reverse complement.
ATTGCTATGTACCAGAACACGTGACAACGATTCTCCTATCACCAACTTTTTGTATGTCACCTTTCACAACACACGATGTTATGATTTATAGATTGCAGAACATATGGCAGGTGTCCAGCATTTTTTAAACAAACCAAGAAAGAAAGAAAGAAAGAAAGAAAGAAAGAAAGAAACAAATAAACAAAATAAAATCCTTTTTCGAACGAAAAAAGTATCATTGGTGATGATCGGAGAATTGAGTGTGATCAGAAATGCCATATTACAAAGCTTTAGTACGACGTAACATCTTCAGCATGCCGAAAGTGAAGACCTGTATCTGTCTGACTTAGGGGCGTTCTAGTATCAATCTGACAACCGCTTCTTCGTAGGCAGACAATTCATTGACACTATCCTTGGTTTTTCATTACGGAACTCACAAAGGCTTTTAGATCTATCCTCGTTCATCTTCGACAAAGTCTATGTGCCGGCGTTGAGTGTCGGCAGTCCCTCGATCGCCAGCTATTATTGAAATTATCATGGCTACGCTGACGGGATAACGGCAGGATGTCTCGTACACGAGCGTAGTTACATTAATCGACGAGACAATATCATATACGTATTAGCAAATGGATCAAACAAACTAATTGTATCGTTAAACTCATTAACGTGTCTTGATTGGAGTTGATGATGGGACTCCTGGAGGAACAGCAATCCATCTTAACGGACACAGGACACATAAAAGTAAAATGTTGTTGCTTTGTCTGGGCCTGCAGCACGGCAGTTGAAGTTGAAGAATGCTAGTATATAGATACAGGTTTTGTGACTAGACACATATTTTGTAATTAAACGGATACAGTTTTGGTGATGAAACAGATATGATTAAGTGATGAAACTGTGTAGTATGTTTCCGTATCTACTGTCCGATTCCGGTTTGTACGTTATGTTATTAGTGTGTGCGGGTAGTGTTCCGGTTTAGGGAAAGGAAATTCGCTTGTCAACTATTGAGATGTATTTGTGGTTTCTTTCTGTCAGTGGCGCAGATACATGTTTTGTGACTGGCGCATATACAAGTTTTGTGACTGGCGCATATATAAGTTTTGTGACTGGCGCAGATACAAGTTTTGTGACTGGCGTATATACAAGTTTTGTGACTGGCGCATATATAAGTTTTGTGACTGGCGTATATACAAGTTTTGTGACTGGCGCATGTATAATTTTTGTGACTGGCGCAGATACAAGTTTTGTGACTGGCGCATATATAAGTTTTGTGACTGGTGCAGACACACGTTTTGTGACTGTCGCATATATAAGTTTTGTGACTGGCGTATATACAAGTTTTGTGACTGGCGTATATACAAGTTTTGTGACTGGCGCATGTACAAGTGTTGTGACTGGCGCATGTACAAGTGTTGTGACTGGCGCATGTACAAGTGTTGTGATTAAACATATACATGTTTGATTAAATATGAGCAGGTTTGGGATAAACATACACCGGCTTGTGATAAACAGATATAGGCTTGTGATAAACGCATACAGGCTTGTGATAAACACATACAGGCTTGTGATAAACACATACAGGCTTGTGATAAACATATACATGCTTGTGACAAACACATACAGGCTTGTGATTAACACATACAGGCTTGTGATAAACATATACATGCTTGTGATAAACACATACAGGCTTGTGATAAACACATACAGGCTTGTGATAAACATATACATGCTTGTGATAAACACATACAGGCTTGTGATAAACATATACATGCTTGTGATAAACACATACAGGTTTGTGATAAACACATACAGGCTTGTGATCAACACATACAGGCTTGTGATAAACACATACAGGCTTGTAATCAACACATACAGGCTTATGATAAACACATACAGGCTTGTGATAAACACATACAGGCTTGTGATTAACACATACAGGCTTGTGATTAGCACATACAGGCTTGTGATAAACACATACAGGCTTGTGATAAGGCTTGTGATAAACACATACAGGCTTGTGATAAACACATACAGGCTTGTGATAAACACATACAGGCTTGTGATTAACACATACAGGCTTGTGATAAACACATACAGGCTTGTGATAAACAGGTACAGGCTTGTGATAAACACATACAGGCCTGTGATTAACACATACAGGCTTGTGATAAACACATACAGGCCTGTGATTAACACATACAGGCCTGTGATAAACAGGTACAGGCTTGTGATAAACACATACAGGCTTGTGATAAACACACACAGGCTTGTGATAACCACATACAGGCTTGTGATAAACACATACAGGCTTGTGATAAACAGGTACAGACTTGTGATAAACACATACAGGCTTGTGATAAACACATACAGGCTTGTGATAAACACGTACAGGCTCGTGATAAACACATACAGGCCTGTGATAAACAGGTACAGGCTTGTGATAAACACATACAGGCTTGTGATAAACACATACAGGCTTGTGATAAACACGTACAGGCTTGTGATAAACAGGTACAGGCTTGTGATAAACACGTACAGGCTTGTGATAAACATGTACAGGCTTGTGATAAACAGGTACAGGCTTGTGATAAACACATACAGGCTTGCGATTAACACATACAGGCTTGTGATAAACACATACAGGCCTGTGATTAACACATACAGGCTTGTGATAAACACATACATGCCTGTGATAAACACATACAGGCTTGTGATAAACAGGTACAGGCTTGTGATAAACAGATACAGGCTTGTGATAAGCACATACAGGCTTGTGATAAACACATACAGGCCTGTGATTAACAGGTACAGGTTTTGTGATTTATCAAATATTGGTTTTGTAATGTGACGTTTTGTCCACTGTAATATTTCACATTGATTAGACGATCAGAGATCTGTTGTCTGACATAAGATCGGTATATAATGTCTTTATGTTCACAAATCTCTAAGCAACAACCATTATAGGGAGACGGAACTTAACATGATATGTATAGGTTGTGAACATAACATGAGCCATTGGAAGATATAAATCATCCCGGGAACAGAGATGATAATCTCAGTCCATTTTAGTTCCAGCCATTCTCTGTAACATTATTTTTATGGTGTGTTTCCGGTCTGGGACATGTTCTAATGAGAACGTCACTAGTTTTGGCTCCTGTAGGCAAATGTCAGAAATGGACAAGGAACAGGCGACGCGGAAAAAAACGTAATAGATGGTTTTCTTTCCATTTTCCGCTCTGTATTTCAGAGAATTGATCGAATTATTTCCGTTCGAGAAAATGTCTCATTGGTCACGTGATTGTTTAGGAAGAAATTCTGATGCCTGTCCTCAGAATATACACCTCCTTACAAACACAAGCCTTTACTATTCCTTACAGAATATACACATCCTTACAAACACAAGCCTTTACTATTCCTTACAGAGTATAACCTCCTTACAAACACAAGCCTTTACTATTCCTTACAGACTATACACCTCCTTACAAACACAAGCCTTTACTATTCCTTACAGACTATACACCTCCTTACAAACACAAGCCTTTACTATTCCTTACAGACTATACACCTCCCTACAAACACAAGCCTTTTCTATTCCTTACATACTATACACCTCCTTACACACACAAACCTTTACTATTCCTTACAGAATATACACATCCTTACACACACAAGCCTTTACTATTCCTTACAGAATATACACATCCTTACAAACACAAGCCTTTACTATTCCTTACAGACTATACACCTCCTTACAAACACAAGCCTTTACTATTCCTTACAGACTATACACCTCCTTACAAACACAAGCCTTTTCTATTCCTTACAGACTATACACCTCCTTACACACACAAGCCTTTACTATTCCTTACAGACTATACACCTCCTTACACACACAAGCCTTTACTATTCCTTACATACTATACACCTCCTTACACACACAAGCCTTTACTATTCCTTACAGAGTATAACCTCCTTACACACACAAGCCTTTACTATTCCTTACAGAGTATAACCTCCTTACAAACACAAGCCTTTACTATTCCTTACAGAGTATAACCTCCTTACACACACAAGCCTTTACTATTCCTTACAGAGTATAACCTCCTTACAAACACAAGCCTTTTCTATTCCTTACAGAGTTTACACCTCCTTACACACACACAAGCCTTTACTTTTCAAACGTCAGTATTGCATTAAGAAAAGAAAATGAAACTCAATGTACTGATTTTCCTTTGCTGTCATCCTGACATGTATAACTAGAAAATACCTGGTGCACTAACACAGCTTATTCAATGCCCAGAATTTTGTATAGACAAATTCTAGTGTCTGAATCAAAAGGACATTTCTGTAAAGCGATGTCGGACAGATATACATGAGGTACGACTTTACCGGAAGAAACTATTAAGCATGTCCTATACGTGTAGTCGCTACCGGAAGCGACCGGGCATTTTGATCGTATTATTCCTAACAAGAAAAGAGACAAGAAATTAATTACATCAATTCGTGTCGATACTATCTTACATATGAACAAGGTCTACCATTGTTTGTCCCCTTAATTCAATAATCTAAATCCATAAGCAGATCAGACCCGCGGCCATTAGCGTCTAAAGAGGCTGTCTGGGTACAAAATGTCGGTGCGTTCGTTACGAGTGTGTGATGTCCGTGTGTCGGTGCGTTCGTTACGAGTGCGTGATGTCCCCGGACAGATCCTTCTGTGTCGTGATTTGCATATATATTCAAATCATATTCCTTTCGGGAAAGGAAGACGTGTAAAACAAAGTGTCATTTAAGAACGACAACAAGACCGAACTAATCAGAATAACAGATTTTCACAGCGAAGACACTAACTCCGACAGCTAGTTTCCCTATCGTGTTAACCTTCAAATGGCAACATTTTAGACGCACGTAGCATTCGGGCAATGCCCACTGTTTAGAGCACGCGAATCAACGAGAAAGGACACGTATGAAATATCAGTTTACAATAAAGAGACGTGATCAGTGTTTTACGAGTGACGCGTGCAGTTGATTGACCCATCCTTGCTACAGTACAGATATATGATGACCATCACGACTGAAACGACTGTCATTGACCACTTACCACTGTATGTTTTTGATAAGGTCTTGAATATCGCCAAACTAATGATTTGTGTCCTCAACTAATGTCTTACAGAAAAATGTCTATGACCCAAATTATCTCTCAGATGTGTTGAAGATTGACTAATATTTACACTACCCTTGTATGTTTACAGTAGAAAACACAACAATCGTTTCCTTTGTGAGGAGTCAGTACGTCAGACGTACATATCACACGGGGAAAATGCTCGCGTGCGACTGCTGCTTTCTCACTAGATTCATAATTGAAATTCTAGACTTTGTTGACACTGTTGTCTTTCTGTGTCCCAGTTTTAAACACAGCATGTGTAATAAGACCTTTCCCAATATAGCTAGTCTTGCATGGGAAGTGGCACTGGCAGATAAACCCACTGGGTGATAGTTCCGAACGGAAACCCAACATCAGGCTCCACTGGCAGATAAACCAACTGGGTGATAGTTCCGAACGGAAACCCAACATCAGGCTCCACTGGCATATAAACCCACTTGGTGATAGTTCCGAACGGAAACCCAACATCAGGCTCCACTGGCATATAAACCCACTTGGTGATAGTTCCGAACTATGACCCAGCATCATGTTATTACTCTGAATTTTGGGGTTTTTTTTTAACAATGATCGTGCATATCTTTATCTTAACCCTTAATTTTTAGGTGATCTTTGACAATATTACTGTGTCTGACTCAATTCAAAAATATTTTTATTTATTCCTTAAATTGTTTTTATGTTTAGAATATAAGGAATCTGTGTGATCTATTTTCTAATCAAGGCAATCGAGAAACAGGTAAAGCGATCTATTCTGCTCACTGTAATTATGTTATCGTACGCGATTGTAATCATTTTATCGTTAGGCACTACTTTGTCCGTTTTAGAAATATACTTAATTATCAGGGAATATCACTTAAAACAAGTAGCAGAAAGTTTTCTAGGAATTGGGTTCCACTATTACTGTAATAATACTGTATAACGACAAAGACGTGTCTACCACATTACTGCCAACCAATACTTCCTCAGTCGGTGTACTCCACGCAACCTACATGTCACTTGAATGTCACCAAGAAGAAAATAAGTTAATTACAAGTCACGATAATTAGCCAACTTTTGAAAAAAAATTAATCAGTTCCGTCAGAAAGTGTAAAATGACTAGTCAGTATCAACACGCAGGTACTGCTGACCAAAGTATCTATATCTATGGAATGGTTTCGCGACAAAACTGCTAGATATATTTCTTCGTTACTGTAACAAAACATGTGTTGCTGCAGTCAACAAAAATCTTATTCAATATCTGATTTTCTCATTTTGCTTGATAATCAGACAAATGTTAAATACAATGTTGAGTTTAGTATGTATAAGGGATATTTGTATAGAATCAGACATCAGAGATGTTCAAGACTTGGACGAGTCCGAGGTAAGATTTCATAAAACCGGAAAATTTGATAAAAAAAAACACCAAACAAACAAAAAAAGAGGACTCACGCAAAAAAAAAGACTGCTTCTTCAGGAAAACACCCTAATGCTGATAATAGGGTTTAGGAGATTTCTTTATACAGAATACATATATCTCAAAGTTGTTTATTTCATCAGTAGTAATTGTTCAAACTTAAGGATATTATCCAATAATTATCGGGTCTGAGAGATGTTTTTGCTTAAAATTAATTGATGTAGAGTCATTTCTCCAATCATCCCACTACTTTGGACTGGACAAAGAGCAGCTTATATATATATATATATATTTAAGACGCATCGTATGCTATAAATTGCTGTCTTCAGCAATAGATTCGTAGGCAGTGTTTACAGAGGCAGGTCCGTGTCAATGACAGAGACGCCGCATGCTGTGTAATGAAAAGTAGCCATCTTATTAGTGAAAACATTTTCCTGACACTAACGCAAGGAGACAAACGCATCGTCCCAGCGGCACAACCAATACTCCAAACGATCGCTATTCCACAACCGTACGAGGCCAGGGGGCGCTGTTAGGGTTATTACATCAGAGTGAGCTCCCCTACGTCTCGACCTTAATCGACTTCCGTGTTATAAGCGAATGGAAACTAATAATGATCAATCGGTGTTTAGGGAATGAAATTACGCCAGATGTATATTTGATAAGATGTACAATGAATTGTTTTCTATTCCTGCGCAATTGCTTGTTCAGATATATCAAGCTTTAGTGAATATGAGATTAAACCTCGCCGCTAGTCTGGTTAGCTTCCTAACAGATATCCGTCAATGAAATTTTCAGCCGTATATTTAATGAAGACAAAATGTTAACTGAAAATAAAAATAATAATAGCAATGAAATAAAGATAATAACATTATTAATAAATATAATTTACTGAATTGCAAAAAATTTGAAAGCGTATCTGGTTTTCTATAGCGATGAGACGGACAGTTGTATACTTACATGTATATAAGTAATTACAGATGAACAGGATACTAAACCTGTCCACACTCAACTATAGAGCCAACTGATGAGGGTTCAGGAGAAATATTCAAATTTCACATTGATTAATTGATTTCGTAAATTTCTGACGGTCCGTAATCAGGAGATTTATGAGGAACAGTCGACAGTGATACAGTTTGACGACCAGTGAATTCGGCCATGTTGGTAATCTCCGCGGATTTCACGTACTTAAGGAGATAGGATCCCTTGCTGAAATGTATAAACAACAAAACGAATACTGATCCGGATTTTGTTCTCGGTATCTCATACCAAACAGGACAAGCACACAGTAAAGGGGTGAGGTCTACGTATATTCTCTCCAGATACCATCTAATTCCCAATCAACATTGGAGTCAGGATACTGAGTGTTTCGGGGCATCTTGTACAGAAATTGGTCTTTATGTAAAAGAAAGCTTAACCTACAAAATGTTCCTGTTGTGGTCACAGTATCAGATATCACCACACAAAGTGTTCTATACTCTCTAACGGTTTTAAGACGTCATATCGTAAAAGATGGTGAAATCTTTCCTGAACCCTATAATACCCCGGGGCCATCATTGATGGGACTTCGCCAAACTCTATCACAGAAAATAAATGACCAAATCGGTCTTTTGGAATGGAGGATAAAAAAAGCACTCTAAAGTTATCCTAGAATAGGTGATGACAATCTAGCATTGTAACTTAACTTTGTAATGGAAAACAAATCCACGTGATTTTAACCGGTTAGCGACGAATGAGTAATTTTCGTCCGATGTAATACAATTCTGTCATCAAACAATGAATACACGGAGTCTTAACGACACCAATATTTGCTTTGTTATCATCGAACATCAGAGTGAAAGTTTTAGGCTTGGGAGTAGTGGTTAGCAGCCAGAGCGATATCATGGTTAGATGCTATGATGGAGAAAATCAAAGAAAATTATGTTGTACACATCGAAGCTATTGACACAATATGTTTATGGAAGCTAAAATGTGATGTATTTTTGTTGATAGATTTTAAGATTTCTATCCGAAACAAATTGCCATACTGTTAAAACCTTGATCATGGTTTTAATTTTTAGAAAAAAGGAATATGATTGCTTTATGAAAATCTTTCTTTGAGATGTGTGAGCAGCGACTTAAGCGAGACCTTTCTGTCATAACACGCCCAAAACACAACGCTATGTCATGGATTGTCTAACACACTGTATTCTGCCATGGCAAGCCCGGTACACATTTCCGTCATGGCGAGCTCAACACTGCCTCACGTGTTGCGTTGGCGAATTCTAGGTATTGACGAGTATAACACATTATATTATGTCATGTCGAGCACAGAACACACTTCTGCTTCATGGTGAGGTCAGTGCACACTTTTTGTGTCAAAGCGAGGCCAGCACACACTTTTATGTGATAGCGAGACCAGTTCATACTTTTGTATGGTAGCGAGGCCAGCGCACACAATTTGAGTCATAGCGAGGCCAGTGCAAGCTTTTGTATGATAGCGAGGCCAGTGCCCACTTTTACACGAAAGCAAGGTCATCACACACTTTTATGTGATAGCGAGGTCGGCGCACACTTTTATGTGATAGCGAGGCCAGCGCACACATTTTGTGTCATAGCGAGGGCAGTGCACACTTTAGTGTGATAACGAGTCCAGCGCGCACTTTTTGTGTCACAGCAAGGCCAGCACACACTTTTGTATTCACTTATTTCCTCTCATGTTTTGTTACTGCGAGTGAGGCACACCTTTGTGTGTAATGCGACTTCAGCACACCGTGCTAAGTCATGCAGAGCGCAGAACACATTTTTACGCCATGACAATTCAAGCTCACGCTTTTGTGACCTGGTGAGTCCAGTATGCATTTTTGTGATGGCGAGCTCAGTGCTGCTCCGGTATTACAGCGAGCCCAGGACATCCTTCTGCATCATCGGGTTTTACATCACTGAAAAGACTAACACTGTATTGTCGTGTTGCCCTATTGTCAAATTTTATTTCAACTGATGAGGTGTCTTCCTTGTTATTAGTCAACAGATTTATCAACAGTAACATTATGATAAAAGACACGCTACGATAGAGAAGTGACGTCAATTTCCCGTATTTGCAGTTAGTAAAATACCTATATGTAACAATATTACACTTACGAGAAATCGTGTCCGATCTCCCCCCTGTAATTGATATGTCACGTGATGGCCATAATACATAAGCATTTTTAGGGACATTGTACTTGTCAAGGTTTAGTTGCCGAAATCGTCTTGTTCCAGTCGTCGCCATCTTGTTTACACTATCCTGTGTGCGTTTGAAAGACTCCGAATTGTAAAGCTTCTAAACTATCATACTCAAAAGATAAATTCTTTAAACATTTTTAACAAGAGAGCTAACTTTTGCACACTTCCAAGCTTCAGGAAATCTGTTTGTATTAATACAAACATTCATCAGTTCACAAACATTTGGAGCAATAGATTTAGCACAATACTCGAAAATTTGACACCCATGTTAGATAGTCCAGTGGCGTTGTTGAAATCTTAATTTAGTAAACACTTTTCAACAAAATCATTGACAATTTGAGGAAAATATCAAATTTGTTTTACAGATCCAGAATGGAAGAGAAATGATGAGATTTTGTAGATTTTATCGTGATAGCTGACTATTTGTTTCTCCATTTACAACAGAAGTTCATATGACCTTGACATTGGTTCCGTATCTTTATTGCTTCAGTTATGCAATATTTCCTACAATCCGGAATTCTTTTGTAACGCACTTTCGTTTCCTTAATTAGGGTACGTTTATCATATTCATCAATGCGTTTGAAAAGTCTGCAGCATGTCATCTATATAATTCAACACATATAAGCATGAACATGGCGCATTTACAATTTGTCTTTTTGAATATCTATAACTTTTTGTTTTGTTTGTTTGTAATTTCCATTTTATCTTGCTGTTGATTTTAACAGCACTGACAGAAATAATAGGTACTGCTGTGTCGGACCATTTCCTTTAGTTTTCAATATATGCACTGCTAATCTCGTGGTGAATTCTTGTTGGAGCTTGGAAAAGGTCAACCATTTTGAATTTTTCACACATCAACTGGTGCCGTTGTTTATAAACAGAATTGTCTTGTCATGTGTCCATATTAGAACCCCTCATGAAAATAGTTTCACAATAAAATCACAACATGCCTTATCAAGAACCATTTGAAAAAAAAAATTCAACTACGATCAGAAATTGAGGGTATAAAGATATTTCCTGTGAGTTAAAGTTTAGTACATGGGGACATAATTCAATTAAAAAACAATGCATGCTTTCAGTTTCTAAATCATCGATAGTCACTTAACGCTGCTTATCCACGTTCGCTACATCGAAATTGGCCGTAGTCAGAGAAGACGGTGACCGGTCTCGTTGATTTCCTTTTATGGCTTGGTCACTGTTGGTCAGCTTAGGCGATCTATACAGAATTGTTGTATACAATACATCGACAATGAGGATTTAATCAGTGAAAGCTTTAATTTGATACACTCACTAATAGCCAACACTTGTGTTTGTGATGATGACGAGTTTGAAAAAACACAGCCACATAAAACCAATAAATTACAAACGTAAATTAAAACCAAGGAAGACAATTGGGAAGCTGAAACCTCTGATCTGGTTATTGGTTGAGAATAAAAATTTATTAAAGGTCGGAAAAAAACGTCGAAGATTAATTATAGGAAAAACATATACTCACCAATTCGTATTTACACGTAAAAAATCGAGAGTTGTTATTTCATTTGACTGAAATTGACATTGCTAGACGAGTTCATTGCTACACATTGCTCGGAACTATATTGAGCCTGGTTACTGTTCTGACCATTAAACAGGCCACTGATCTTGTGGTTAAGATGGGTGTAAGTGTTGATGAAATATTCATCAACAATAGACTGAGCGATCGTATCTTATAAGTGATAAATGAGACTTGTATTGATTCTACCGCGTTCACTTTTCGGCAGCACCTCATCTTCATTTAATTTCGTAAAATATAATTATACAGTATATTTTTAGAATATACTATAGCCTATTAGTATATCCACTATTTATCTACCCCAGAGTGTATTTCCTAGTCTTGTGTCTTTCGGCAACACTTTTTTTTTATTGATTTGAGAAAACCGCGGATAGGCTCCCGGAACGTTTCGACCTACGGGAGATAAGGACACTTATGGACGTGGCTGCAACCGCTGAGCATTGTTTCGCACTTGCAAAGCATAATGAAACATATATATATATATAAAAGATGAAATAAGGTGCTGTGTCCTTATGTGATAAGCTAAGCGTTAACCCAGATAACATATTTGAGGGAGTGTGTAAGATCACGAGGAGTAGCGAACGCGTCGCCATTCATTCTTGTTACAATTTTGGGTAACATCGCTATACCGTGTGTAATTTAAAAACCCTTTGGTTATTCATTATGTCTTATTATAGCGTTCTCCTAAAACTTTTGTTTTACACAGAAGTGTTTTATGTGAGAATTAATCTACCGCAAAAAGACGTAAAATGGACACAAATTCTCTCCATCAACAGGCTTGATCACTAAAAAACACAACTAAGGTGAACTATGCATTTGAAGTATATTTTCAATGTAAGATTTAATTTTAACATCCCTTTTACCAATTAAACATCTTGCGATATTTTTTAACAGTGGCTTAAGAAACACTCAAATCGTGTAATAAAAATGCGATAGTTTGGGTTTCTTAAAGCAGGCAATTTGTATGGGTTCTGGATATCCTAAGCCTTCACGAGCCCTGCACGAGACGACTCTAAATGGTATCATGAATTACGTAATCACATCACGTTCCGAACCCGACTATGCTGTGCCAATACCTATTATTGACAGCGTTGCTCACGACATTGCAAGCTAACACCAAGCAGGTTTGTGCTACTAGATTGACATGGCTGTATTCATTTCAATTAAGTATGAAGATGTAAATAAGATTGTCCCCAGAAAGCCATGTGACAAAGAGCCTGATATTTGGGAGACAATTACGTTACGCTATATGTAGGAATGTGCAGGAAAGTCATACCGTGCTCATTTTGTACAATAATATGCGAAATTGGCATTTGGAAATGGGCAATGGTATTAGTTTACTGAAGATGTAGTATTCCGCTAGGCTACACTAGTAGTTTAATTTAGTTTCAATCCGGACAATGCATTTTGATGGCAATGCATCCCTAGTTAATTGTGTGGATGTAGTCGTTTCGTCGCCAATTAGGTTATTTTTTTAAACAGAGACTGAATTGCTATATAACGGCTACAACTGGTTGTGTCACAAGGTCCTTCTTCTCCGGGCCCAGCTACAATTACGCAATTCGTCAGGGCACCTATAATGCATTGATCAAATTCTGTATAAATTATGTGCACTCTTTAGTGATCTGATTTTCGTGTGACGTACATTGTACTTTGTTTATTTAGTGATGGAATGGGGGGAAATCTCTTTATGAACAGCTGAGGTGTTCTTACATCGGATTAACCGGAATTGCCACCTTAACCGGAAGTAACTGGTACGTGTGGGTTAGAGCATTCGGAAGACTTTTTCTCAGCAAAACGATTTAAGTTAAGGCCAGGAAACCATCAGGGAAATGAATTATAATATTAAACAGCATGCCCTGAAAAATTTGATGAGACGGTCAACTGATTATTTTCGTGGATGATTTATTTTCATTGTTTTCATAGTTTCTCTTAAGCCACGAATGTATATGCCCCGGCAATTAAGCTCGAACAATATACGATCTAACAGTATGTGCGTTTCTATTTGTTTCCATATAATTCTTTTTATAATGTTTTACAAGTTTGTGCACACGTTTCATTTACCTGATCTAAATCGTGTAAACTCTAAAAATTATCTATAATTTTCTAAAGTGACTACAACTGCGTACAGCAGTATTTTAATTGGTATTTTACGGTATGGTGAGCATACCCAGATATAGTACCGGACATTGCTATGTTGATAGAATTATTACATAATACTTTGTACTGATTGGTTGGTTGGAGATAGATTACATAGCGTGACACGTATCAGATATGGCCGTCTTCAACCCATCTACTACACATCATTTTTACACGTAATACACGAATTACGCATTAATGTTAGTCACGTGATACACCGATAGGTCCAGTGTTCCATGATAACGTCCTGTGTCGGTATCTCATTCATGATGGATGACAAATTCCACTTAAACTGTCATGTTGTTTATTCTATCTTTAATTAATCAACTAAAAAAATCCGTTTTCAGTTTTCTTCACTTGGAACGTCAGCTACTTTACATGCTTCAGTAAACTTTGGCACGGTATAGAATAGGGTTATATTTATTTTTACTAAAACGTTTCCCTGTATCAATATAACAAAATCATAATGGTTTCTCTGTAATTGTTCATAATACCATTTTAGAAACGTAATATTTATTGAAACTTACCTGTTTTGATAAGATTTAAAAGAAAAAAATAGAAAAAAAACCCACCAATTTCAACACAGGTAATCATAAAAAATATAATACTGTTTTCTTTCCAATTTTTTTCTCATATTTTCCTACCTTTCATATTTTTTAAGGTATACTTACATTGTATCTATCCATGACAATATATATATCGTAGTGCGTGTTTACAAATCTTCAATGCAGGCAATAACCTCTGTAGGATACAAATAAAGAAATCCACCATTTACGGAAAACATCCGCGCAGTGTTAGTTAAAATAGTTTACAAATTAACCAGAATGTGTTTTTTTAAACAGTATATTCCAACATCACTACCGTGACATTTTGTGCAGCCCGCAGCTATCATCAGAACCGCTGGGAATCTCTTGATTGTTGAGTAGCTTCAACATGTTCTCCAATCAATCACGAGTTTTCCGGATACTCTCAAGTTTCTATTTACAAATTAGTTTTCAAACTAAATCTGTTACATTTAAGTATGTTCACATACAGTGACTGACGGATCATGATCTAGAATAGTGTACCTAGAGTAAAGGTGACGTCACAGACACCCGTATATAGAGCTTTTAGAGGTATAGTGTATCAAAAAGTGACGTCATAAACGATGGGGTAGTATGAACAGTCTGGCCAGGGGTTTTCACTAACCACTGGGTAAGTATAGCCGGCAAACTGGGGTCTGGTGGGATGGTATGACGTCACAGACGGCGGTACAGCGAGCCTTTAGAGTAATAGTGTATCTAAAAGTGACGTCATAATCGGCGAGGTAGTGTGAACAGTTTAGTGTGGTTGTGGGCGTTTACAGTGATACTATATCTAAAGCCAACGACACAGACGAAGGGTTAGTTAGCGTCTAGAAAGATTACGTATTTTTGCACATTGATGTATTAAAATATATTGACAATATTTTAACATAAGACTAAGAACATTAAGATTTTATCTATACCGTTTTGATGGGTATTCGATCTTTCTTGAATCTTTTTCTTTTCTCGTTAACTGTACAATGAACATCCTGACTGAAAAAGGATGTCTTTCCAGGAGTCTACACCGGTGATGTGAGACACGTTGAAAGGTTTATAGAAATCTGCAGCGTTTCAATAATCGACTATTACAATATTGATTATAAATGATTTGATATGTGCTGCTGGGTATGTCGGGTCATCTGTCTGCTAGTCACGTGTCTGGGAAATAGCTTGACACATTAAATCATAATTACGTCGCTGGTATGGACAGGTAACAGTCAGCGGGGTGGGTTTATGAGTGTGCTGGCTCAGTTTCCTTATCATCACGTTAAATATATCTGTCCAATCAGCGCGTTGAGAAAAACCTAACTTATGATAATTATGTACGTGTGTAAAATAGAATATCAGTGCCATTTCTTGCTGTCAAATCTTATCAAATAATCCCTCATACATTAGACTGGTGATAAAACTCTAACAGGGAAATCTATCTACTTAAAGTGGGTCGTGAAACATTAACTTTTTATGTTCTTGATAATAGGTCACATTTAATTATCACAATAAATATACATTGAATAATTAGTAAACATTGATTTGTAAACATGAATTGATTTGTAAACATGAATTGATTTGTAAACATGAATTGATTTGTAAACATGAATTGATTTGTAAACATGAATTGATTTGTAAATATGATTTGTAAATATGAATTGATTTGTAAATATGAATTGATTTGTAAATATGATTTGTAAACATGAATTGATTTGTAAATATGATTTGTAAATATGAATTGATTTGTAAATATGAATTGATTTGTAAATATTGATTGGTTTGTAAATATTGATTAATTAGCAAACATCGGTTTAGTGATTTGTAAATATTTATTTACAAATACTTAACCTTGACTACGTTGTTACATTACCTAAAACAAATTTCGCGCTACTGAGGTTGAAAACTTTGTAGTTGTTGATAACTTTCCTCACCAAGACTTCCTTGTAATACCTATTGTATATATAATCTTACAAATATTCTATCACCGTTGCCATGGTAACGGGCTCTGATAGAGATCTACATGGACACATGAACGACAGTATTAATATTGACTGATCTTACGACTCGAGTCCTATCGCCAATCGAAAGAGGGAAAAAGTATCACTGCATATGAACATACATTTGCCTAAAACATTTCCATGTTCAAATTTCTCATTGTGTTGCGTTATTTGTTTTTTATTTTCAAATATTTACAGTATAAATATGAGTGATGGGGCTTTTAGCGTCACGTCAGAGGCAGAACTATTGTAACAGCTATTAATAGAACCAACCTAAAATGCAGACAAGGAGCAGTGTGCGGATGTGAATATGAATTTTCAATACATTTCGTATCTATTGGATTTGGAAGGAGCTTTGTTCTCGCGTTCCTCAGCTAAATGTTATGAATATACAAATAGGCTCTACTGATTTCAAACACACATCACATATACAAATGAATAAAATACGTTCACCAGATAAACGGTTACTTTGTCTATATTTTCTTATCTCACATTCTAGTTATGAATATAAATCAAAACCAAGATGTCACAGCGCTGACCGACCCGCGTGTCGGAAGAATCAAGGAGACATTCTACAGAGTGATCTAGTAGACGATTTCTCTGTAAACACAGAAAACGTGACGTATTGTGTGTTAACGACAATTTATAGAAGGTAGATTGGTAGAAAACAGGTGATATCGCTATTATATCGTGTGTTAACGACAATTTATAGAAGTTATATTGGTAGAAAACAGGTGACATCACTTTTATATCGTGTGCTAACGACAATTTATAGAAGGTATATTGGTAGAAAACAGGTGACGTCAATATTATATCGTGTGTTAACGACAATTTATAGAAGTTATATTGGTAGAAAACAGGTGACATCACTTTTGTATCGTGTGTTAACGACAATTTATAGAAGTTATATTGGTAGAAAACAGGTGACATCACTTTTGTATCGTGTGCTAACGACAATTTATAGAAGGTATATTGACGTCAATATTATATCGTGTGTTAACGACAATTTATAAAAGGTATATTATTAGAAAATAGATGAAGCAGCTTTGTAAGGTCGGGTAGAAAATTGTGTTTTCTATGAAAAAAACTTTCATGTGGAACTAAAAATTGCCGCTTAGCTCAACAGATTTCGAAAACTAAGGAACGGCAATGCCCATTATCAAAATGACTCCATATTGTCTGTATACCAATTCCCACCTGTACACAGTCTGACACACATGGTACAAAATATCATATAATACTAGCAACAAGTGTCCAACAGGTCCAACTTAGGACTGAGACTAATAGGTGGAGATATGTACGCTCGGAATATTCGCACGTGATTAAGCACGTGACACCAGCCTTTGGAGTCCATTTGAGTCGAACTCGATGAAGAATTCAGATATTTCTCTCTGATTCAGATAGTGTTATATATGACTGTCCATTCAGAGCTGTCAGATCCAAGGTCGAGTTGATTTACAGAAAAACAAATAAACAGACAGACTCGTGTTTCTTTGTCCGAAATGTGTCATGGATGTTCAAGGTCTGATTGTCATTGGCTGTCGAAATCTTCGGACAATCACGGACCAGTCTGTCTATTTAACGTCAATGCCAAAAATCAATATTTTACTTCTTTTGGAACTTTTCATTCCAAAGCTGCGCGAAATTGAAATTTACAGAATTAAATTTGAAAGTATTTGAATGTGATGAGATACAAAGTTATAACGTATATTGATGTAATAAGAAATGTTTGTGCTAGAAGCCGGTGTTGGATGGAAACTCGCCACTGAATTAAGTACGTTTCATATTCAAATTTCAATTTCTATTTGTAGACACATAACAATCATTTGAAGAACAATCCTGTGGAATATTGGGACTTTATCACTTATCGACGGCCTCGGTAACTGAGAGGAGTATACAAAAAACTATATTATATTATATTGAGAAATACCTTATTTCTTTGTGCGATATGAAGCTGGACGTGTTTGATGCTCGTTAGTTGGCCTGTTGGTTCCTTTGTTGTGTGTATAACGGATGTCGTCGATGAAACAAAAGACGTATACACTTCCAGAATACCTGGTCTTATTTTCGTTGTATTTTTTTCAGGAATATCCGTGTTAATCTTTCTATTGTTCTTATTTCGCCCTAGTCTTGCTGACTTTAAGTTTGAATTATTAGACCATATCATCTGTAAGTTTAGCTTTGCTTGTAATTACAGTACTTGATCAAAATATAAAAACGTTTACAAACAGAGTTTCGTTTCATATCAGATTTCTACATTGCAAGGTATCGCCACGGTATAATTTTGGCTCACTTTGCCGATTGGGTGAAAATAAACTGCGCGTTAAACTCCGGATTTACAGGCTGTAATTATACCATTAAAGATTAATCTAACACTGAACGATATTGTATAAATGTATTATGTATACGATACTTAATTGCACTTGCAGACCTGATTAGACTTTAAGACAGTAATAATATTGAAGCGTTGATGAATTTCCCTCCGAGCCGACAACGACCCATTACACTAACTACTGGCACCTGCTGACAAGCGAGACTGAGAGGAATGCTACTGTCTGGTAAGTGGATGGTCAACAGGCGACTTAGGAGCATCATTTGTATTTTATCTCAACTTAGACGGACCGTTTGTATAGCGCCATCTTTAATGTAAAGAAAATTACCGTAAGACGCTTAACATATACGGGGTTAACAGAGATATACATTATTGAAAACTGGGATTTATCAGCCTCACTCAAACGTTTATATGTGCGTGGTACCACGTGATCCCCGGAAACACGTGATGTGTTCCGATAAATATTGTAAGGGTGGGGTACTTTACAACTTCAAACGGCTAAAAAGACTATTGTCTTACATCATAGCAGATATATGAGTTGTCTTTCTAGTTTGTCTCATATTTTCCCCATTTTAAAAACAGATGAGATACCTCAAATGATAAGAAAGCTCAAAAAGACATGTTTTTTCTCATTATTGATATACATTAATTGCTACCATATATTATGTTACAGAGCGTTTCAGTATCAATTAAACTGCTGTCTGATCATTTTGATATCAAGCGGTAAACAGCCTAGATTTGAGCTAGCACCTCCAGTCGGAATAGTCTCACACACAACACTAGAGACTACCACACCCTGTCGGAATAGTCATACACACAACACCGGGAGACTACCACCCCCTGTCGGAATAGTCATACACACAACACCGGAGACTACCACCCTCTGTCGGAATAGTCATACACACAACACCGGAGACTACCACCCCCTGTCGGAATAGTCATACACACAACAACAGAGACTACCACCCTCTGTCGGAATAGTCACACACACAACACCAGAGACTACCAACCTCTGTCGGAATAGTCACACACACAACACCAGAGACTACCACCCTCAGTCGGAATAGTCACACACAACACTAGAGACTACCACCCTCTGTCGGAATAGTCACACACACAACACCAGAGACTACCACCCCCTGTCGGAATAGTCATACACACAACACCAGAGACTACCACCCTCTGTCGGGATAGTCACACACAACACTAGAGACTACCACCCTCTGTCGGAATAGTCACACACACAACACCAGAGACTACCACCCCCTGTCGGAATAGTCGTACACACAACACTAGAGACTACCACCCTCTGTCGGGATAGTCACACACAACACTAGAGACTACCATCCCCTGTCGGAATAGTCGTACACACAACACTAGAGACTACCACCTCCCCACGTGATAGTCATACAGACAACACCAGACACTACCACCCCCTGCATGCTTCTAATTGCTTGCCCATCATATTGTTGATTCGTTATGTTTGGCAATAAATGCCTCCCTTGGGCGAACTCTCCTGTCTCTGGAGGTAGATTTTCCGCTGTCATCACACTTTAAGACATTTAAGCAGGCATTACAGTTAATTACATCCTGGGATATGAACTACGGATGAAGTCTGTAAATAAACTTAAGGCTGGTTTATTTCCTGACTTGTCTATATTAGATATGTACTTGAAGTATGGTTGAATAGTTTAAGTAGAAATAATGTACAATTTGTGTCTTTTCTAGAAATATAATTGTATTTTTTTTGTTTGTAAGTGTGATTAAGTTTATTTGTTGATTTTTGACAATTTTCCTACAGGTTAGAAGTGTACTAGCATTCAAGTTTCGAATCTCTAACTACGAGTCATATGTTGATGACCAGACAGTTTTGAGTGCAGTTGGAATTTATCTACCGAATTATGCAATAAATATATCCTTTGTAAAATTCAACCATTCTTATTTTTCTGTTGATAAAACACGCGCTGTGATTGAAAGGGGACCTGCAGTAACATCAGAATCTCGCCTCAGCGGTTAAATTGGCCAGTGAAATGGATTATTTGTGCTGAAAATATCACCAGGCGTCTATATAAACAGTCTTCGTCTGATAACAGGTCAACTAGGTGTCGTAAAGTTACATAACTATTGATATAACAAGCGTGTTGTGTCTGTGTCTTGGTTTGAATATCACCATTAATAATCACTTACACATTTTTTAAAGGTACTTTAACGTTCATACGTTGTGTGAATGTCTCCAGACAAGTCATTAAATGTGGCCCATTGACGATTTCAAACCAAAAGTTTACAAACCGAAATCTGAGCAATACCATCAACGAGATTTCGTTTTTTTATATTTTCACTGCATTGGAAAATACATGTTTTTTATTTGATGGAGTATTTACCCAATGAAAACGAATCACTCAAGTCACGTGCTAAAATATTGACCAATCAAAACGTTCAAACTTACAATAAATTAATGAAAATATAAACACACTAATGATATGTAATTAACAGAATATTTAACTGTTTTCATTATTAACAAATGCTTCTTTCGTGTCCCTAGCTCTGCGCTCGTGCAAGATAAAAAAAATAAAAAAATGTTTGAAACTTGAACAAATTATGAACAAAATATCGATTACAAGGAAATCCTTTCTGAAAACGCCAAGGAGAATAAATCCAGGTGTTCCGGAAGGGTAAGCGTCTTCTGCTTCATCGACGCCATCCGCTATATAAAACTTGATCAATCCATGTATCCTATGTCACGTTTCGAAATAAGAGCAAATCCCATTTTCAAAAATACCAAAACATATTATGATTTCTCTAGTTTTTTTTTTATATCTGAATCTGACCTATATTTTAGATAATTTGAATACATATAATTCTGGAAATCCTGTTTAAATGATGACGTATTAATGAAATCGTATTTGCGTTAAATTTTTTTCCATGTTATGTAATGACAATATTTTGTGTTGTTTTTTTCTTGATTTTAATAAAAAGAAATCTTAGATGATAAAATTTTGAAGTAAAATTAATCAAATAAAATCAATCTAATGAGATACTATGATTGGTCCGTTTGATAACACTAAACAATGGATAGGATCTAAAACAATGTTTTACCTGATCAGAGGTCTGATTAAATTATGTATAAGATATAAAAAAATATACATTTATATCAGAACTGAGATATCTTGAGTAATATCTCTGTCGTCTCCCTGGCAGATGGTCTGTATGACGTTTGTGTTAGACACACGCTAGAAAGGCTTTAGTGTAATGAAGTGTCAATGTGTTAAAAAATTACTGATAGTTTTAAAACAGTCTTCTGATGTGATGATAGTAATAAGATGACAGACGAGGGAGTTTTGTGACGTATTATTTGATGGATTAATAAACAAAATTCTCATAAAACAACGACTCCGTCAGAGGGAAAACTCAAAATATGACTCAATACTGTGCGCGTCTATCTGTCTATGAGGATACTTTTTTCAATTCATTCCTGAAAGTATTCAACACTAGAATATTTGCACACCGTATCACGTTTTTTAACAAGAATTGAATTGGGTGCGAGATAAATAACCTGTCTGTGGTGAGAAACATATCCTGCAGATATCATAACATTTGCATATTGCATTATCAGAAATGGAATTTAAAGGAATACTCACAACCGACCCAAAACGAAGATCACAAAGCACGACTAGAATAACGTAATCAATCATTATTTCTTTGGTGTTCGGCGGTATTCAGTAAAGTATCACAGTCAACACCATTCATGACGTACCAGAAATAGCTCTTCTCGGCTTTCGCTTATGAAATTTATGACATTGTCGAAGCCCTCCCCTCAAAAATATCAAACAATAAAAAAATCATAAAAAAGGCAAAAACAAAGAAGTACGATAATAGGATAAACAGGATAATTACTCTATTCAGATTCATTGTGACGTCACTTTAGGTTACCAATGACGTCACATATTCACAAATGACATTGGGACTTTTAAACTTTTGAGACCATATTTTGGAACATTTGCTTTTGGTTAATAGTGTCAATAGAATAGAAATTCCTTTAACACAACCAGTAGAAGATTAGAGTGTGACGTTTCGATGACAACATGGTCACCTTCATCAGACAAATGACCAGTGTGGAGCATACGAGGGCACGTAGTGTGCGAGATGGTACGGAATCGACAAACTTTTGCATCTGTACTATAATCTTATGTACACTTAAGTCGAAATAAATATATACTATATCAAGGTTAAACGATTGCAAGATTCTGGTTATCACATAGCTTACATAAATGGAAAACGCATTTTGATAGTCTGATACAAACTATTAATTTGCGATAATCTTACTCAAATTATACCGTATCTTTATTTGGTGACGTCACAATGCCTCCATCTCCAACTCCATAGAGCACGAGGACAGAGAATATTTCCAAATATGGTCGTTTTTATTTACCCATGAAGCTTTCCCATTATCTTCATAACCCGGAATCACTTGAAACCCTGTGGTTTGATTTTGTCGCTGTTTATAACTTTTTCGACATCTTGCGTGAAAATCGTAATGTTGAGAACAAACATTTTTCTTTATCGTAAATACATTTTGATTGGTAAAGCTTATCAAATTGATCAGATATGCTTCAAAGTACTAATACTCTAGGTTTCTTTCCTTCAAGCGTCAAACATATATTGTTGTATTTTGATTTTCGTACACGCTGCAAAATCACTTGGCATGAAACCAGATTCTTGTACATAAAAAGAAAATAAATCCTGAAATAGTTAGGAAAATCTTACAAACATCTCTCTGAAGTACTTCTGTTATTGTAGACCGCAAAGATATTGGCCTTAATTTGACAGAGAATGCTTATCACCAGTTGTCAAATAGTTGGATAGGAACAGCTAGATTATGTTAAAACAGTAATAGTAGAGGTTTATAAACAGTATTGGTTGTACACTTTTACACATAGTGACAAATGTCATCACAACAACACACATAGTTACAAGGTCTTAAGGACACATCGGAACTTCGATTAATTTATTCTGATGTTGTCATCACATAAACTCCCCCACCCTGTCCGGGATTTCTAACGGCATCCATGGCGTAAACTTCAGTGATTATATAGAAAAAAATATATACCTTAAATGATATGAAGTGATCATTTAAAAATAAGATGGATTGAGCCGAGTCAAAAGGTATCATAAGGCTTGACAAATCGGATATTATCTGATGCTCTCTCCTGATACGAGTTATCTACCTTCTCTGACACCAGTTATCTACGTTATCTTCCATGCTCTAACTGGACTTAATGAAACACAAATACCTACAGCGGAACTATTAATAACATCAGCCTGGTCACCTGATGCTGTGAACATGATAAGTCGTCATTGAGGCGGTTGTTAACGTGACAAAAGTCTCGAATTGTGTTCACCAATCTCGAGATCTTATCATATCATGACATTTGATTCCTTGATCTAAATCTGAGGTGCAGCTTTAAGCAAGGAGGTCGATGACATTTCATAATGATCATTTATAGATGTGTCGCTTGGTAAATCCCAAAGCTATAATTACACCAGGTCTTGTCAGAATCAGTGACATAACGTTCAATTTAATGGACCGTCGGGTATCTCTTTCTGGGGTAAATCACACCTAACAAATCTCTGAATTTCACTTAACTAAATTATAGCAAGCTCTTAAAAATACGACATATTACCCAACATTCCTCCAATTATAACGTGAAGGATTTTTTTTCGAGGTTTAAATTTTCGTGGTTTTATCTGCTAGAACTTCAACATCCTCTCCCATGATGTTAATTTGTTTCCATAGTTAAGATTTTCATGGTGTTACCAAAAACGGCCTTGTATGAATGTATTTATCACGGAAGTGGTAAAACTCTATCGTTTTTATTTCAACGGAATTGTTTTCCGTGATTTTATGACATTCACGCGAAAATTAGTGAATAAAATTTGAAATTCCAGATGTTTGCCCCAAAACAATGGTTTCGGGTCAAAATCTCGATGTTGACTGCTTACGTCACAGCTTACTGTTCGGTATTTCCCGCTCGTTACTCGACAATTTACGCCATTACGTAACCTCTTCCAGGACTCGTCAGTGATGCTAGCGCCTAAATGTTGAACCGTTGAACATTGGGGGTGGTTGAGGAAAATCCACATCGAAAGAAATGTCGCAATCCAGATGAGGAGGAACACTAACCCCATATTTCAATGAATCAAATAATTTTCATATATCTGACAATTTTAGGTTAATCTACAGAAGGTACCATAGTTTCCTAGGACATAGCCCGATATGGATATGACATCTGTGGCTTAATAAACTTTCATTTTTCCCTCGAATCATGTTTATAAATTGTTTGTTTTACCAGAAAAAGAACAACTTATTGGGTCGAAAAAACTATCACCGTTAAAAAACAAAAGCCATTTGATCAACATTTCAGAAGCAGGACGGAGGCTCATCACGGGTGGGAGGCAACGTCTACGTCAAAATCCCTAAAACTAAGGTCGAACAGGGGCTCCGAAGGGGGAGGGCACAATAATTAGATATGTGTTTTATAAAGTAATAGATGCCATCGACATATAAAATAAGCAGTGAATGGACGTTAAGACATCAATTGACAACATAAACATCACGTGTGAAACTGAAAATGAAGACATGCAGCAATCACTACAGAGTGAACACGCGAAAATGTACGGAGCATCATGATATATTCACTGACATTTAAGCGGCAAGTGACTCTTAAGAAGGATTGCCGGAAAATTCCACAGAATGTTGTTAGCATTGGTGAGTCAAACGTGTTAGAAATAGACACCGCATGAGATAGCAAGATTTATACACTAAAATGATGGCAACAAATAGACACTTAAAGTGATGGCAACAAATAGACACTAAAAGTGATGGCAACAAATAGACACTTAAAGTGATGTCAACAAATATACACTTAAAGTGATGTCAACAAATAGACACTTAAAGTGATGGCAAGAAATAGACACAAATATTAATGGCAACAAATAGACACTAAAAGTGAGGGCAGCAAATAGACACTTAAATTGATGGCAACAAATAGACATTGAAAGAGATCGCATGAGAATCGCGGTCCAATTTTATAGAACAATTACGATACTGACTTGGCACTGTAGTCATATTTTAGTTAAGATAGCCAGGCCACATCTGTGACGTCACAGATCGCTGGTCTGGTATTTTTCTGATGCTTTTGATCATACCGTGATCCACATCGCCCAATTAATGGTGACGAGTAAACACGAAGTGTCGTAAGTACACATGCGCAAAACTGACGCTTAATGCATTACAAATATTGTTTGGTAGTGGAACTCACGTTAACTACTGTTTTGAGAAAACAGCATCACTACTAACATCATAATAAGGTCCCAGCGGACATTACAAAAGCAATTATTTATATTTATCACTGAAAAGTCGACAGAAGATGTTAACCATTAGTCAGAAAGTCCTTTCACTGAACATATTTTTTGTACTGTTTGCTAACTGGCTTTTTAGAAGTCTTGGTCCGGTGACATCATCCAAAGGAAGTTAAGCAAATGTCGATTTAATTAATTTCCAATTAAATTCTATATTTAACAATATTTTAGTATATAATTTTAGCAGATAAAAATCTATAAAAACATAGCAGGTCAGCGTGTATTTAAAACTGAAAATTAATTCTGGTGACATGCATACACGTGCCATGTGCCATGCTTGAATGTACATTAAATCAGTCACGTGATCCTTACTTGTCCTATATTTTCCCTCTGATTTAACAATTGCGGTTGAATTGGTATATTCTGGCAACATTAACGAGAATTTCGATAAGAACTAAATATGATTAATTATATATTTTCAGTCCTATCAATAGCAATAAAAGATCAAACTAAATCTGTTTTCATCGTTTCCGTAAGATCCCTTCTAGTCCGTGCGCTCATGTACATGTGCCAAACAAATCAATCTTAAATACGTAAGGCGGATGTTACCCTAGGCCTACCAAGGTCAGTCTTGAAGCATCAAGACGCTAGTGAAATATTTAAATAAGAAAATCTGCGAAAGTCATCAACGCGCGTTACCCCAGTTTTTGTATCGTCTGAGTAGTTTACCGTAAATCCAATTTTCGCCATTGGGGTCAACAATTACACGACCAGGTTGGATGCAACTCCTTCTCATCCTGTTTTCCCCGACATCGTATAAATACTTGTTTGTTGAGTTCTTTCCTAATGATATGACTGAATATGTAAAAAAAATGAGAACTAGCAATGACTTTAAGAGATTTGAAGATTAACTGATACAAACTTGGTGTTTGTTTGCTCGTACATAATGCTTATCCATCATATTGGATTTTCAAAGATATACATTTCTATTGTTCAAACTAATCTATTCCTTGAGATGAACGATTACTGTTAATAATGTACGCTTAAAAACGTTCAGCATCACCTACAAGCATTTTCTCGACGCGAATGTACCAGGAGATTTCATCACCTACAAGCATTTTCTCGACGCGGATGTACCAGGAGATTTCAGCACCTACAAGCACCTTCTCGACACTAATGTACCAGGAGATTTCATCACCTACAAGCATTTTCTCGACATTGATGTACCAAGAGATTTCATTACATACAAGCACCTTCTCGACACTAATGTACCAGGAGATTTCCTCACCTACAAGCATTTTCTCGACATTGATGTACCAAGAGATTTCATTACATACAAACATCTTCTCGACACTAATGTACCAGGAGATTTCATCACCTACAAGCACCTTCTCGACACTAATGTACTAGGAGATTTCATCACCTACAAGCATTTTCTCGACACTAATGTACCAGGAGATTTCATCACCTACAAGCATTTTCTCGACACGGATGCACCAGAAGATTTCATCACCTGGTAGCATCTTTTCGACATTAATGTACCAGGAGATTTCATCACCTACAAGCATCTTTTCGACACTGATGTACCAGGAGATTTCATCACATACAAACAACTTTTCGACACTAATGTACTAAGAGATTTCATCACATACAAACATCTTTTCGACACTAATGTACTAAGAGATTTCATCACATACAAACATCTTTTCGACACTAATATACTAAGAGATTTCATCACATACAAGCATTTTCTCGACACGGATGCACCAGAAGATTTCATCACCTGGTAGAATCTTTTCGACATTAATGTACCAGGAGATTTCATCACATACAAACATCTTTTCGACACTAATGTACTAAGAGATTTCATCACATACAAACATCTTTTCGACACTAATGTACTAAGAGATTTCATCACATACAAGCATTTTCTCGACACGGATGCACCAGAAGATTTCATCACCTGGTAGAATCTTTTCGACATTAATGTACCAGGAGATTTCATCACCTACTAGCATCTTTTCGACACTGATGTACCAGGAGATTTCATCACATACAAACATCTTTTCGACACTAATGTACTAAGAGATTTCATCACATACAAGCATTTTCTCGACACTGATGTACCAGGAGATTTTCAATCATTCTCCAGATAAACAAGTCGGCTATGTATCGAAAGGTCAATCCTGTAGTAAGGTTAAACATTCGTAGACGGATTTTTCAAGAAGTTGGCAAAAATATGTCCTCTCCCCTTCAGGACTAATATCCAATTCCGGATATGATATAAAGTCCGTTTTTTTCCTCTTCTCTCGGACGCAATTTTATCAAAGATCACTGACTTCCGATTAAGTATACCATCCGGACGTGTGATTTTGTAACAGAGCTCCAAGAATACGGAGATCAGGTATTGTGCCTTGTATTTTAGATTGTCTTATACCTACACTAAGATAAAGCTAACCAAACTAGTGATCCTTTCCTTCCGTCTGACAACATCGAACAAGATTATTTTACAATCACCAGACCTAATTTTAGTTCCGATGGTTGATGGGATGGGCTTTTGATGGTATTGATCGTATTTCAAACACATACTTTACAGACAGAAATGAACACCAAATAGGAACATTACTTACCGTATCGGCGTCCCACAATTTTACTCCATTCAATATCTAAAAAATATAAGAGAGAGAAATTCCAATTATCAAAATTGCTAACCATGTTATAAATTGCACCTGGAATGTTATAAAATCCACCTGTAATATCCCTAAATCTATTGACTCTGCACGTGTTTCCTCTAGACTAAACTGCCATGAAAGAAATTGGATTCCGTGTATCTGAAACTACGAAAATAAAAATAACATTAAACTCCACGCAATCACAATTGTACTGTCTCCTGTGTACGGTGTACTTTAAAGATTTCGTGAAACTGGAGGGAATAATAAAAATATCCTTTTTCAATATCCTCGGTCATTGTGTGGTCGCATAAATTTTATCCAAAGGAAAGAGATATTTGTGATGTTTTACTTGTTTTCGTCAGAGCTAAAGTCAGACGGAAATGACACTCCAGCTGGAGCCTACCGACAGAATCTTTAAATTTCTGAAAAAAAAAACCAAAAAAAAAAACTGGAAGATTTGAATCCCGACCTTGCTTTGTGTCTTTATCAATTTTATTTGTCCCCTTAAAGACGTAGGAAACAACAGCAGACCCCGTTTGAGGAAGTCGCTTTTTACCAGATCCCAGGGGACAAATTAAAGACCATGAACAAGAAATCGAATAACTTAAATTGCTTTGAAAAGTGCATGACCTCATATTCAACAAGAACCCAAAGAAGATAAGCCATCGGTTAACAAGGTTCATGAGGAGGGCAGTCACTGTTGGAAGGCAGTCACGTTCTACCAAATCCCGTGAGCGGTCAATCACAGTCCAGACCCAGTGAGAGGATAGTCCCGTTCTACCGGACACCGTAGAAGGTAAGTCACATTCCTCCGTACCCAGAAGGTTATTCGCGCGAGGGATGTCACCATTTTTAGCCTTAATGTATACAGCAATTCAGCACAATTTGACTTCTGACGCCTCGATCACGCAGGACTCCCCCCCTCCCCAAACCCATCAATAGTACACAATAAAATAACTCATTAGTAAGTATCAAATGTGATGTATTTTTGTCCATCGGGATGGCCATTTACTATCTATTCATATGTAAAATGACTACATTCACGTGAAAACATTCAGTTTGATGTGATTTGCTGGTATTCCTGATGGGATTGAGGAGTTCCGAGTTTGTAGGACGCCACCTTGACACATCCATCACTAGCACGGACGCCATTGTGGTACACTACCATCCAAACACCGATATCTTTACCGAGTATATATTACATACGATAAGACAAGACAAATTCACCTAAAAGCAATTTCCGTTTTTGTTGGAGTTATTAGAGAACAGATACTATATGTAATGTTGTAGTGATTTATACATGGAATATTCAAACGTGGTTACATTTTCCATCGATCATCCACCAGAACACAGCTTCACCGTTATAAATCTCGCCTCTTTCTATTGTACGTAGACGGGGCTAACTTTGCGACGTTCCCGTAACACTTAACACAGAGACGATACTCGTCTGATAGGCCATGTTGTTTTCATGTTTCACACCAAACTTACCAGAAAACCGTAAACCATATAGATTGATTGACAGTTGTATCTGTTGCGCGTTTTATGACGGACTATTGGTCTGTCTGTAGTTATGTGATGGAACAAGGTTGAAGTTTCTGTTATATAATATTGATACATAAACTAATGTCTTTAGCATTTTATCGTCCCTAAAGGTTTTACATACATGCGTAGACATCTCCTATTGTAACAGCCCTCTAGAAAAAACCTCTATGCCCGTCACATCCTTCTAATAAAACATCAACGTCCATCGATTGTTGATAGAATTTCATTACACACCCAAAATAAGGAGATTTTTTCTCTTCGCCGACGGTTTTATTTTTTCATATAATGCCGTCTGTTCACTGCTTGTTATTGTTGGCGTAACGCTATTCAAATGTTGTCATGACAACATATTCCTCTGTCTTCAACAAAGCTGATTGGTCAAACTCTTACACTAGGAACGGAGATTTCCCTGTCCATTGAATAGTACCGTGCTTTTATCATTTTTCTAAAACGCTTGCGAATGACATCGTGACATATTGGAAAGTAGTCCTTACATCGTGTCGTTATCAAAGGATCACGAGACGTATCTCGAAATGACGTTATCCAATTATGACATACTGCATAAAACGATGACACAACTCCACCGTGAGGGGTGTCATATAGTGTAAGCATGTTGTCTCCCCCTGTCGCGAGTGAAGTAGGTTTATCTCATATCTAACGAAAACAAGATCGAAGTCCGAAGTATGTCTCACCCCGGTAAAATCTGTCATACAAATATCTATATCAAAAGAAAACGTAGCCCCCATCTGACTATTTATAGAAAAGGGCATTACCTTGGTACCTGCCTATTGGTGCTGTATTTACAGTAACACGGGTATGGCCTAGAGTGCCGTCTAGGACATACATCAAACACTTGTGCTAAATACACGTCATTCCGATTCATATAGTTTTATAATGAAACTCTTCAACTCAATAAATTCCTCCTGGTTTCTCCGTTTTTCACACCAGTTTAGTCTAGCTCAACTGCATATATCATCTGTCAATTTCTTTAAGTGAAAAGCGAGGATCATAATAATAAAGATAACAAGATGTATCTATGGAACACTATGTTCCCAGCTGCAAGAAAATTCTGAAGTGTACTGTGTAAGGCATGTGCTAATTGCATGCACACTTTTTGAAACACTTACATCCTCATAGTGGTAATGATTGTTTTTCTTTCAAATATAGGTCAAAGGTAACGGTCAAGGCCACATGGTCAAACATTTTGGTAACATCAGAGAGGTCTTGTCACAAGGAACACACAAGGCAAATACGAAAGCCCTACCTGTTACGGTGTAGTAGGTATGACCAATGTTAATTTTTTCCAAATGTAGGTCAAAAGTCACGGTCAAGGTCACATGGTAAAATATTATGGTACCACCGGAAAGGTCTTGTGGCAAGGAGCACACATGCCAAATATGAAAATCTTACCTCTTACGGTGCAATAGTTGTAGGCAAGGTTAAAGTTGACAACAGACAAACAGATAGCAGAAAACAACATGCCTCCGATATTTCGACCCGGGGCATAAAATGACAACAAACTAGACATATATTCATGTAACACTTTGATACACCGTTGTAGGTTACATAGGTCTGTGTTCTATTGAGAATGTTTAAACTCCCACCAGGTGACGCATGTCCCCCGGGGTATTGTATTATACGATTCTGTGTAATGAAGCTTAATTTCCTTTGGAAACCGTCAGGAGCTACATACATTGTTCAGACTAGAAAGGTTCGTATTTGTAAGCATGGGTCAACCAGTACCAGGAGTCAACCGGTACCATGGGTCAACCAGTACCAAGGGTCGACCAGTACAAGGAGTCAACCGGTACAATGGGTCAACCAGTACCAAGGGTCGACCAGTACCAGGAGTCAACCGGTACCATGGGGTCAACCAGTACCAAGGGTCAACTAGTACCAAGGGTCAACCGGTACCAGGGGTCAACCAGTACCAGGAGTCAACCAGTACCAGGAGTCAACCAGTACCAGGAGTCAACCTGTACCAGGAATCAACCGGTACAATGGGTCAAGTTAACCAGTACCAGCGGAGAGCACGGTCAGGGTTTGTTTTCATTATTTTGGTGGGTTTTTTTGTTTGTTTATTACAAATGTCCTTATTCATACAGGGGTTTCATTATATTAAATTGAAAGATAGCAATTTACAGAGCGACTCGGTCAACACATTTTGTCTACAATGGCTTAAAAGGACGAAAAAGTACAACAGCCAAGGCACAATTAGATTCGAACCTAAATGTTTTGACTGTAGATTCCTCTAAATAAATATGTGAGACACATTATGCCTTTTGATACACATGAATTGTTTGACGCCCTGATTTATTCATAAACGTTATACATCCTAAAAGTCGTGTTTGACAAGAAAGATTAATTACTCTTGTGACGTAGGACTTTGTCACTTGGTTTTTGTTCTGTAGATGACTACAGAATGTCATGTGATCTTACATCTAGTATAATAGTGTAGAACTGAGTGATATTTTCCTTTAGTAGTTGAGATAGGTCAAGTTGAATTACCTGTGATGTTTCTGATAAGGTCAGTGTATCATTAAACAATTATCGCTTATTTGTCTACATTTAAACATTGCCCAATAAACACAGAGTAACGAGGATAACACTAATTTATAATGACCTTATCTACAGAGATCTATATCTTAGTTTCATGTCAGACGAAACTTGACCCGTGATAAATTCCGGCCATGTCGTTCCACTCCCAAATCAATTTCCGTTGGTATAGAGGATACTTCCGGTTTGTGTTTTTTATAGGAAAGATTCTTCTGGTGTTATGTGTTTAGAGGAACGTTGAATTGCCTTGACCGGTATTAATCAGAGTGTAATGGATGTTGGTCAGACAGGAGCCTTTGATGGCTCGATGGAAAATGAGTTGTCCTTCATCGTCTGACGTCATATGTGTAGGATTATATCTCTTTTGAATTTAATCTATACAGTCGCAATTATCCTATTACCCTGTGTAGAGATTTTTGGTTTTTCGTGCTCGTTATCTGAAAATTTCATTCTCATATTCATTTGTATATACAATGCATAAAAAACAAACAAACAAAATCAAGAAAATGCCAACATATCGACATAATCATAATCGAAACTCAAATTCAATAAAACTAGACAAACAAAGAGAAAATACCTTACATGTTTCTGTAGAACATGACATCAATTTCTAAGAGCTAAGATTTACATGACTGTTGTATGAAACAAGTTACCCTTCCTGAAAGCTTGGTTTGTATGTAATTTTCAAATTTCAACAGTCTCCTTGTTAATATTTTTGGTCTCTTTTTTGTCTTTGTTTCGTTGATTTTTAGTTTAGATAAGAATTTGGCGTGATTGATTTGTTGTAATCAGTCGCTGTTCGCTATTTTCAGGTCTATAAAAAACGGACAATTAAATCGGTGCTGAATTCCAGTAACAGATTCCGAAGCTTTATTCTCCAATACATTAAATAAGTGTGTTGTGTTGTTTTATCAGGACATCTAACAAATTAGTAGAAGGCTAACGTGCTGCGAAACCACGCATAATGCCAAAAAAATCCAAACATCCCAAAATCCAGAATTTAAACAGTGTTCTTCAATGGTTTCTATAACACGAATCCTGTTGAGGCTTATAGTTTATTTCCTTATTCCGACCGTGCAAAGAATTACTCTTATCAGGTAATTATAAATCAACAATGAAGAAATGAGTTATGAAAGGATGTATCAACTTCATCTACACGGGTTTTTTAATTGTCCTAAGCTGACCAGCCGTTGCTGTGTGTCCTTCCCGACTAGCGCGTGAAATGTAGGCTGATACGGACACAAATGTGTTACGGAACCTAATGAAGCATTTCTGGTATCAGGACAGCCTAGAATCCAAAATTAGCATAACATTTCCACATCAGTAGGTTGATGGAACAATAAGGAATACATCTGGCGACATCTCAAACGGTCCGCCTGCATCTCTCGTGATGTGAGCTTCGTGAGGACAAAAATATGACCTCGACCTCATTCCACCACTACTGAGAGGAGAGATAATAACTGATATCGGGCATGTGTACCTAACTCTAAGTTCTAATGCCACTTTCATAGAAAGATTTATTTAAAGACCTGACTTCTTTGTAGCTTAATAAAAACAAATGAACCATTAAAATGTCAGCTCAAATTTACCTTAAAGAGTGTAAAAAACATGAGTCCACTGACACTGTGCTGTATAGTGATGGGCACGGCAATACTTTGGCTTTTAGGAAACGGTCGTTACGTAATTGTCATGCTTGCTCCAAATGTTAATTTCTGTTGCCAGGCAACGAATCAAAAATACAATTATCTAAAGTGTTTTGGAATGACGAGTAAGAACGAAGAAACTAACCAAAGCAGACTTAATGATTTAACACAACTTAGATTAATCAGAAAGGGGGTCGATTGATACTATAGAGATATCGGATAAGAGGGGAGATTAAGGGAACAGAGATATCGATAAGAAGGGAAATTGAGGGAGCAGAGATATCGATAAGAGGGGTGATTAAGGGACCAGAGATATCGATAAGAAGGGAGGTTGAGGGAGCAGAGATATCGATAAGAAGGGAGATTGAGGGAGCAGAGATATCGATGAGAAGGATGATTGAGGGTACAGAGATATCGATAAGAAGGGAGATTGGGGGAGCAGAGATATCGATAAGAAGGGAGATTGAGGGAGCAGATATATCGATAAGAGGAGTGATTGAGGGAACAGAGATATCGATAAGAAGGGAGGTTGAGGGAGGAGGTTTTTCGATTAGAAGGGAGATTGAGGGAGCAGATATATCGATAAGAAGGATGATTGAGGGAACAGATATATCGATAAGAAGGGAGATTGAGGGAACAGAGATATCGATAAGAAGGGAGATTGAGGGAGCAGATATATCGATAAGAGGAGTGATTGAGGGAACAGAGATATCGATAAGAAGGGAGGTTGAGGGAGCAGGTATATCGATAAGAAGGGAGATTGAGGGAGCAGATATATCGATAAGAAGGATGATTGAGGGAACAGATATATCGATAAGAAGGGAGATTGAGGGAACAGAGATATCGATAAGAAGGATGATTGAGGGAACAGAGATATCGATAAGATGGGAGATTGAGGGAGCAGAGATATCGATATGAAGGATGATTGAGGGAACAGATATATCGATAAGAAGGGAGATTGAGGGAACAGAGATATCGATAAGAAGGATGATTGAGGGAGCAGAGATATCGATAAGAAGGGAGATTGAGGGAACAGATATATCGATAAGAAGGGAGATTGAGGGAACAGATATATCGATAAGAAGGGAGATTGAGGGAGCAGAGATATCATAAGAAGGGAGATTGAGGGAGCAGAGATATCGATATGAAGGATGATTGAGGGAACAGATATATCGATAAGAAGGGAGATTGAGGGAACAGATATATCGATAAGAAAGGAGATTGAGGGAACAAATATATCGATAAGAGGGACGATTGAGGGAAATATTTGGCGAGAGGATAAATTGGCATTGAGATTTTTAAAGTCCTTTATGGACGTATGGTCACACTTTGATATATATTTCACTGTTGTCTTTAGACCCTTACGGTCGATATGATTAGAAATTGACAGAAAAGTGACCGATTTAAAAAGCGTCGTTAAACTTCTGACCAAACTGACCAAAGGTCTCTTCAGTAGAGGTTGTTCTGGACTCAGTAGCGCCTCGCTTTTATCGGTGTAGGGTCCTAATTCCATTAAAAAAATCACTAGTAGCTCCGAAGTCTCCGCCTTGTAATGCGATTTCTCAAGGATCGACAGCTGGAGAAGGACAGAGCTAGCATATATCCACATTATTGGAGACTGTTAATAAGTAGGAAAGCTTGAAGGATAGCAAGAAAACAGTTTATTAGAACCGGTCGATCAGAGAAACACAGAGAGAGCGAGAGAGAAAGAGAGGGAGAGAGAGAGAGAGAGAGAGTAAGGCAGAGAGGGAGAGAGACAGACAAACAGACAGACAGACGTTACGACAGTTTCTCAACAAAGATTCAGTTTATAATAATGTCTAGTGTGATCTTGGAATTCCAAATATTGATTTGTTACTCTTACTTATTCATGCTGGTCTTAAGCTCTGGTTGCCGTTGTATAGAAATATTCGCTAATGAATTAGGACGGTTTCTTCACTGTAAGTGATCAACAGATGCCTGTTTGGAGGTGCTGGTTAACTTTACACATTTATGATACCGCCTTGTCTTTACGTTGCAATGCTCCCCGTATAATAATGGGTTTGACATTTCTCGATATGACAAAACCGTCCTGATTGTAATGGTCAGGTTCTCTGCTCTGGGAAGAACCAAAATTGGGGAGCTATTTGGAGTCTAAACGCCCGTCTTTATTCATTTCTCTTGCAGATAAGGTTAACACCCATTTGAGGATTTGGTGGCGGTGCGTTCTCACGAAAAGCCAAAACCATGAAGAGCAAAATCCTTAATTTATTTTCGTGGGGGATTTATTTTTGTTGATACATGGGTACTTTTAACTCCCGATTTCATGCGTCAAGAACTGCTGCTATTAGTTTAATAACGCTGTATCTATCCGCATGTGAGTGTATCCCAAACGCAAATG
This sequence comes from Ylistrum balloti, assembly GCF_031769215.1. Lineage (NCBI taxonomy): Eukaryota > Metazoa > Mollusca > Bivalvia > Pectinida > Pectinidae > Ylistrum > Ylistrum balloti. The sequence goes on along the minus strand of NW_026782443.1, from coordinate 1,046,607 downwards.
TATGATTTCACAGTATAACATGTAAAAAAAACTCCACAAACAGATTTTATCATTCAGGTTTTAACACATCTAATTGGGAAAACTCAATTTTTCACCTACAGAGGCGCTAGACGATGCCAAATATTGAATTTCTGTGTCAAAGTTAAAAGGATATTCCAGATTTCCAAATGCGCGACATCGACCCACTCCACTTAAGAGGCTTAATGGCCTCAAATTTTGTCTCACGATGTGCATGCATGTTTACCCTACTACCAAGCAGAAACGTTCACTGTCTAACCTTATATAATCAGTATAATCTGGGATCAACATTTAATGTTGTCTGGATCTCGTAGTCATCATATCTGTGAAATAAAACACTGTCGGTGTTTATTCCATTAAAATAGAAATGATAACAAGTTAAATTTTAACGCGAAAAGTTTCAGTGAAAAGACCTAGACAGCAAGAACATGAAAATTTACGCAGTGTGTTGCATATATAGAAGCTTATGTCTGCCGTGAACATTTGTTACCGTCTTTATCACCAGAGAATAGGGGATGACCATGCTCCGTACTGGTATTGTCCTTTAAGTGTTTCCCGACCCTAAACGAATGTTGACACCGAGCAATTGGGCGACTGATAGCTGGAATTGACATCGAGGATATTACTTATCACTGTATACTAAAAGGCAGCCAGAATCTGCCGCCAAACATCGTACAAGTTTTGAGGAGCTCGGCAGACATCGATCTGACGACACATCGGAATGTTGTAGCAGCGATCAATTAGAATTAATAGGAAACCACAGTGCGCATTTTATCCCTAAACTTTGTAGGGTTCAGTGTTCTAATGTAACACAAGTATCGATCTTTCTCCATCAACTTATAAACACTTCCAAACGTTTTAAAAACATCGTGAACGTCCGATACCCAGGACTTATAATTGTTGACAAGTCAATATGCAGAAAAAATCTGATTTTCTTGATTCTTAAAGAGCCAGACCCACTCCGTTGTAGATATTTTTTAAAATTTTATTGACTGGAAATGTTGTTGTATGCTAATAGATAATATATAAAGAAAACCTTGCACAAAGTTTCGAGGTGAGTAGTACGTCCATGTGACATCGCTTGTAAAAAATTTAGCGATAAATGCAATCAATACTCTATATATCCTGTATGGAAATCATCTAATGTATGTATTGATCCCAACTTTCAATGCTTAGATACGACACAAAAATGTGCAGATTACGAGAAAAACTACGATTAATTGCAAACAGACCCTCAAATGGGTGCAACGATACTGTAACGAACATATGGAACATCGCAAAATGGATCTATCTAAAGCGAATATTCGATGATAAGAGTATTTATGAATTTAGAGTGATACTAAACGAGAGAGCCAAACAGAGAGCGATACAGAGTATGAACCATCCATCTTCCTTCTTTTCGCCTCAGAGTGCTTCAAAACACGTTTTCTTCCCCGCTTCCCTTGCACGCTTTCTGCCATGTTGGGAGACGGCAGATTTATTTACAGTTCTTTGCGCATGCGTCAGAGGACAGGACTTCCCGCATAACTATGAATTAGCACTGAGTAGTTTCGAATTCGAATTCAGCCGCTAGTGACAGAGATGTCAGATGTCTGTGACAGATATATCAGCTGCCTGTTACAGATGTCAGCCGCTAGTGATAGAGATGTCAGCCGCTAGTTACAGAGATGTCAGCTGCATGTGATAGAGATGTCAGCTGCGTGTAACAAAGATGTCAGCTGCATGTGATGGAGATGTCAGCTGCCTGTGACGGAGATGTCAGCTGCGTGTGATGGAGATGTCAACTGCCAGTGACGGAGATGTCAGCTGTCTGTGACAAAGATGTCAGTTGTCTGTGACAGAGATGTCAGCTCCAAGTGATGGAGATGTCAGCTGCGTGTGATGGAGTTGTCAGCTGCCAGTGACGGAGATGTCAGCTGTCTGTGACAAAGATGTCAGTTGTCTGTGACAGAGATGTCAGCTGCATGTGATGGAGATGTCAGCTGCCTGTGACAGAGATGTCAGCTGCATGTGATGGAGATGTCAGTTGCCTGTGACGGAGATGTCAGCTGCATGTGATGGAGATGCCAGCTGCCTGTGACAGAGATGTCAGCTGCATGTGATGGAGATGACAGCTGCGTGTGACAGAGATGTCAGCTGCCTGTGACAGAGATGTCACCTGCCTGTGACAGAGATGTCAGCTGTCTGTGACAGACAACACAGGTAACGTGATTTGACAGCAATAGACTGTCCGTTAATGATGTTAACTGCTGTTGGTCAGGACGTTGTGTGATAATATTTTGTTTAAGTTAAGCTGACCACAACGCTCATGAATATGGATTTAATGCAAGAACGCCATTTTATCGGAAGCTGGTTTCCATTTTTATGATAAAACTTCCAATAACACGCGTTTTAGGAGATTACTTAGAGCATCGACATCTAAATATACTGCCGAACAATAATATAGAAATCCCAATAACACAGACCCAGTGGCGTGTTAATATCTGTATTACCTTCCACAGATTAAATCATTTCTCTAAAAGACAAAAACGACCTATTGAACGTAAGGGACTTTCTCAAAAACGACCAATTGAACGTAAGGGACTTTCTCAAAACGACCCATTGAACGTAAGGGACTTTCTCAAAAACGACCCACTGAACGTAAGGGAATTTCTCAAAGCGACCCACTGAACGTAAGGGACTTTCTCAAAAACGACCTATTGAACGTAAGGGACTTTCTCAAAGCGACCCATTGAACGTAAGGGACTTTCTCAAGGCGACCCATTGAACGTAAGGGACTTTCTCAAAACGACCCATTGAACGTAAGGGACTTTCTCAAAGCGACCAATTAAACGTAAGGGACTTTCTCAAAACGATCCATTGAACGTAAGGGACTTTCTCAAAAACGACCCACTGAACGTAAGGGAATTTCTCAAAAACGACCTATTGAACGTAAGGGACTTTCTCAAAGCGACCCATTGAACGTAAGGGACTTTCTCAAGGCGACCCATTGAACGTAAGGGACTTTCTCAAAACGACCCATTGAACGTAAGGGACTTTCTCAAAGCGACCAATTGAACGTAAGGGACTTTCTCAAAACGATCCATTAAACGTAAAGGAATTTCTCAAAACGACCCATTAAGGTTTGAATATGATTCTACTTGGTTCAACATGAATGAATGAATGAATGAACGGATGATGATGATGATGATGATGATGATGATGATGATGATGATTGTAAATGTGTGTGTTAATGTATAGTTGCTGTACTTTGACAAAATGTATGATTCATCATCGGATAAACTACATGATAAGCCTATGTGTTTTAGATCGAAACATGAGATCCCAGAGGGATTTTGGCGCCCTCTATCATTTGATTTGATCTTTTGTTTTCTTTCCTCTATTTTTTCTCTTAATGTCAGCCATTTTGTTTTCCTAATCAATTCCCAAATCATATAATGAACATCTAAGGACCAATGGGCCCTTACATATAAATCTATAACAGATCTATCCAGTACTTCTCCAGAAATAGGGATACAAATCTTTTACTGCCAAAATAGAACATGGCCATCCTGTTGGAAAAGATCTACCCAGTACTTCTCAAGAAATAGCCTTAAGAAGAAGTGTTTAAGGAAAGACGGACGGGCCACGGACGCATCACCATTTAAACAGATCACTATCTGGGTTAAAAACAAAAACAGACCGCTACAAAGACATCAATATGTTGAAACGTGTCCATCGTCCCCTAGTTAACAATGCCTTTATTGTTATGATATGATTCTGATAATAATGATAAAAACCACTATTTTGATATACTGATCTCCTACTTATCCAAGCCATCGTACGATTCCCATGGAATCCCTTGATACTCCGAGTTGTTGATAGACATCGACTGTCGCTGATCTTTAAACACACACTATCCCATAACTTTGAGTACAGTTACATTAGTGAATATTTATATTGGAGTGCAAATGTGATTTTATTATTCACCGTACAAACGTTTTGCAAACTGTATTCTTCGTAATGTCATTTGTTGCACTGTATTTCGGATTTGATTTGTCTGGTAAGGAGATTTGAACGGAAGAAATATTGCATGAGCCGTACTGGATAGAGTTACTGTGTATGGAAACCAAGTCCAGGGTAACAGATGACAACAGATTTCAGACTCCGAAGAATTGAGTTCCTTTAATAATAACGTTTTAAGAACTGACTCGAGAGGATTTAGAAATCATCATTTTTATTTGTGATACAAATAACAGAGAGAATTACCCCCACGAGGCGACACTAAGTTTTGGAATGAGCAACGTTTTCTTCACTTAATCTGAGCCAAAGTTACATAATTAAAGGAACGATCACGAAGGAGGTAAGATTTAGGCTTGATCAAAATTGATTTTAACAAGATTGCCGCCCGTTAGGAGAAACATCAGTCGTGACTTGAAATTGCCCCCTCTGGTAAAATCAATCTAGAAAATGTGTATTTTTTACTTAATGCAATACCGGTATTACTAAGTCTTATAGAATTGAATAACGGTATCGTTTACAGAAAGTGAATTTACTGACAGGATGATGACATAAATAGACACAAAGGGAACTAGGGTAATGTAAAGGCCGTACCACAATTACATAACGACTGACGAACTGTGCTTTCAGACACATTCACAAACGCACCGCTTTGGATCGGGAACTTAAATATTGAATTGCTGGGACAGGGAATTTTGTGAATGTTCTCTTGCAAATTATGGCGCTGCGTAAGGATGCTGTTACGAATTAATTATCAACCAATTAAAGCGACAAATTGACAACCAAATCATTATTTCCCGCCAAATGAAATTCAGTTCATGTTTAAGAAAAAATTGAGTTTCTTTTGTTTCAGATCATCATGTTTGTAATTAAAAACGCCGTACATCGATGGAAAGCTGAGGAAGGCAGAAGGAAATCAAGTACTTTATTAACATTTCTTCACAGACTGACTAACAGTGTAGAAATGACTGACTCAAAGTGCTCCATACAAAGTGATAAAGCTTTAGTACTGATCAGAAAAGTTTGAAAAATAAACAAACATTGGATTTGATTTTTCCTGCCTAGAGGTCAATGTGTGAGAGGGCGTTAGAAACGGACTCGGCTGTTAGTAAATAAAGCAGTTGATGAATGAGACATAAAATACAGCTGTTTTACTCTCTGCTCCCCTATGTTTCGATCTAAAAGGCAAGCATAGAGAAATAGATGAAAGACATGAAGTATAGAAGGTATTGTGTTGTGACTTAATCAGCGAGATGCTTTAGGACAATGAGACTATTCACACCCGTTGTTATTGGTAACGGCGTTGATACAGAAGTAGGACTTTTGTGTATTTTCCAAACCTACGTGTAATTCCTGTTTATTATTTATTTCTTGGTTAGTATTGATTGTGGTCATTTCATTAACAAACCTGGACCGAGGTGTCCACCCATTGTTACACCACCTATCGGCTGACAACGTGTACAATATGTGACTCTAGGTCATCAGGTTCTTTTCAGTGATGAATTTCGCTGCCAGTTTATGTGATCTGTCTTACTAAAATTGACATAGTTTTTGTGTAAGTATTGAAACGTTGGTAGTTTTGAATAACTTCCAGACCTTTCGATTACACATGCATTAGAAATGATTGACCTATATCCTAAATATAGGATACAGAGGACAGAATAAGATGACCTAAATCCTAATTATAGAATAGTAAGTACAGAATAAGATGACCTATATCCTATATATAGAATACAGAGGACAGGGTAAGATGACCTATATCCTATATATAGAATACAGAGGACAGGATAAGATGACCTATATCCTATATATAGAATACAGAGGACAGGATAAGATGACCTATATCCTATATATAGAATACAGAGGACAGGATAAGATGCCCTAAATCCTAAATATGGAATACTAAGGACAGGAGAAAAGATATGAAATCAGATGTACAACGAGAGATTCACTAGATGTTGTCATCTATATCTTAAATTAAAAGTGAAGCGACGTTAAAGATAAAAACAACGCATGCGCAAACACAACGCTTACAAATCTGTGCTATAAACCATGAGGTTACAGTTGGCCTTCTTGGCAATGAACTTGACTGAGGCATTAAGTCACGTGACTACTTGTTTAAGTGTAGATATTTATTCTGAATGATCATTTTTGACGATCCAGTGAATTACGATTTATGTAGAGATTCTACTGAAAGTGAAATGTGACCGAATAAATTTTAAACAAATTCGAGTCAAAAAAGTAAATACGAAATATCAAATATAGAACGATATGAAAACTTAACACTTTTCTATTTAACCAGTCTTTATGATTCTGGTTAAAAAATAAACGCATGAAAGCATGAAACGCCTTCATATCCGGCTAAAATCAAGTAGACACATGAAACGCCTTCATATCCGGCTAAAAACAAGTAGACACATGAAACGCCTTCATATCCGACTAAAAACAAGTAGACACATGAAACGCCTTCATATCCGGTAAAAATTTAGACAACCTTCCATGAAGTTTATGATGGTGAACTTTTATTTTTTTACAATAGCCTTTCACTTATAGACTTATATATGTATTTGGAACCTATTCTGTTTAAATTTATTGCCATTTAAATTCCTAGTTAGTTTGTTCTGTCAGATATAACTATTGAGCAATTACCACTCAAAACAAGATTAAATACAAAACCCTGCCACCCCAAATTCTCTCGGCAATCATTGTACAACACTGGAAGTACGTTACTTTTCGTGGATTTATTTTGGTTGATTTCCTGGGTATCCTTAATACACAAAATTATAGGCCCACAAAACAATACACTTTAGGGCATATATCTTGGCACGACTTTGTGAGCACTATCTATCAGCAAAGTCAAATATGAACTTAACATTATTTTTTACGGAAAAAACCGCGAAAGTTGAGCCCAACGAAAATAAACGATTTATCAGAAGTATGTAGAAGAAACAGCTACAGACGTTTGGAACAAGGCAACATACAGAAAGCGTCCTAAACTTTGAACTTTCGAAGCAGACTTCCATGAATCTAAGGTGTTCGAATTTTACAGTCTAATGGTTGACGCGAGCAGGCGCTGTATTGTCGAACGAATCCAGTTAAAATGCATTAGCGCGCGTACCAGATGCTAAGTATCATTAAACGGCCCGGAGAGGTGGAGCGAAAACATGTACTTATATGCCGTTTGCATTAAACATGAAACAAAACCTGCTTAAAGCACAAACCGTGGACGTAAGGCGCCAATTCATTGCTTTCTCATACCATATTTAGTGTTCCACGAGGACAGGATCAGTGAGAAATGGTTATAATATATCGGGAACAGCCGGTACGAAGGGTTTTTTACAACTAAAGAGAGACTTACAGTACCAAATGTCCCTTTGATACAAATATAAAGACAATCAAGTTTGGCGCAGTCGTGTTCATTTGAGGTATCGGGTCCAAACTGCCGGTTTTAAACAGTTGCACTCTAACGTACGTGAAACAAGTCTGAACTAGTTCACAGCTAAATGTTACTTTTCTTCGTGTTTTGTGTTGTTTTTATGACTTTTACTCGTTATATAAGTTGCTTTAATCAAGCGCAATATGTTAAAATTCAACACTACTTAAATTAAAACAACGTTATTTTGTTATCAATATAACTTTTATTAAAAATGAATTGCTTGAATTTCAATTAGTGTAGATGTTCGTTTTAGACGTTTTTGGATATTTCATTGGTAGTGAATAATACGCTAAGTGTTTTAATGATGATGAACACACATTCTTTTAAGCATATCCTTTATAAAGTTGTAACTATCTGGTGTTTATTGACTCCATATCATAATTTCAGATCGATATGTCAACAGCTCAATGTTAATCAATTTAAACATGCAATACTACAATCAGGGGTATTTATGACACCAGGAAGGGTACAGATACTACTCCAAAACAGTAATAAAATAGCTATTTAGATCTTATTATATATAAATTACAACACGAACCCATTCCTTTGGTAGTTATAATTATTTACAAGACTTCGATTGGGTGATATCGGTAGTTCAGAATTCTTCTCCACGGACCTCTTTACAGCATGCTTCTGAACGATAAACATCACTAAGTCTAATCATACCGATCAGAAGTATTAACTATATGGTATATTTTACACAAACACGCAGTAACTTGTACACATTGAAGATGTAACATCGTCCCTAGTTCAGAAATCATTATAAATTTGATCACACATATGTCACACCTCCAGATAAGATCCTTCCTGTCCTCACTACACAGAAGCGGACCCTTTAGGGGTAAAAACCATTCTTACGCCCTGTTCTGGGGATTTACTGGGTATGCTGAGGTTTGTGTTAAGCCTAATTTATTGTAACAATTACAATGGTAATGGGCACACTGATGGTCAGCCCTTTCTTCATGAAATTTGACAAAATAAATATTGACAAGACAAGACGACATGTTTAGAAACAAAGTTAGACGGAGAGAGAGAGAGAGAGAGAGAGAGAGAGAGAGAGAGAGAGAGAGAGAGAGAGAGAGAGAGAGAGAGAGAGAGAGAGAGAGAGAGAGAGGGGGGGAGAGAGAGAGAGAGAGAGAGAGAGAGAGAGAGATGTATATATATATATATATAAATCTGTTTAAGTATATATTGCTGAGTGGTTTGATATATTTTTACATTGTCTTCATTCGAGTAGTTATCACTACCATGTAGTAGTAACTGTTGGTCTAGTGGGATCATCTAATTCTCATTAAAGAATTACTATTTGGTCCGCATAATGATTACAATGCTGTGGTATTGGATTTTTTCTCACGAAAAACATCCAAGAACCTCAACTACTTATTACCTCCCCTTATAATTCATTAGATGTCTATTGAAGGAAATTGGCAGTCTCTATCATTTTAATATGACCCCAGTATTGCCTATATCACACAGATATCACGGGAATATGTATTGGAAGGCTGGCCGTGTTGACAAACCCTGGTCTGGTGTGCATCAGAGTGTTACACGGAGTTTTGGAGCGTAAGGGATCTTTCGTAATGAACTCGGGGGAAGGTACAAGTCGTTACTAATTGGGTTTCCACAGACATGGCCTAGAGAAAAGCTAGTTAGCTGTACAAACACACTCCTGCATGTAGTTCATTCTCAGTGGCTGTTCTCGTAGGAAAAACCGATCATTATCTAATCCGGAGCTCCATCACATCGAGTTGGATCTGCTAGAAAGCAAGTCATGTGCTTACAACAAAACAGGTCTTTCGCGACTTTAAGAGAACCGAGCTTGACATACTTAAATATAGAAATCGATTTTAAACCTGTTAGAATTGAGAAATTAAGATTAAACATATCAACACGACGCATAAACCTTGATGGTGACAGAGACCATGTTTGGCCAACTTTTCTATCACGTTCCGACGGATTCTACTACAGATTCCGAGCAAAATAAATATTCTGGACACGTGAACTATACAAAAAATCCTATTTGTAAGTGCATCCAGACCTCACTAAAGAAACCATTATTCCATTCAAAAGTGATTTGACCTAACTGTGATTTTCTAAAACAATGCGCGCCAAAAAGGGAAATTTGAAACAGTAATTAACAGTACAGAAGCTTTTATCGGTGGAAGTAAAGGTCATTGGTACAAACATAGTCCATTATTGGAAAGAGAATCGTTTCTCATTCAATTTTGCACCACTAGAAATTGAGCCGGAGTGGTTATAACCTTTCACAGATGGCCATCTAACAAATTGGCGGTTTATTTAACCATCTCTTTAAATGCTAGCCCTGTTAGTAGCTTACTCACTGATAACTCCAATATGGTTCTCATTCTCGGCTAATCAAATTGACGAAACACATTAATTCCGGGATACTACTACCGGTGTGACCAGTGCATGTCGGGAAAACGAGATGTAAGTTATAGAATTGAGCATTCTCCACGTCATCACCCTGGGGAAAATGTCCTTTACGACAGTAAAATGCCGATATGAAACTTTATATGAGGAAAGCCAATTTTCATTAAGACCCGGTGATGACCCCGGCTTCTGCCAATAGCGTCAAAACACGCTAGTGGACCGGCGAATGGTATTAGGGCCGTTTCCGGTGACTTTTAGCGTTTGCGAACCAACTTTGTATTTTCCAATATCTGTCGATGTCTGATTACGGGCACTTATACGGTTATGTGCTGTTTACGAATATTACAAAACATTGTGAGGAAAAGGGGTTGATATTTACAGCTCTGTACTAACTCGTTCAGTGACTACTGATGTTCATTTAAAAGGCAATATGTATGTTCAAAATGTAGATTCTTCTGAAATGTTGTCTGTTCGTCCATCTAAAAATCCCTGATATTTGTCACACGAGATATTGTGTTCACATTGCCTATATGCTCGAAACTAAACCTTCCCTCTGATTTTGTCTGTCTGTACGTACACAAACATTCCTTCTGATTTTGTCTTTCCTTAACTATTGTCTGTACGTACACAAACCTTCCATCTCATTTAGTCTGTGCGTACGTACACAAATCTTCCCTGGGATATTGTCTGTACGTACACAAATCTTCCCTCCGATTTTGTCTGTCTGTACGTACACAAATCTTCCCTAGGATATTTCCTGTACGTACACAAATCTTTCCTCTGATTTTGTCTGCGCGTCCGTACACAAATCTTCCCTGGGATATTGTCTGTACGTACACAAATCTTCCCTGGAATATTGTCTGTCTGTCCGTACACAAATCTTCCCTGGGATATTTGACATAAGTACACAAATCTTTCCTTAACTATTGTCTGTACGTACACAAAACTTCCCTCTGATTTTGTCTGCGCGTCCGTACGCAAATCTTCCCTGGGATATTGTCTGTACATACGTACACAAATCTTTCCTTAATAATTGTCTGTACGTACACGTCTGTACGTACACAAATCTTCCCTGGGATATTGTCTGTACGTACACAAATCTTCTGATTTTGTCTGTCACAAATCTTCCCTGGGATATTTGACATAAGTACACAAATCTTTCCTTAATAATTGTCTGTACGTACTGTACACAAATCTTCCCTGTGATATTGTCTGACACAAATCTTCCCTGGGATATTGTCTGTCTACGCGTTTTTGTCTGCGTACACACAAATCTTTCCTTAACTATTGTCTGTATACACGAATCCTCCCTCTGATTTTGTCTGTCTGTATACACAAATCTTCCCTGGAATATTGTCTGTACGTACACGAATCTTCCCTGATATTGTCTGTACGTACACAAATCTTTCCTTAACTATTGTACACAAATCTTCCCTGGAATATTGTCTGTCAGTCCGTACACAAATCTTCCCTGGGATATTGTCTGTACGTACACAAATCTTTCCTTAACTATTGTCTGTACGTACACAAATCTTCCCTCTGATTTTGTTTGTGCGTCCGTACACAAATCTTCCCTCTGATTTTGTCTGTGCACAAATCTTCCCTCTGATTTTGTCTGTCTGTACGTACATAAATCTTCCCTGGGATATTGTCTGTACGTACACAAATCTTCCCTGGGATATTGTCTGTACGTACACAAATCTTCCCTGGAATATTGTCTGTCTGTCCGTACACAAATCTTCCCTGGGATATTTGACATAAGTACACAAATCTTTCCTTAATAATTGTCTGTACGTACACGAATCTTCCCTCTGATTTTGTCTGTCTGTACGTACACAAATCTTCCCTGTGATATTGTCTACGCGTTCGTACACAAATCTTCCCTGGGATATTGTCTGTACGTACACAAATCTTTCCTTAACTATTGTCTGTACGTACACAAATCTTCCCTCTGATTTTGTCTGCGCATCCGTACACAAATCTTCCCCGGGATATTGTCTGTACATACGTACACAAATCTTTCCTTAACTATTGTCTGTACGTACACGAATCCTCCCTCTGATTTTGTCTGTCTGTAAGTACACAAATCTTCCCTGGAATATTGTCTGTACGTACACGAATCTTCCCTGGGATATTGTCTGTACGTACACAAATCTTTCCTTAACTATTGTCTGTACGTATACAAATCTTCCCTGGAATATTGTCTGTCAGTCCGTACACAAATCTTCCCTGGGATATTTGTCTATACATACGTACACAAATATTTCCTTAACTATTGTCTGTAGTTACACAAATCTTCCCTTTGATTTTGTCTGCGCGTCCGTACGCAAATCTTCCCTTGGATATTTGTCTGTACGTACATAAATCTTCCCTGGGATATTGTCTGTACGTACACAAATCTTCCCTGGGATATTGTCTGTACGTAAACAAATCTTCCCTCTGATTTTGTCTGTGCGTCCGTACACAAATCTTCCCTCTGATTTTGTCTGCGCGTCCGTACACAAATCTTCCCCGGGATATTGTCTGTACATACGTACACAAATCTTTCCTTAACTATTGTCTGTACATACACGAATCTTCCCTCTGATTTTGTCTGTCTGTACGTATACAAATCTTCCCTGTGATATTGTCTGTCTGTACGTATACAAACCTTCCCTAGGATATTGTCTGTCTGTACGTATACAAACCTTTCCTGGGATATTGTCTGTCTGTACGTATACAAATCTTCCCTGGGATATTGTCTGTCTGTACGTACATAAATCTTCCCTGTGATACTGTCTGTTCGTACGTACGAACAGTAATCATTGCTGACGTATTGTCTGTATATACATTTATTTCTGAATAATAGATTCATTCAAGCATGAAATGGTTTACATCAGGTTTTTCTCGATATCTATAATAACGTAAACATACGTTATGCAAATAAGTGGTCATTGAAAATTCCGGAAATAACTTTCTCGGACCTGATCAATATCGATTATAACAATATGCTGTCATTGTCTTGTACTTGTCTGGCCTCTTAGTAAGGGGAAATAGGGTGACAATAGCACTTGGTGCAATATCCGCTCGTGATATCAACAGAGACGCCAACACGATGGATCTGTCGGAAGTGCGTCATTTCGTTGAGAAGATCGGAATAATTCGCCAGGATGATCGGAGTCGTCCGGTAAGCTTAGTGTCATTCCGAAAGATATCCTATACCAAGTCTGTGGACAATCTGACCGACAACACTAGTCCATAGTCATGTTTGCTTATTCAACGTCGGGATATAGCTTGAATAAATGATTATTTATAAATATTATTGTCCATAAAGTGAAAGTAATTAATAATACGACTAACAAGGTTACATCAGACGTCACCAGTAACCCGGTTAATGACGTCAGCTGTTTCAACACCGCCATTCTTAACTAATGTACGCCTTGAATGATATACAATTGTACTACTTTTTACAGTCGAACCTCGTTATCTCAAACTCGTATAACTCGAAGATCCTTTTAATTTGAAGCATTCGAACTCACTTAAATCGAATACTCGGTTACATCATGTACGTGTATCTCGAAATTTTCCAATGGTCCCAACAAGATAACGAGATTCAACTTTACATGTATGGCAAATTTGGCATTTTGTGGTTGCACACAGACAAATTTGTCTTGAAGGCCATACTGAATAGAATAGTCCGTTTTTGACGACCTGCTGGTAAAGCTTATAATTCTAGCAGCTACTGTATAAATTTCCCTTCTAAGACATTTTTCTCAGCTTTGAATGGTGTTGGATGATTTTACATATGCTTATCCTTAAACAACCGTGATAGTGTTTGAATGACTATGCCGAATGTTGGTATTTAAAAACTGGGGTGTGGTCATTATCGTGTTTGGGAGATACCAAATAGTTAAACGCCTAGCCATCAAAACAACAGATCGATCTAGGTTTCATTGATCAAATATGGAAATATAGTTTCTATAATAAGGTTTAAGTGCTATGAGACTGCTGCACACGTTTTGCCGGACCTCAGGGTAACGTTTTCATCAGTTGAACAGAACATTTTTTCATTGATTACGTACAGATATCATCAGCGGGATTGCCAGACAAATATTCCCGAAATTAGCATGATAATGTAACTGTAATCCACGACCAGGCGCAGCAGCAATTTTATATGTAAAATAAAACAGCTGACCTATATTTCATGTAGTGTCGTTACATTGTTTGTGGCAAATATCCTTGATCGCAACACACGCCGTTAATTGTGGCAGTCTGTCGTATTGACAATTGGACTTCGTTTACTGTGATTGTGTATACATATGTATAGCTTTTCTATGTAGTTATCAACTAAATGTCCTCCACGCTTGTAAAACATCGGGGTGACATATTACGGACACGATGCTAAAAGTCGCAAATACGAGCACAGCGCACGTAAACAGCGGTGACGGTCGCAAACAGGAGCGAAACGACCTGGTACCAGTGTGACACTATGACAGTTACAAACATAACCGAAACTACCTGGTACCCGGGTGACATTGTGACAGTTACAAACATAAGCGAAACTACCTGGTACCCGGGTGACATCGTGACAGTCACCAACATAACCGAAACTACCTGGTACCCTGGTGACATTGTGACAGTCACAAACATAACCGAGACTTCCTGGTACCCGGGTGACATTGTGACAGTTACGGACAGAAGAGAAACGACCTGGTACCCGAGTGACATTGCGACAGTTACGGACATTAGCGAAACGATCCATATGCGACATCATGCATTTCAAGATATTTATTGATATATGAAAGATATTTCCACTTTGTCGTAACTGACACGTATTCAGAATTAGAGGTCAAGGTTATTTGGGAATGTTGTCGGAAAATTGATATTCAGCACAAGTGCTCCATCACTAAATAGGAAAAATATAATTAGCACTAATAAAACATATCAATGGAGAGCTGTCATATTAAATCCATTGTCTACGCGTTTTGGTCAATTGTTTCACGCGCCAGAGATGATCACCGCCGTGACAGATTTCCCTCTGTTACATTGGCAACAGGTCATTCATTTATGTAAGATTTTAATTTTCTAATTATTTTTTTGTTGTTTTCAGGACTCTGATAAGCTCGGCGATTACTTCGACACATTCGAAAAAGAGCAATCCTGGAAACGAGTCGCGATCACGAGAACCAATCACCAAGCTGACACCATGGAATACCGACTGATCTCGCCGACACAAGAAAACGCCATTGCCATGTTAAACATAGGGTAGTCCTAAGGAAGAATGACAGGTCGGGGATTACTGACAATCCTATGGGACAGCATCCACACCACACCAGTGACGATACCAATTAAATCTACCAATATTTGCAGGCTTTGTTTGATTTCTTTTCCATGTGTATGATTTGTGTGAAAAAATGTTGACTGTAATATTGGAAGCGTAAAGTAATAAAAAATTTCAAATTATTAAGGGTATTTTATTTAATAAGATCTGAACGTTACTAGTTTCTCAGACATGCTGTTTTCCTTGTGGATTTAAGTTTCTGCGGCACTGAAAACAAACGTTATACAAGAGACATCGTAGCAATGTTTGAACTTAAACCGTCACGGAAGGCTTCTTGCTTCCAAACACGCACACGGTGTATAAGCAATGTTAATATCATGCAAAATGTGAAAAAACCGCGATATTCAACAAGAGTATACTCACATAAAAACTACGTGACATCTTATACTCAAGTATAGGAAAAAATAGGAATTAAAAACGAGATATTCACCTATACGAATAGAATAGCTCGAGGAGACATTCGCAATATAAAAACCAGGGTTGCAACAGCAAACCCAGAAGACCACAACCTGCTCTTGGTTAAACAACAAACTTGCTTAAGTCCAACATTAACATGTATATTAGGTATCAACTTTATCTATTTTACAACAATTGGTTGACAAGTGATCTATCACTCTTATTGACCCGGACGTAAGGGCGCCAAGTGTCTTACAGTAGAAGGAAACCAAAGTACCCGGAAACCCGAAGATGAAGTAATATCAAAACGGCTGGTGAAGAAAAACATTTTTTTTTTTTTTTAAAGTTTAAAAGGGAATATGTGATCAATACATTAAAAAAGTTTCGTGATATATGAAGACATCACGTGACTTATATAATCCATTTTCTGACAATAAAATAACATTACGTGAGGTATACAGAGGGTACAGTGTCTGGGGCGCGCCGTCTCCTGGACATCCTGATGAGAATTAAGGCTGTATAAACTATCAGTCTGTGCAAACGTTGAGAAAACCACAAAATGGCGTAGAGCCTTGGGTAACGTGATTATGTAACAGATAAATCAATGTTCTGTCACTGTTTGGTCAGATAATGGTCGCCGCGGGAGTCTGAGGCCGAACACCGGGGAGCTTAGATGTGATAGACTTTAAATATTGTGTTGGGGTCAAAGAGAACTCCGCTGTGTCTCTAGACATTATTACATTATGTACATAATAGATTGTGGCGTGATAATCTAATACAATCGTATGGAATGATGAAATCATGTAGAGGATTATCAAATAACAATATAACAACATTTTAGGGAAAAAAACGCCTCGTGACTTTCATATTTGAAAAAAAAACACTGAAAAATAATAAAACAAAACAAAACAGAAGTTGGACGAAAAACAGATGGTATTATCATCATCCGTTATGTCTGACAGTGTCATGTTGAAGAAACTAACCATATTTATATTGATTTACACAAGTAGTGCGAACTTGTACATATACTCATCAAGAATATGTTATATTTTCAGAACACATGGCCTTAAGCTACCATGTAGCAGACTTGACACCTAATAATACACTTCGTGTAGGGAACTAACCTCCTTATCTAGGCTTTTAGCGACATTTGACAAAATTAGTCTTCACGAAAATTCAGTTTACTTATATCGATGTGGACACACGGACAGATTATTTCGCAGACAGAATGTTTGGTCAGCTATACAGTTAAGGGGAAATTGAATTCTCGTTACTTATCCGATATCTTTTTTCTTGAGGGAGGGGGTGGGGGTGGTCTGACATCATAAAATGACCCCCCCCAAATTTTTTTTTAAAAATGATGACGTCATTACAAGCTAGTAGTATACTTTTTTGCGCAAATAACTCAGATACGCTTTATAAACTGATCTTAGAAATACTGATAGTTGTTAAAAATATTTGTAAACAAAGAGACACAAACCTAAACTGAAATGCACATGGTTTAGTGTCTGTGGACCCTATCTACCAGAATGCTACACTCTGGCGCTGATGTTTGTTTGGGTACTGTTACTTTTCTAAATTAACAGCTTTAGTCCTACAGAAAAGTCTATACAATCAAAAACTATTTACAACTTGTAAACATTCCTTGAGATAAAATCTGAAATGAATTGTTTCCAAACATTGAACATTATTACATTCGTGAAGAGAATAACATTGTCTACGATTTCGTTGGTTCATTAGTAAATAAATAAACAATTACAAGTAAATAAGTTAATAACCAATGCTGAAAATAATTAACCATTTGAAAATAAATAGATAAGTTTTAGTGAATAAGTTAACATTCATAAATAAATAAGATGAATAATCAGAAGTAAATAAGTAATCAAATAATCATGAGAAAATAAGGGAAATATTCATAAGAAAGTAAGTAATATTAATAAGAATTAAAGTAAATATTCTTAAGTAGAAAATATTCAGTAGTAAATAAGTAAATATTCATTAGTAAATAAGTAAATATTCATTAGTAAATAAGTAAATATTCATTAGTAAATAAGTAAATATTAGTAAGATTGTAGAATAATCGAGGGAAAAGTTATGTAACATTGTTAACAGAAATAGATGCAGATTAACAATTTGAGCCGTAACATCAATAAAAGCAGTCTCTGTCATCAATACATTGTGTCCCTGTTATCAATACAAGTTGTATCTTTCATCAATACAAGTTGACTTTGTCATCAATACAAGCTGTCTCTGTCATCAATACAAGCTGTCTCTGTCATCAATACATGCTGTCTCTGTCATCAATACAAGCTGTTTCTGTCATCAATAAAAGCAGTCTCTGTCATCAATACATTGTGTCCCTGTTATCAATACAAGTTGTATCTGTCATCAATACAAGTTGTCTTTGTCATCAATACAAGCTGTCTCTGTCATCAATACAAGCTGTCTCTGTCATCAATACAAGCTGTCTCTGTCATCAATATATTGTGTCCCTGTTATCAATACAAGTTGTATCTGTCATCAATACAAGCAGTCTCTGTCATCAATACAAGCTGTCTTTGTCATCAATACAAGCTGTCTCTGCCATCAATACCAGCTGTTTCTGTCATAAATAAAAGCAGTCTCTGTCATCAATACATTGTGTCCCTGTCACCAATACAAGCTGTCTCTGTCATCAATACATTGTGTCTCTGTCATCAATACAAGTTGTATCTGTCATCAATACAAGTTGTCTTTGTCATCAATACAAGCTGTCTCTGTCATCAATACAAGCTGTCTCTGTCATCAATACAAGCTGTCTCTGTCATCAATACAAGCTGTCTCTGTCATCAATACAAGTTGTCTTTGTCATCAATACAAGCTGTCTCTGTCATCAATACAAGCTGTCTCTGTCATCAATACAAGCTGTCTCTGTCATCAATACAAGCTGTCTCTGTCATCAATACAAGCTGTCTCTGTCATCAATACAAGCTGTCTCTGTCATCAATACAAGTTGTCTTTGTCATCAATACAAGCTGTCTCTGTCATCAATACAAGCTGTCTCTGTCATCAATACAAGTTGTCACTGTCATCAATAAAAGCTGTCTCTGTCATTTTGGTGAAACTCTAAGTAGAAGTTGATATCATTATTCTTATTAATCACTCAAAACATTGATTTTACAAGTGTTTCAATTTATATAGACCCGGTTGGCGATTTATGGAAAATATAACAATATCATAAACACACAACTTACAGATAATATGATATCTATGGTGGAGCGTTACGACTGACAATTGTAGAAAGGCCAGTATTATCATTAAATCTTATGCCCCAATACTATCCGCAGTACCCTATCATGCACAGTGCTATCATTACCTGTGTGAAATCTTACTTTCTGTCATGCTCATTGTCATCTACATATATTGTAAGTACTGTTACACTAAAGCTTATCGTTGTAAATAGATCTTTCTGTTTGGTCGTGTTACTACAAAGACTGTTTCAATATACAATCTAACTTCCTGTCATGTCCGGTGTTACCACCAACACTGTCCCCATATACGATCTAACTTCCTGTCATGTCCGGTGTTACCACCAACACTGTCCCCATATACGACCTAACTTCCTGTCATGTCCGGTGTTACCACCAATACTGTCCCCATATAAAATCTAACTTTCTGACATATTCAGTGTAACCACTAATATTGTCCCTATCGTGTCATGGAGTGCAAAACAAAATTTCCGTTCAGTTATTAAATATACATATTTAAACTGTTGTACAATATATATTGTACTAGATGAATCTTATTTTCATGTCTGTTAACGTAGTAGGAGACAATGTGTGAACAGGTCGTAGTAGTAATATTCAGCAATTTTGGGTGTTTCCCTATAATTTTGAGGGGTAGTGACATTTGAAGGAAAAATGTCTTTCTTAAATGAAAGCCACGAGGTACTTTCCAGCTGACTGTGAGTATGTCTTGAATTGATTTTCATCATAAGAGCAAAAATCATTGTCAAAGTGCTATGATAAGTTTTTTCTCTTTGGTAGAACAAATAGATAGGTTAACTGTAGTGTGAAGTCATATGAGATCATGTTACATGTTTTGTACTTATTTACATAACAGCCAAATTTCGTGTCTTTCGAAGCGTACACACTAACTTGTTTTTGTGTGATTTCTTGTAACCAAACATAATAAAGAGAATCCATTAAACCTTCAACAAAACATAAACCAGAAATACATGTCAGTGACTGCGTTCATTTTCCGAGCACGAGAATCGTAAAAGACAGACATTACGAATGACTGCGTCTAACTTGAACATTTGCATATTAGGAGGAATACACAAGCGGAAGTGACGTTTGAAGCTGACTTGTTTACAACAAGGAGATGTGTACGGGTGTTTTCGTACGCGAAGGTCCTTCTGGTACGCGGCATTGTGTCCATCTGTTGCCTGGTCAGACATTTACTTAAGGACACAAATAGCACATGTAATTAGCGTAACAGACAACTCTCTGGTTCACACATCAGGACACAGATTAACAGGTATACTTATATCGATCTAAACAAGGCATCCCATACAGCATACTACAGGACAGCTCTACTTTTCAGAAGATACACAATATTGAATAGATTAACATACATTATGTCCGGATACTCCTGAAAAACGTACAAGGAGAATATGACCAGTTGTTCCGGAAGAGGAAGGGTCTTCTGTTTCATCGGCAATACTACATATAAACTTTGGTCAAACCAAGTAAGAAAGGTCACGTCCTCAAATGAGAACAAGATATAACAACAGAACCAACAGGAAAACTAACGAACACTAAACACGTCCAGCTTCATATCGTACAACAGAAACAACAGGCAAACTAACGAACATCAAACACGTCCAGCTTCATATCATACAATGGAACCAACAGACAAAC
The DNA here is from genome assembly GCF_031769215.1 of Ylistrum balloti. Taxonomy (NCBI): domain Eukaryota; kingdom Metazoa; phylum Mollusca; class Bivalvia; order Pectinida; family Pectinidae; genus Ylistrum; species Ylistrum balloti. The sequence continues at coordinate 1,026,146 of NW_026782443.1, read as the reverse complement.
TAACGAACATCAAACACGTCCAGCTTCATATCATACAATGGAACCAACAGACAAACTAACGAACATCAAACATATCCAGCTTCATATCACACAATGGAACCAACAGGCAAACTAACGAATATCAAACATGTCCAGCTTCATATCACACAATGGAACCAACAGTCAAACTAACGAACATCAAACATATCCAGCTTCATATCGTACAACAGAAACAAAAGGCAAACTAACGAACATCAAACACGTCCAGCTTCATATCATACAATGGAACCAACAGACAAACTAACGAGCATCAAACACGTCCAGCTTCATATCGTACAACAGAAACAACAGACAAATTAACGAACATCAAACATGTCCAGCTTCATATCGTACAACAGAAACAACAGACAAACTAACGAACATCAAACATGTCCAGCTTCATATCGTACAACAGAAACAACAGACAAATTAACGAACATCAAACATGTCCAGCTTCATATCGTACAACAGAAACAACAGACAAACTAACGAACATCAAACATGTCCAGCTTCATATCGTACAACAGAAACAACAGACAAATTAACGAACATCAAACATGTCCAGCTTCATATCGTACAACAGAAACAACAGACAAACTAACGAACATCAAACATGAGTTTGGATAATGATTATGTTGACATGTTGGAATTTTCTAATTTTCATTTATAAACAAGGAGTATTATATTTGCTTTTCACAGCATACAAACGAAGACGATGGTTTAATGTATATATAGTGAATATGTGTTTTTACAAAACTGTTACAGTAGATCATGACTGTCTGTGGAATTTCCATATTTGAACCTGGTGATTATTATACTGTCAACACGACATGAAAACTTCACAGTTGAAATATTCCTAAATTATAAATTTAACGTCAAACAGAACCTGCACATAATGACCTCTGCTCCTGTAAACAGCTCCAATGTCATTCATTTACTATCCGAGGTATTCATCAACTACCCGAGGTAATCTTCAACTATCTCGAGGTATTTATCAACTACCCGAGGTAATCTTCAACTATCTCGAGGTATTTATCAACAACCCGAGGTAATCTTCAACTATCTCGAGGTATTTATCAACTACCCGAGGTAATCTTCAACTATCCCGAAGTATTCATCAACTACCCGAGGTAATCTTCAACTATCCCGAAGTATTCATCAACTACCGGAGGTAATCTTCAACTATCCCGAAGTATTCATCAACTACCCGTGATATTCATCAACTATCCCGACGTATTCTTCAACTATCCCGAAGTATTCATCAACTACCCGAGGTAATCTTCAACTATCTCGAGGTATTTATCAACTACCCAAGGTGATCTTCAACTATCTCGAGGTATTTATCAACTACCCGAGGTAATCTTCAACTATCCCGAAGTATTCATCAACTACCCGAGGTAATCTTCAACTATCCCGAAGTATTCATCAACTACCCGAGGTAATCTTCAACTATCTCGAGGTATTTATCAACTACCCGAGGTAATCTTCAACTATCCCGAAGTATTCATCAACTACCCGAGGTAATCTTCAACTATCTCGAGGTATTCATCAACTACCCAAGGTAATCTTCAACTATCCCGAAGTATTCATCAACTACCCAAGGTAATCTTCAACTATCCCGAAGTATTTATCAACTACCCGAGGTAATCTTCAACTATCCCGAAGTATTCATCAACTACCCGAGGTAATCTTCAACTATCCCGAAGTATTCATCAACTACCGGAGGTAATCTTCAACTATCCCGAAGTATTCATCAACTACCCGTGATATTCATCAACTATCCCGACGTATTCATCAACTATCCCGAAGTATTCATCAACTACCCGAGGTAATCTTCAACTATCTCGAGGTATTTATCAACTACCCAAGGTAATCTTCAACTATCTCGAGGTATTTATCAACTACCCGAGGTAATCTTCAACTATCCCGAAGTATTCATCAACTACCCGAGGTAATCTTCAACTATCCATCGAAATCTTCAACTATCCCGTATTCATCAACTACCCGAGGTAATCTTCAACTATCTCGAGGTATTTATCAACTACCCGAGGTAATCTTCAACTATCCCGAAGTATTCATCAACTACCCGAGGTAATCTTCAACTATCTCGAGGTATTCATCAACTACCCGAGGTAATCTTCAACTATCCCGAAGTATTCATCAACTACCCAAGGTAATCTTCAACTATCCCGAAGTATTCATCAACTATCCGAGGTAATCTTCAACTATCCCGAAGTATTCATCAACTACCCGTGATATTCATCAACTATCCCGACGTATTCATCAACTATCCCGAAGTATTCATCAACTACCCAAGGTAATCTTCAACTATCCCGAAGTATTCATCAACTACCCGAGGTAATCTTCAACTATCCCGAAGTATTCATCAACTACCCCGACTTATTGATCAACTAACATGACTTATTCATCAATTACCCCGACTTATTCATCAACTACCCCGACGTATCCATCAACTACCTCGACGTATTCATCAACTACCCCGACTTATTCATCAACTACCCCGACTTATTCATCAACTACTACGAAGTATTCGTCCATTGATGTTTTCCTAATTTATTAAAATCTGACCTTGAACTTGACACCGATACAATGCTGAAGCGTCACCATAGCAACTGATTATTTCTTGTATGGATTCGATCGGTTGCAATTGTTTTTTCTCAAAGCACTACCACATGAACGAGTCGAGTCTAGTCTAATTCACACCTGTGCCATACCTAGACAGGTGCATTCGGCATTGATGGGTCTCTTGCTTAGATGTTGTTTAGCAATATTAACGGTGATGGTGTTTTATCAAAGGCTTGCAGAGTAATAATATGTGTTAATACTCTCCACGTGAATATATTTATTGGCAGGAAAATGGGAAATTAGTCGGCAATGCTTTTAATTTCAATCAATAATTTCTAGTAATTGCTACACATTATGACAATTTTAGAATGATACGACAACTCGGGGCAACTAACCGAGTCCAGAGTGTAACATGTGTCACGTGTGCAGAGACAATCACGTGCGAGAGATGATGGCTTCGCTACGTCACGTGAACAATGGAATATCGTTTTTGGTCACGATCTTAATACACGTGTGCTATAGTGGTGTTTTCCCTTTGACTATATTTTTGATAAATTCTATTAGATTAATTTCTGAAAACTCCATGACCAACTGACAATTAATTTTGATGGCGCTAACTCTTCCAGAACACCTGGCCTTTTTCTCCTCGCACTTTTTCATGAGTCTCTATGTAAATCTTTCTATTGTTCATTTTTTCGCCCTAGTTATATTGAATTTGAGTCTGGATTAAGATGATTTTGAGATGCTGGTACTTTTTTATGTTTGTTCGTGTAGCGATGACCGATTTCTGTTACTCGGACAAATGTAGTGTATTTTGGAAAGGTTAGCTTCCACTGGTCCATCCACGACACCCGTTATTTTTTTAAAGCCCCAATATACGTAAAAATCACTCTAAAAAACAAACTTTATCTTATTTTCCCCGTAATATATGTAACAAAACAAATACTTTCCTTTAATTAAAGAAAATAAAACTGATTGTTTTCAATTTAAATAAAAATTGAAAAAATCGGAAAATAAACAATGTGGGACCCACGATAATTCATACATTACCGCTCGTAGCGATGACATTGCGCATGTGCATATTCCGCGTGTGTAAACATGGCAGACACAGTACAGACGTTCACCAGTCGCTTCCTTTTTTTCCAATCATGCATCAGGCCAGTTTTTAATTCTTACGTTATAATTGTGCGTCGTATCGTTTCTAAACTAATTATTCCTTCTAATTATTTCCCAAAAACTGAATGTTTATCACAGGAATACCTCAAGTCTACGACAAGACTTCGCAAACAATCATGGTATACAAAAACTTACCGAAGACATATCTGCATGTGCTTCCTCTATAAGTAGAAACCTCAACCCTCGCGAGATCAGGTCATGAACTTTCCGACGTGGTTCGGCAACAATCGTAATTTCGATAGCGGCGTGTTTAAAATGGAGGTGTGTTTACAAATAGCGAGTTTCAACTGCTCATATATCAATACTTTATGCACAAAGTCATGGTAACTATTGTTTGAATAACTTAATTTTAACTACATCTTTGAGAATATCTCAATAATTATGTGTGATTCTACACTAAATTTTTGGTGAATGTTACGTATATTGGGGCTTTAAAACTGAGATTCAAAAGGCTGAATTTATATAGAAGGACGAAACAGCTGCATGATACAATTTAATTCATTGTTTGGCTCTACTGTATCTAACTCTAAATCATCAAAAGGTGCTATTCACTTTTCTGGTTTAAGTACGATCTTCTCTCTCTTCGTAATCAACATAAGTTTTTAGGAATTAAAATTTAAGATGAAAATGTTGATTTGATTTTATTTGATTTAAATATATCTATTGTCCACCATAGTACACGTGATGAGGCACAAGTTATTACAACTTATTTACCTCTTCTCCCAAAAGTTACTTATTGAAACCAATTACGAAATGGAACCATGCTTAAGATATATGTAGTGATCATTACTATTCAAATCCAAATCTCTGAATAGACTTTGTGAAGGACTGCACATGTCTGAAGATATTTGAATCAAGTAAATTAATCAAATTAATTGTGACATTCAAAGTAGTGAATTTTCGGATCAAAGTAGACTTTTCAATTGTATATAAAAATGACGCCCTACAAAATAGTAAAAGCAAGTTTTCACACAAAGCTTACCACAAGTACAAGAGCAGTGTGTAGAACGTATACTTAACATGACACAATCGATTCATTGACTTTAGCTAGTGTTGTGTTCTTAGAAATGTTTGTACTTAACACTCACTCAGAGATCTAGTTACATTGAAAACAAACAGTGATAGAATATTTACGATATTTTTCAGTAAATCTTAAATTTTGTTCTTTCTTTTTTTTCTTGAGAACCTAATCATTTTCACAATTTAAAAACGAAAATCTTTAACACGTTTATAATTGAGGGCGGTTAATGATCTAACGAACTTAGTTGTATGTCTGTTGCAGAAGAAACAAAGATTTGTCAGTCTTACGTTGTTAAGTAAATGCCCAGATATTTACGTATCTGTTTTATTTTGTTAGATTGACAGGCGCGCATAACAACTTTGATGAATGTCATCAGTGTGTTACAACATGAACTTCCTTCCTATCAAACACTGTTTGTTTGATTTCCCATTGAAATTCAAGTGTAAATTTAACAGTGAAAATGCTGCTAGTAAACCGGAGTTAAAGAAGAGCCGATAATCCTCATGGGGCGCTTTATGTAGACTTTGGAGGTGAAAAGACTTCGAGAATCTAAATTTTGCGAAAACTTTACTGTCCCGTCTGTCACGTTAAACTGCCGGGCTTCGCACTTCATGTTGAGAAACAATTCCACGAGACAGCTTTGCTTTTTGTCGGATGTCAATTGCGCTGTCAAATTTGAATAACATTTTCCGATTGTAGGGTACTTGGACAAATTGCGAAATGGAAAATGTTTAAAACTGCTCGACTGCAGCGTGTTTCCGACACGTTTATTATGCGGAAAAGACTTTTTTATGAAACATTTTGGTGTGAGCGTCGCCTGTGAGCGAATCTTTCCAATGTTGTCGTGTTTAAGTTCTGTAAACCATTGAAATGCTGATTGTCACGAGGCGAGGGTCCCGACGAGCTCACCAAACATTCCCTCTATCGCTATATATAGCGTGTGATGATTCTAGTTGAAATCACGCGGTATTGGGATTTTATATAAGCAATTAGTGATATGAAAACTATACAACAAGTGTGACAAGAGATGTACCACATTACCCTAACGAATCATCTTACATTGTAATGCTATTTTGAAGCTACATCCAACTCGTGTTTTCTTGTCAGCTAGGCGGTGATCCCGATTTTCTGGGATTGACTTCCAATAAAAAATTATCTCTTTAATCTGCTTCTTATTTTTTCTTCTCCTTTCAAGCTCATATGGGGCTTTTTTAAATTAAAATCTGGACACCATTTGCCATGTCTGTTTCAGGATTGTTGATGGTTGGTTTGCTGACATGTTTTCCGTTTCCGTGACTCCACCAGTGTATGGTATTGTCTCCCCGACAAACGTCAGAAGTTGAATTATTATGAATAAGCAATTTCGCTTGAATTGAGATTTTTTTTAGAGGAAACTTGCTGTATTGATAAATTGGTAAAATTGATTTAACTTGTAAACGTATTCGAATTATGGAACTATTGACATATACTAATGATATATGTTATTATCAACATGCATGTAAACAAAACATAACAAAAAACAAACCACGATTTAAAGAGATAAGAAATATTTTCATGACGGTCTCTCCCAGCTCCTGATGGAAACTCCAGACTTTTTAGGACAATCTGCTGCACCAATAAATTACTGTTTTAATGAGAATTGATTAAACATGCAGTAAATCAAAGTTTAGTTACCCAACTTAGGCCAATAAAATTAGAACTGCTAAAATAATCCAACATTAAAGTAAGATTTATGTGAAGGCACCGATGAAAGGAATAGTCCTCTGTCTCTAGAAAGCACGAGTACAATATGCTGTTTCTCGTAAAAGCAGTATTAAATAACCACTTTCTGTGCGTTTTACATAATTTGTGGGAGACGTGTCCTAAAAGTATTTATATTTTAAGTTTGTGTAGAAATTTGTTAATGACATGATGAAGTCGAAAGGATTACATAACCATAGATTTTGAACACATTTGTCAAACTGTTCACAGTTAGCGTTGGTAGATATATCCTCACATCCAAAATCTACACATTGAATGACTTGCCCGGTAGTAACAATAATTCGAAAACAAATCTTTTGCCCCCAAAATTTAAGACAAGCTGTATACACTTTTTCAATATTTAAGACAAGCTGTATACACTTTTTCAATATTTAAGACAAGCTGTATTCACTTTTTTCAATATTAAAGACAAGTTGTATACACTTTTTTCAATATTAAAGACAAGCTGTATACACTTTTTTCAATATTAAAGACAAGCTGTATACACTTTTTTCAATATTAAAGACAAGCTGTATACACTTTTTTCAATATTAAAAACAAGCTGTATACACTTTTTTCAATATTAAAGACAAGCTGTATACACTTTTTTCAATATTTAAGACAAGCTGTATTCACTTTTTTTCAATATTTAAGACAAGCTGTATTCACTTTTTTCAATATTTAAGACAAGCTGTATACACTTTTTCAATATTTAAGACAAGCTGTATACACTTTTTTCAATATTAAAGACAAGCTGTATACACTTTTTTCAATATTAAAGACAAGCTGTATACACTTTTTTCAATATTAAAGACAAGCTGTATACACTTTTTTCAATATTAAAGACAAGCTGTATACACTTTTTTCAATATTTAAGACAAGCTGTATTCACTTTTTTTCAATATTTAAGACAAGCTGTATTCACTTTTTTCAATATTTTTGACTAGCTGTATTCACTTTTTCAATATTTAAGACAAGCTGTGTACACTTTTTTAATATTTAAGACAAGCTGTATTCACTTTTTTCAATATTTTTGACAAGCTGTATTCACTTTTTTCAAGCTGTATTCACTTTTTTCAATATTTAAGACAAGCTGTATACACTTTTTCAATATTTAAGACAAGCTGTATTCACTTTTTTCAATATTTAAGACAAGCTGTATACACTTTTTCAATATTAAAGACAAGCTGTATACACTTTTTTCAATATTTAAGACAAGCTGTATACACTTTTTTCAATATTAAAGACAAGCTGTATACACTTTTTTCAATATTAAAGACAAGCTGTATACACTTTTTTCAATATTAAAGACAAGCTGTATACACTTTTTTCAATATTTAAGACAAGCTGTATTCACTTTTTTTCAATATTTAAGACAAGCTGTATTCACTTTTTTCAATATTTAAGACAAGCTGTATACACTTTTTCAATAATAAAGACAAGCTGTATACACTTTTTCAATATTTAAGACAAGCTGTATACACTTTTTTCAATATTAAAGACAAGCTGTATACACTTTTTTCAATATTAAAGACAAGCTGTATACACTTTTTTCAATATTAAAGACAAGCTGTATACACTTTTTTCAATATTTAAGACAAGCTGTATTCACTTTTTTTCAATATTTAAGACAAGCTGTATTCACTTTTTTCAATATTTAAGACAAGCTGTATACACTTTTTCAATATTTAAGACAAGCTGTATACACTTTTTCAATATTTAAAGACAAGCTGTATACACTTTTTTCAATATTTAAGACAAGCTGTATACACTTTTTTTTTCAATATTAAGACAATCTGTATATCTTTTTCAATATTAAAGACAAGCTGTATACACCTTTTTTTCAATATTTAAGACAAGCTGTATACACCTTTTCAATATTTAAGACAAGCTGTATTCACTTTTTTCAATATTAAAGACAAGCTGTATACACTTTTTAAATATTTAAGACAAGCTGTATACACCTTTTCAATATTTAAGACAAGCTGTATACACTTTTTCAATATTTAAGACAAGCTGTATTCACTTTTTTTCAATATTTAAGACAAGCTGTATACGCTTTTTTTCAATATTTAAGACAAGCTGTATATCTTTTTCAATATTTAAGACTAGCTGTATACACCTTTTTCAATATTTAAGACAAGCTGTATACACCTTTTCAATATTTAAGACAAGCTGTATTCACTTTTTTCAATATTTAAGACAAGCTGTATTCACTTTTTTCAATATTTAAGACTAGCTGTATACACATTTTTCAATATCTAAGACTAGCTGTATACGTTTTTTTCAATATTTAAGACTAGCTGTATTCACTTTTTCAATATTTAAGACAAACTGTATGCACTTTTTCAATATTTTTGACTAGCTGTATTCACTTGTTTCAATATTTAAGACAAATTGTATTCACTTTTTTCAATATTTAAGACAAGCTGTATTCACTTTTTTTCAATATTTAAGACAAGCTTTTTTCAATATTTAAGACAAGCTGTATACACTTTTTCAATATTTAAGACAAGCTGTATACACTTTTTCAATATTTAAGACAAGCTGTATACACTTTTTCAATATCAAAGACTAGCTGTATACGCTTTTTTTCAATATTTAAGACAAGCTGTATACGCTTTTTTTCAATATTTAAGACAAGCTGTATACGCTTTTTTCAATATTTAAGACAATCTGTATTATCTTTTTCAATATTCAAGACTAGCTGTATACACCTTTTCAATATTTAAGACAAGCTGTATACACCTTTTCAATATTTAAGACAAGCTGTATTCACTTTTTTCAATATTTAAGACAAGCTGTATTCACTTTTTTCAATATTTAAGACTAGCTGTATACACATTTTTCAATATCTAAGACTAGCTGTATACGTTTTTTTCAATATTTAAGACTAGCTGTATTCACTTTTTCAATATTTAAGACAAACTGTATGCACTTTTTCAATATTTTTGACTAGCTGTATTCACTTGTTTCAATATTTAAGACAAATTGTATTCACTTTTTTCAATATTTAAGACTAGCTGTATTCACTTTTTCAATATTTAAGACAAACTGTATGCACTTTTTCAATATTTAAGACTAGCTGTATTCACTTTCAATATTTAAGACAAGCTGTATTCACTTTTTTCAATATTTAAGACAAACTGTATTCACTTTTTTCAATATTTAAGACAAACTGTATTCACTTTTTCAATATTTAAGACTAGCATTTCCTAGAATTAGTAGATAATCTTGCCCTCAGTGATATATTTGATATAAGAAAAGATCAAAGGTTAATAAACTATAAGTTTGGGACTTGCCAAGTGAAGTCAAACCAATGTGACGGGACTGATGGAATTAACGAAACTAGAGGGTAAAAGTCTTACCAAGAAACATGACTGAGGTTAACTGGAAACATTGAAGGGAATACAGACAATTCAACAGAACTCAAACTCAAAACACTTCAAAATCACTATAAATATTTGTCTCCACCATCGCCGACTGCTAAAATTAAAATTCTCGTTATAGTATATTTGACACAGATTTAAGGACAATTTGAGATTTTCTTATTTTCAACCATTTTCCCCCACTAATCAGATCATTTAAAAATAAGGAAAAAAACTCCTCTTTTCCAAATGTCATCGTGTCGTGAGGTGATGTAATGGTCGGTGCCTCTTTTTTATGATTAACATGACAAGCCATATCTTCTCGTAGGCAGAAGGATCGATATCGTATTCGTCTCTATCTGTCAATTGATTTTATGAGTTTTGCTTTTAAAAAATCGATGTCAGTTCCTGTCGGCTTTAAACTTGCTAGATCATTGCACGAGACTTCATTGCCGCTAATTATCCAGAACCGTCCAATATTGAAGATGCGTCGCCCTAGTCGGTGGGTAGCTCGGGGCATTGATAGCTTAATATGTCTGAGTTTTTCACTTGATTTTACGAGATGAAGAGGCTCGGTAAGGTGACAATTCATGACCAATACACGGTGTATTTTCACTCTTTCTTCATTTTAACATACTTTTCAATCTGCTGTTTTGAATCATTCGAATCTTTCATCTCTTTTCTTCCTCATAACACGCGCCGCCCTAATTCCAAATCGACTGTCAAGTCTACCATAGTTGTCATTTTTGACGTAACAGAAAGAAAATTACAGATAATTTACCGTTGGTAAATCCTTGTCACCGTAGTCGACCGGAACCGGAAGTAATTTCCTTCACCTTCAGGGCAGCTCATACTACACCCACAATTTTCTATGTGATCTCGGACGTGGTGATTCTTTAACGAAACCAATCAAATTGATTTTTTTATGTAAGATGAAAACTAACCTATATTTTACGTCGTTTTTTTTCAGTTTAGCATTTAAACAATGATTTTCCGCATGGCACGGTAATATATAAAATCCATGTTGACTATCATACCGGGCTTCTACTCCCTTCCTGATTAAATAGTTTCTGTGTAGTCAGTAATAGTACAATCTTTGTCTCCGAACCTGCTATATTCCTGATAACGTTTCCGCCTGTTTCCCATCCAATCTAATTAACCTTTCTTGTCTTGTAAGCACCCATGTACCTGTTCAATGTAGATCGTTCTCTCGTTAATCTACTATTCATATTTTATCCGTGCAGCCTTGCATGTCAAACGATCGCGAAGGACTCCAGATCAATAGGTTTCTCAGATCCATCAGAAGAACAAGTAAAGATTATAGAACGGAAATCGTGATTTAACAATGGCACCACCTTATGATAGAAACATCTCTGGTATACAGAGAAAATGTAAAGACTTCTAATTTAATATCATACATATTTCCAACGACTGAAATATCGAAGATCTTTAACGGGCAACCATTGAATTTTCTTTTATTCCAGATTTAAAGTAGATCGGATGTTCAAAACTGTTCGGGAAATATTTGCCTGTGGGCTGACGTCGGCTATTTTGACGTTACGCTTGACGACGCCATCATTTTGAATCGGATGTTTTTTGTTGTATTCGATCATTTCATACTGTCATCTATTAAAGCATGTCCCACACGACTGTTTTATATACCGTGCATGTATCAGGAATTATTTGATTGAAAAAACAACTTATTCAATCTTCGCTGCATTTGCGTCCGATCAGGAAAATCGTCGAATTTCAATGCAGTAACTAACAACAGTTGATCTGATTGGCCTAAACCACCAAAGTCACATCATCACTAGTGATGACATAATTGATAAATTCCTTTATTTCACTGGTAGAATGAGATATATACGGATGTACTTTAGAAACGTGATCTGAAAGGACAAAGGTCTTTCATCGACGATTTTAAGAGGTTTCGTGCCAATATCGTTGTCATTTTACCCTTAGTTATCACTGACATCACAGTGCGTGACCATGTGTGAACACGTCGGTGGTGGAAAAGTGAAAATACAAAATGTAAACACGGTGGTTGGTGACCGTTTACTCTAATTTAATCTTCCATCATATAATCCATAACGATTATAACCATGTTTACTAATGTAATAACTCCCCAGATGAACGAACATCTAATTTCAAAATAATAATACAAATAACAAAACAGAATGGTAATGAAATACATCATAGCTTGATACAAATAAGTTTTTTTCAAAAACGGCATGAGCCGTTTACAGAGGTGTTATTTCGGTACAGCAATGCATTTTGGGAAAGAGTGTATGTACACATATCGATCAAAGGAATGTCGCGTTCTCAAAGTTGTAGAAAGGGCAGTATTAAGAACGAAATACCAAAAAGAGTATTTGAAATTCCAAATGAAGCCAAGTAAATAGGTCGTACAAATGAAATCGGATCAAGTGAAGATGTTTCACTACCCAAATCGATATCTCCGATAAACAACAAGAAAATTCCAACATGTCAACATAATTATAATCTAAACTCAAATTTGATCAAACTAGGGTAAACATGAACAAAAGAAAGATTTCCACTGATATGTCCTTAAACCCGGTAATATGATGAGATCCCTAAGGGATACAAACAAAGCTTGAACAGAAAACTCATTTATATTTTCATCACTGCATTCAATTTGTAATCATATCTTATCGCATTTTTACTCTTTAGAACTCCTGTTCGGGAAAATCATTTAAATATCCGTATAACGACAGCAACAATCGTACAAAGCAGAAACTCCTGAAAAAGTACAATGATACTTAGACAAGACGTTCCGGAAGGGTTAGAGTAAGGATGGTCGGGTGGCGGAGTGGTAACGCACTCGCCTTTCACCTAGCCGTGCGGGGTTCGATTTCCGGAACGGCTGTGAAAAGGTAAGGGGTCACCAGCCCGACCACGTGAGATTTCCCCTCGGTACTCCGATTTCCTTTCCACAATACGACCCCTCGCGCGCTTATATCCGGGCCAATAGGAGTCATTAGTATAAGTTGTAATTACTTGTTTGGCAATTGTTGTATAATAGATACAATTTACACTTATTTAGATTAATCGGCTTCTACTTTATCAACGACACCCGCCAAGTAAATACTGGTCCGTCCAAATAAGTAATATCAATGTTCTCAAATGAAAACAAGGTATACGACAATGGAACCAACAGGTAGACTAACGGGCATCAAACACACCAAGTTTCATATCGCACAAAGAAAAAATAATCAAATTAGACGACTGGAAAACTTTCTCACAATTTTCCTCAATGTTTCTCTTTATGTTTCGTTTGTCGCGAGGCGATTCTCCTAGGAAGGTCATGTTCTCAAGGTTGTAGAAAGGGAATATTGACAACGAAACCCAACAACACTAACATCAATCGAGTACTTAAAATATCAGTTCTATCATATACATTGCACAAATGAAAATGAATACCTGGGTTTAGTGAAGTGACCTTTCCATTCCAGGTGCCTTAAGTTTTTTTTCTCAATAAAGTACAAAATCATACTTCTAAAAAGCATCCTTTATAATTTACACATTGTGTTCTGTTCCTATTTCCCAACAACAAACTCACGCGCAACTCACGAACAATAACGGAAGTGACGTAACGGGCGCATAATGCGATATCACGATAGCACGATGCGAGACCACGATATCGCATCGTGGTATCGTGATATCGCATCGTGCTATCGTGATATCGCATCGTGCTATCGTAATATCGCAATCTCGCTTCCCATTAAACGAAGCGATATTACGATGTCCCGAATCAGCCACCATAATTATGACTTTTTATCATGTTCACGAGGTCCATCGTTTTCACAAATTCTTACACACGTCTGAACTCGAGTCAACGTCAATCCGACACTTTTACAAACGGCTAGCATGGCATGAGACTAATTCAAGAAGCAAGCGTTCTGGTGATTTTTTGCTGTTTAGAGATTCTATAAAAAATAAGGGAGTATGTTTTGGACGGAATTGAAGAAAAATCTACCCTATCTATATTTAATGTAGCAAGTTTATAAACTTTTACATGTATTTCAGTGCTCTGTTGCAGGCGGAGTTTTCTCTTGAGGCCTCGGTTACCTTACTGGAAGCGGAGAGGAGTTACCTTTCTGAAGAAGAAGAATGTTCTAAGATATTATGAAAGGTCTCAAAGGCCCCACTCTGTCTTCTCCTGCATTGTAGCTTGCATATATATCTACTGAAAAAAGGGGAATATCCGTATTTTCTTTAAATCGGAATTCAAACACAAAATCTTTAAAATGGATAAAAAAAATGGAGAATCAAATTAGGTGTTCGAGACGAGTATAAGTGACTTCTGCTTGGTTTTGGCTAATCCACGTAAGTGGTCTGATTGCGCGGCGGCAACACACTCACCTTTTTTCTAGCCGTCCGTGGCTCGTTTCTTGGAACAGACGTGAAAATATATCGGGTAACCTGTCCGACCACGTGGGTTTTCCCCGGATACTCCGGTTTCCTCCCAGAGGTAGACCACTTATGCACTTACATCCGGGCCAACGTGAGTAATTATTGTAAGTTGGAAAAAAACTTGTTTCCAAATTGTTGTAACACAAATAAAAGTTTATTTTATAATATCACGTTCCCAAATGAGAGCAAGGTTAGCGACAACGAAACCACCAGACATACTTTCGAGTCTCGAACCCACCATAACACACACGTAGTCACAAAGCATACATTGCCTGGGAACTACACTTCCGTATTTAGAGATAAAAGGACTATCCGAACTTAATTCGTTAAATCTGATATCTGAACAATCGACATATCTGTACTATATACATGTGTTATATATTTATTGAAACTCACGTGCCAGTGAAGGCGTGTCGTTGCTGTACTGTCGATAAATGAGCTATCAGATTCGGAGCGTCAATAATTCATTTCGCTGTGAATATATCGTTTAATGAAGGTTCAGTGGTGTAGGATTATGTAAAAACATACAGTTGACTTTATTTCAGTGGTGAAGATAGACTGAACATGCAGCTATTACGTTCATCCCATGCAAGTATAATTACATACACAAATATTTCATAACGACAATTGTTCAAAGTTCTCGTGTTCTTGAAACTTGAAGTGTAAGACACATAAAAATGAAAACTTAAAAAGGGTAAACTAACTTAACATTTTCTTTGCAAGAAAGAAACAAAAATCTTTACACCTATGAATATGTTGTATGTCTGATATGTGTTATTTCGTTAATTCACTGCACAATAACGATAAACACTGGCCACTATACGTAAAGAGTATACAGACTACGTGAGAAAGTTCAGCGAAAGCTCTTCTGTTATTAATGACTTTCACACGTGGGATTATTAATGGTTTTTAACATCATGCCTTTGATAAAGACATAAAGTAACACGACTATTTCTCCGCATAGCAAGGTCCCAGTAAAAGTAACACATTAGTTTCTACACTGAACAGTGTCCCAGGAAAGGAACACATCAGTTTCTACACTGAACAGTGTCCCAGTAAAAGTAACACATCAGTTTCTACACTGAACAGTGTCCCAGTAAAAGTAACACATCAGTTTCTACACTGAACAGTGTCCCAGTAAAAGTAACACATCAGTTCTACACTGTACAGTGTCCTAGTAAAAGTGACACGTCAGTTTCTACACTGTACAGTGTCCCAGTAAAAGTAACACATCAGTTTCTACACTGAACAGTGCCCCCATTAAAGTAACACATCAATTTCTACACTCAACAGTGTCCCAGAAAAAGTAACACATAAGCTTCTTCACTTAACAGTGTCCCAGTAAACGTAACACGTCAGTTTCTACACTCATCTGCGACCCAGTAAAAGTAACACGTCAGTTTCTACACTCATCTGTGTCCCAGTAAACGTAACACGTCAGTTTCTACACTCATCTGCGTCCCAGTAAACGTAACACGTCAGTTTCTACACTCATCTGCGTCCCAGTAAACGTAACACGTCATTTTCTACACTCGTCTGTGTCCCAGTAAAAGTAACACGTCAGTTTCTACACTCATCTGCGTCCCAGTAAACGTAACACGTCAGTTTCTACACTCATCTGCGTCCCAGTAAACGTAACACGTCATTTTCTACACTCGTCTGTGTCCCAGTAAAAGTAACACGTCAGTTTCTACACTCATCTGCGTCCCAGTAAACGTAACACGTCAGTTTCTACACTCATCTGTGTCCCAGTAAAAGTAACACGTCAGTTTCTACACTGAACACTGCCCCCATTAAAGTAACACATCAATTTCTACACTCAACAATGTCCCAGAAAAAGTAACACATAAGCTTCTTCACTTAACAGTGTCCCAGTAAACGTAACACGTCAGTTTCTACACTCATTTGCGTCCCAGTAAAAGTAACACGTCAGTTTCTACACTCATCTGCGTCCCAGTAAACGTAACACGTCAGTTTCTACACTCATCTGTGTCCCAGTAAAAGTAACACGTCAGTTTCTACACTCATCTGCGTCCCAGTAAACGTAACACGTCAGTTTCTACACTCATCTGCGTCCCAGTAAAAGTAACACGTCAGTTTCTACACTCATCTGTGTCCCAGTAAACGTAACACGTCAGTTTCTACACTCATCTGCGTCCCAGTAAAAGTAACACGTCAGTTTCTACACTCATCTGCGTCCCAGTAAACGTAACACGTCAGTTTCTACACTCATCTGCGTCCCAGTAAACGTAACACGTCAGTTTCTACACTCATCTGCGTCCCAGTAAACGTAACACGTCAGTTTCTACACTCATCTGCGTCCCAGTAAACGTAACACGTCAGTTTCTACACTCATCTGTGTCCCAGTAAATGTAACACGTCAGTTTCTACACTCATCTGTGTCCCAGTAAACGTAACACGTCAGTTTCTACACTCATCTGTGTCCCAGTAAACGTAACACGTCAGTTTCTACACACATCTGCGTCCCAGTAAATGTAACACGTCAGTTTCTACACTCATCTGCGTCCCAGTAAACGTAACACGTCAGTTTCTACACTCATCTGCGTCCCAGTAAACGTAACACGTCAGTTTCTACATACATCTGCGTCCCAGTCAGTTTCTGCCAAATTATGAAATAGATCATCATTACTCTTATTCTGTTGTGAAGGAAAATTAAGAAACACTTAATAACGTTACTGCTTCGGACGAACACTCCTATCACTAAAATCACTTATCTAAACAGAGCGCAAAACGTGGATTGAAATCAATATTGTTAAAACTGTTCTGAAATTATGGATTTGTCGTTCTGTCTTAGATTTCCCATTAATTTTATCGTTATAATATCTCCACTGCGCGGTGTTCGATATTTTTTGTATTTGAATCTTGGTTTTAACGAGAAGAATATTAAGTGTTATGATGGTAGCAAGGAGCCATAGGCCACACATATATTAACGCTACAAATCCTATAAATCTAACATCTACGTGTTATTTAATGATATCATGTTTAAATTTGAGTCATCGCTTCTGATAGTTTCGTGCTTTATTTATATAACGGAGGCTGTGTAACGATTATGCAAACATTGACCGAGACGTGAACAAACGAGAGTTTAGATGATCAACACACAAATGACCATCTCGCTATGACCTAAGCAGGTCACGATACCAAACCAGTTATTGTAAACAAACAATGGACGTTTCCCAATGTGATGTACCCATTTATCAGATTCAAGATCTCAAAAAATAGTGTTTTGGTAGTTATTTCGACAATGCTTGATAAGGAATTATTAAATTATAACCAGAAAGATTAAATCTTAAATCCGTATTTAATTTCACTTGATTTTCCCTCAGACATTTTAGTTTACATCTGACCTAACTTATACTGACCGATAAGATTTGTGCAGTCACAGAATATTCTCCATAGTCACCATAATATACAGCCGGATATCGCACACTAACACAGGTGTACTTACTTTGTAGGTAGGCAGGTGAGAGGTTACCTCGACAGTCCGGTGTCCGTGGATACTGAAGACAGAAGAAATACAGACGTTATAAGTCACAATTCTTTAAGTCAATATCCTTACTGCGACGTTTTCAACACACCAAAAAATCTCGGCACAAGATCACTGTTATCTCAAACCATTGCACGGACAACACATTTTGTAACTTAACACCAAGTATTTCATACACGTATGCCTGTGGTGGACTGACAATTGCTTTACAACATTTCTGGTTTATTTACGGAAACATATTATGTATCCGAGAGTGGCTCCACCTTCTTCAGTTTTCCACACCCACCCTGCTAATTTATCCCCCATGTGTAGCTGTAACTCAGACACAACGGCTGGAATCATTGGTTCGTTAAAACGCTTGAATTATTGATGTCAATTAGCAACTAAAACGGTATTTAACTATAATTCAAATGTTATTAAGAATACAGTTTGTGATGTTAAGGTAAGCAATGTCATAGGCCTCAAGGCCTTAGTCTTTTAGTTATTTTACAATGTATAAAGGTATCGAAATATTGTATTTGATACAAAATTCCACTATCCACTGATACAATAGTGATTGGATTTTCAGTACAATTTTCCCTCCGCTCTCTTAACCAGAAACAACAAGTGGAAAAGCTCCAAACAGATTTTGACACGTGCTGATGCGTGTCCGTCCGTCACGGCTCTACTGTCAGGAATTTGCCGTATGTAGAATCAAAATCACCCAACATCATTGGCCATCAATAGTTTAGCAATATGGGAAGCTTGGGGCGACTCGATTTGAATATCGACGTTGATTCTGTCATCGCCGGGATCTTAGTAGGACTGTGATGTAGGCCAACACATTCAGTCCAATCGATCCACATGACGAATTATTGTACCAGAACAACAAGATGTCTCACCAGAGGGCGAACTTTCACTGCTGCCATGCGGACAGCTGGACAAAACCGGAAAAGGTCTCAGCAGGTTGAAAACATTCACTGCCGCCACACGGACAACTGGACAAATCCGGATATGTCTCAGAAGAGGGCGAACACTCACTGCCACCATACGGACGACTTGGACAAATATGTACAGCATCTTGAATACCAGAACACCGATAACTATCACCAGAGGGCGAGTCTGTTGCAAAGCGGACAAGTGGACAGAACACCGTGACGAAACCTACATGTAGACACAAACAATCAAACTCACAAGAACAACAAAAGTCATTCCAGTGTGACATAATGAAATCGTTTACAAATTTATAATCTAATTATTTATAAAACATGCATTTCGATTGGCTAAGTTTTTCTATGTTATCATCCGATAACGTTCAAAAAATCGACGTCGTTTTGTAACGCCACGTTTGATTGGCCAAAGTGGTGGTGTAAGTAATTATGAAGTATCGATGATAAAATGTCAAAATGATTTTTTATATTGATATTGAATTATTTCATATTAAACGTACCTGTAGACAATACAAGGTTATGTTTCTGAACAAGAACAACTGTCCATAACCTTCTGTGCTCTAAATATTCTGCACCGACGAACAACGTCTTTTTGTGCCTGTACTTTTGGTACTACAAGCTCTCTTAGTGTGCGGACGGATACCGCCCCCATTCATTTCAGGTCGTGTGTTTATTACGCTATGAACTTTACAATATGCTACACGGACGAGCTGTACGGACGAACAGAGAACCTTTCTGCCTATGTTGATGGCTTTCGCAGTCAAAATCAAATAAGTGTGTAAATCACAACAGATACACAAGTCAATGTTTTCCACTACGATCGATAAAAGTATTACAAAAACAGACATGTATACTCGGGAAATCTTCCCCGAGGTATACCGATGTAACATTCCATCTCGGGCTCAAAGTGGCACTTCGATTTTTCTTTGACCTAAGGATTGCTGATTGAGTAGATTCACTTGCAGCGGTCATAATTGTGTATGCTGTCGGGCAGGTAAAGCTCCCGTGATCATTCATCACTTTATATTACAAATTATCAAAATGGACAAACTCTGTACAAACACATTAATAACATACAACGTGTTTTTGCTATTAAAAACAATATATGTTATGAGTCGTCTTTCGTTTTTCACAATTAACGACAGAACAGAAAAAATAATCATTTCTGGGTGATGGTATCACGCTCGTCTTTCAACTACACTAAGTATTCGTATCTCCGATCGGACATGAAACAGTATGGGATCACCCGCCCGACCACGCAGATATACTCCTCCCACAGTAAGACCCCTCCGATCAGGGCAGGCAAGGGTGGTGGATATAACCTGATAGATTATTTCGCAATGGCTGTAAAACGTTCATTATGTGTTCACTCAGGTAATAATGATGTCTCTCAGGTTTAAAATTCCTTAAAAAGAAAAACAACCACCAAACCTCGTACACAACCTGACGAAATTAAGTCTACTGTAATCTTATAAGGTTAAAAGTTTGGTTGTCAATCAAATATACATAGAAACGACATTATAACAATATTCTTATCTTTGGTGGGAGATAAGCTGTTGGAAGAAAAAAAGAACTCATCATAAATTGATTTAACAATAATGTTTATCGATATTATAATTACCTGATTTATCCGGTATAGTGTTTGACGATTTGTCTCGTGCTGCATTCCTAACATACCTGTATTATGATATAGTCTTTATCAGCCGTGTTCATTGTTCGCTTTGTACAATGACTTCCTGTTACACGTATAAAGAGTGTTTGAGTGATCGATTAAACCTGGTACCATTTACAGGGTAATAATCTTTGTCCGTCTTGAGGTTGTCTCCCCTTACCCTAATCTCTCTTATTACAAAGCAATTTGATACCTTAATATTGATAGTGTCATTTTCCTCTTTTGACAGTGTTAAAGAAGACAATAGAACGAATGAATGAATGAATAAATGAATGATTGAATGAACAAATAATTAACTCGGAGATTTCAACTGAAACTGACGTATATTTATTTTATAAATATATACAAACGCAGGTAACGAGGCAAGGACAATAATTTAAGCTTACACCATCTGTGGTTGAACAATCCAATTACGATGACTTCTGATCAGAATACGAATTCCGTTTTAACCTGTCTGATATAATGACATCTAATTTCCGTATGTTCTGACGTCTAAAATTATTGATTATTTCTGTAAAACCTCGTTGGAAATTTCTATATCAATAGTTTTTTTTTTTAATTCAGAACTATTCAATTCGACGACTTTCGATTAAGATATGACACTCCTACTTAAACATTTCTGTCACCAGTAAAATAAAATCAAGTATAAAGTTGGTCTGTATGTGTACAGGCGTCACACATCAACCAAATGTGCTTCTGTAGAGAGAGTTCACTTCTACATTAGCCCCCTGTTGACAAGTAGAAAATTATCATCTAAATACACATATGTTCTGAATGTAAAAAAAAAACCACGGAAATTAATGTTTTATCTGTATGTCATCTTCATTTTATCTTTGCATTATGATTTGCGTTTGTTTGCCTTGTTTTATTTTCGTTATATCTATCTCTTTTCAAAGTACAGAATTACATTATATTTTCAGTATGATACTTTACACAAGTTATGTGAATTTTCTCAGACTGAATTGTCTAACAGAATGATAATTCAACAAACAAAATCAATTTGTTTTGATTGAGAAGAATTTAATGTAAGCAATACCTTGATGTTTAGTAATGAATTAAAGGGAGTACATCTTAAACACCAAGCAGATGTGGGTAGTCGTGTCAAGATACTGAATACAAGCTTCTATGAGAATCAGAATGACAAACTTCTATGAGAATGTGATCCATCGTAACGCTACTCTCGCCGGTAATACTACACCAGTACCACTTTGGTAAGGTTTCCGTCGATATCAAGTGTTCGATTACGTCACATACTCATCATCTCCATGTTTGAAGAAATAAAAGCTCGGTTGTTAAATTGTTTGGGAATATTTCCGCCTAGAACTTGAGGGTCATCAGCGGATATTTCTCCAATATTCACGAAGAACTAACCAGACGCTTGTAAGGGTTCCGAGAATCTCGTTTTACGGGATAAAATGATGTCTAATACAAATCGACGAAAAGATGAAATCTCGTGAACACTTTCATTGACAACCCAGCAACAGGTGTGTTTATCGTAAAATATATTGTGGACATTTTATCAGATGTGATGTCGATGTATTTCATTCACGACTAAACGGTTGTACTTTACACAGATTCAGGGTCAGATTACACAGAAACAAGTCTGATTTTGTCTGGTTATGTTTCATTGTCATTCTTTAGAAGAAATATTGGCGCTGTGTTTGTTCTGTCTCTGACCAGATCAACTTTAGGTGATTTAAACTGACTAAGCTAAATGTGTTACTTGCAATAATTAATTTAAATAACACCGAAACATTTGCCTAATTATCAATTATGCTGATTCCGGCTCCGTTGCACTGATTAGTGCAATCAGATTGACAATCAATAGTTTTTTTTAGAAATATTTACTAATGGATAACTGATTGATTTCATGTGCAGAATATCATTTAGTGTTTGGCATCAAATCTCTAACAATGTATTGTATTTGTAATGACGTACAATATGTCGGTCCATTAGGATAGAAATTTATAGCTACAGAAGGGAATGGACTGGAAATCCAGTTTCACAAGATCAAAACTCTGTGTGTTCTCCATTGGCCTCCTAGGCAATCCTAAACTGGAAAGCGGGACGTCGCACACAGACAAAGCCTCTAGCAACATTTTAAGTATTGCTCTGAAACTGATGCGTCTAAGTCCTGGAACGCTTCTAGCGGTCAATTAAGAAAACTGACCCGATCGTGCAAATGCAACATCTGTAAATATGTATCTTACCGACGTGACGTCGCACGCGGACGTTCTGCTTGTGGGCAGTCTCGTACCGTGTTTGTCTCATGAAAACGCCCCCTCAACAGTTAAAAGTTTTTTAAAACCATCTAACAGGTTTTTTAATACTTCAAGATATAATTTTGGAAATTATCAGTCAGAAAAGTACTCTTGGTTTTTTTTTTTATCGTCGTTGTTGGGTAGGCCTGGTAGCCGACCTCATACCTATTCACGTCCATCCGGGGAAGAGAACCACGGACGTCGAGGTGAAAGGAGAGTGCGCTACAAAGACGCCACCCGAAACCAATCACATCGCAAACAGAGAGCTTTCGATTTTAAAGCGACATATTCACGCGGTGAAAGCGAAAACAAGATGAGTATCGAGATGACATTTTACATGTTTCTCATAACACGTATTATTTGATAGATACTTTATGCATCGACAAGGGGAGATAATGACGTGTATGACGAGATGATTCTGGAGAAAGGAGAAATGATTTCTGTTTAACCGGAATTTTCTGTTTGAAAAAAAAAACCGACGATTTTTGTCGTGAAATTTTGCGGCCTTGTTGCTAAGTCGGACCTAGACCTAGCTGTTAGTATATGAAATCTCGTTCAACGAGATTAGTGACATAGCCGTCAACACACTGGTACACGTACTTTCGAATTCTTTCGAATGGTAATTCCGGTTTCATATTGATGATTTAGTATGAAGTGTCATCGTCAATTCATTTCTAGTGGTTGACATAATAGCCTTTTAAATTTGACATGACAATGTAAAGCTAATTCTGCTTGGTGTTGTAACGAATGACACACACTGCCTCGTGCACCGACGGCAATGAAATACAAACCTCATTCTGTTGTAAATCCATCCACGCCCATATTTCATAACGTCTCTAAACAATGCAGGCAGTGATAAAATCTTTAAAAACAATTAACATAGCAACCTTTGGCAACTCTGTACCCTGCCATAAAACTCGCCTAAACGTCAAGTAATTACAACACTGGACAATTATTCTTTAAAAAACTATTTACCGAATTTATGCAGAATTGACCAACGCATGGTTCCAGATGTCTGCTAGCGTGGACATCTTTGATTTACGGACTACTTAGGTTTTACAGCCTCGTGTGTCATTTAGTCTAACCAGCTCAGTCTGTCCGTCTGTCTGTCGAGTCTCGAGAAACATATATCCAATATAATGCACGTTTGTTATTAGTATTGTATTTTTACCAGAGATTTATAGTTTTGGATGTAAATGGTGGATACAAAATCGTTGTGATCGATTGACCAGGTTCTACCTCATCCTTGACATGTAGACATTCAAGTGCGACAACGCTCTCCACACCAATCGACATGTGAAATTGGAAAATGCTTTGCGGACAATTATAGACCGATTTCCGGTTTGACAGACAACCTATGACATGCTATGTTGACTATGTCCGAACAGAATGTGATTACTTGTGCTTAATGATATTGCCGCCTCCGTCTTCAGAAATGACACTATTATTATAGATCGTTGGTATGTGTGAAAACATATTGACACCGTGAGTTTTAGCTGACACTTAAAGACACAGGTTTCACCACGGAAAATATCACATCTTGCAAGCTTTAATTAATTTGGTCAAAAGTAAGGTATTTTGTACCTAGTGGTACAAAAATAAGGACCATTATTTCGTGTTCATCTTCTCAAAAATAGTTAAACGTTAATCACTAAATCAGTTCACTAAATTTTAGTTTCACATTTTCACATTTTTACATTTTCTCAAAGCATATGGAGAGTGAAAGTTTAATTGGAAAAAGAATGTAATACAATAGACGTAACTTTAATTAAAAAAACTTGTAAAATCGCTGAATCTTCCGAAACACCTCGGCCCGTGTTCGTGAAACCGTTCTCATGCTCAAGCATGAATTTTGTACTCAAGACTTATGTCTTTTTTAGGTTAAAGATTAATAAATAAGGCTGGTTTTTCCGAAGATTTAAAAACAATTTTGAAAGGATTTCAACTCAAAGCTATATTTAAGGTATAAATTTGACATTTGTATTATCTTATATGATTTAGGTGAATTATAAAAAAGTTAGCTTGAGCACAAAATATATGCTTGAACACGAGAATGGTTTAATGAATACGGGCCCTGGTCTTATTATCCTTGTACTTTTTCAAGGGTCTCCATGTAAACTTACTTTTGTTCATATTTTGCCCTAGTGTGATTGAATTGGGGCTCGGATGATGATTGTATTTACATGTTGTTTTTTGTTTTGTTTCTATGTATTAAATAAATAAATTTAAACCCTAAAAAATGTCTATAATATTGTAAATGAAACAGGAATACTTAGTCAAGAAAATCATAATGTTACAAACACTGTGACACAAATATGGACGGTGTACAAGACTCGTAACAGTACATATAGTGAAATCATAGTGTACAAACACTGTGACATAAATATGGACGGTGTACAAGACTCGTGACAGTACATACAGTGAAATCATAGTGTACAAACACTATCACATAAATATGGACGATGTACAAGACACGTAACAGTACATACAGTGAAATCATAGTGTACAAACACTATCACATTAATATGGACGATGTACAAGACTCGTAACAGTACATACAGTGAAATCATAGGTTACAAACACTGTGACACAAATATGGACGGTGTACAAGACTCGTGACAGTACATATAGTGAAAGCATAGTGTACAAACACTGTGACATAAATATGGACGGTGTACAAGACTCGTGAGAGTACATACAGTGAAATCATAGTGTACAAACACTATCACATAAATATGGACGATGTACAAGACTCGCAACAGTACATACAGTGAAATCATAGTGTACAAACACTATCACATAAATATGGACGATGTACAAGACTCGCAACAGTACATACAGTGAAATCATAGTGTACAAACACTATCACATAAATATGGACGATGTACAAGACTCGTAACAGTACATACAGTGAAATCATAGTGTACAAACACTATCACATAAATATGGACGATGTACAAGACTCGCAACAGTACATACAGTGAAATCATAGTGTACAAACACTATCACATAAATATGGACGATGTACAAGACTCGCAACAGTACATACAGTGAAATCATAGGTTACAAACACTGTGACACAAATATGGACGGTGTACAAGACTCGTA
Source organism: Ylistrum balloti (assembly GCF_031769215.1). Lineage (NCBI taxonomy): Eukaryota > Metazoa > Mollusca > Bivalvia > Pectinida > Pectinidae > Ylistrum > Ylistrum balloti. The sequence goes on along the minus strand of NW_026782443.1, from coordinate 1,000,324 downwards.
ACAGTACATACAGTGAAATCATAGTGTACAAACACTATCACATAAATATGGACGATGTACAAGACTCGTGACAGTACATACAGTGAAATCATAGTGTACAAACACTATCACATAAATATGGACGATGTACAAGACTCGTAACAGTACATACAGTGAAATCATAGGTTACAAACACTGAGACACAAATATGGACGATGTACAAGACTCGTAACAGTACATACAGTGAAATCATAGGTTACAAACACTGTGACACAAATATGGACGATGTACAAGACTCGTAACAGTACATACAGTGAAATCATAGAGTTCAAACACTATCACATGAATATGGACGATGTACAAGACTCGTGACAGTACATACAGTGAAATCATAGTGTACAAACACTGTGACATAAATATGGACGATGTACAAGACTCGTAACAGTACATACAGTGAAATCATAGTGTACAAACACTATCACATAAATATGGACGATGTACAAGACTCGTGACAGTACATACAGTGAAATCATAGTGTACAAACACTATCACATAAATATGGACGATGTACAAGACTCGTGACAGTACATACAGTGAAATCATAGTGTACAAACACTATCACATAAATATGGACGATGTACAAGACTCGTAACAGTACATACAGTGAAATCATAGTGTACAAACACTATCACATAAATATGGACGATGTACAAGACTCGTGACAGTACATACAGTGAAATCATAGTGTACAAACACTATCACATAAATATGGACGATGTACAAGACTCGTGACAGTACATACAGTGAAATCATAGTGTACAAACACTATCACATAAATATGGACGATGTACAAGACTCGTAACAGTACATACAGTGAAATCATAGTGTACAAACACTATCACATAAATATGGACGATGTATAAGACTCGTAACAGTACATACAGTAAAATTCTTGATTTCCATGTCGGTTCTATTTTTGGTAATTTCGCTATACACTTAATCTAAGAATTTATTTGTCCACGAACTATTAAATTTAGTATGTATAAACCTATTTAACCACTTAATCAAGCGTCCACGAAAAAGGGATTTTTTTAAAAACCACGAAAATTGAATCCCATGAAAAATTTACATGATGTAAATCTTCAGTGTAGAGTTCAACATGATGTAAATCTTCAGTGTAGAGTTCAACATGATGTAAATCTTCAGTGTAGAGTTCAACATGTTGTTAATGGTGTTTAAACATTGATCTTGCGACACAGACAAAGTGATTCTGTCTAAAAAATAACGGTTTTATATCATGATTTTGACATTATTTTCAATCATTTTGGATTCTCCTCAGTCGCCTCCTATGCATCACTGACAACACCTAGAAGGATGAAACAGCTGTATGATGTAGCATCACTGACAAGACCTAGAAGGACGAAACAGCTGTATGATGTAGCATCACTGACAAGACCTAGAAGGATGAAACAGCTGTATGATGAAGCACCACTGACAAGTCCTAGAAGGATGAAACAGCTGTATGATGTGGCATCACTGACAAGACCTAGAAGGATGAAACAGCTGTATGATGTAGCATCACTGACAAGACCTAGAAGGATGAAACAGCTGTATGATGAAGCACCACTGACAAGTCCTAGAAGGATGAAACAGCTGTATGATGTAGCATCACTGACAAGACCTAGAAGGATGAAACAGCTGTATGATGTGGCATCACTGACAAGACCTAGAAGGATGAAACAGCTGTATGATGTAGCATCACTGACAAGACCTAGAAGGATGAAACAGCTGTATGATGAAGCACCACTGACAAGTCCTAGAAGGATGAAACAGCTGTATGATGAGGCATCACTGACAAGACCTAGAAGGATGAAACAGCTGTATGATGAAGCACCACTGACAAGTCCTAGAAGGATGAAACAGCTGTATGATGAAGCACCACTGACAAGTCCTAGAAGGATGATACAGCTGTATGATGTAGCATCACTGACAAGTCCTAGAAAAATGAAACAGCTGTATGATGTAGCATCACTGACAAGACCTAGAAGGATGAAACAGCTGTATGATGAAGCACCACTGACAGGACCTAGAAGGATGAAACAGCTGTATGATGTAGCACCACTGACAAGTCCTAGAAGGATGAAACAGCTGTATGATGTAGCACCACTGACAAGACCTAGAAGGATGAAACAGCTGTATGATGTAGCACCACTGACAAGTCCTAGAAGGATGAAACAGCTGTATGATGTAGCATCACTGACAAGACCTAGAAGGATGAAACAGCTGTATGATGAAGCACCACTGACAAGTCCTAGAATGATGAAACAGCTGTATGATGTAGCATCACTGACAAGACCTAGAAGGATGAAACAGCTGTATGATGTGGCATCACTGACGAGTCCTAGAAGGATGAAACAGCTGTATGATGTAGCATCACTGACGAGACCTAGAAGGATGAAACAGCTGTATGATGTGGCATCACTGACGAGTCCTAGAAGGATGAAACAGCTGTATGATGTAGCATCACTGACAAGACCTAGAAGGATGAAACAGCTGTATGATGAAGCACCACTGACAAGACCTAGAAGGATGAAACAGCTGTATGATGTAGCATCACTGACAAGACCTAGAAGGATGAAATAGCTGTATGATGAAGCACCACTGACAAGTCCTAGAAGGATGAAACAGCTGTATGATGTAGCATCACTGACAAGACCTAGAAGGATGAAACAGCTGTATGATGAAGCACCACTGACAAGACCTAGAAGGATGAAACAGCTGTATGATGTGGCATCACTGACAAGAACTAGAAGGATGAAATAGCTGTATGATGTGGCATCACTGACAAGACCTAGAAGGATGAAACAGCTGTATGATGTGGCATCACTGACAAGACCTAGAAGGATGAAACAGCTGTATGATGTGGCATCACTGACAAGACCTAGAAGGATGAAACAGCTGTATGATGTAGCATCACTGACAAGTCCTAGAAGGATGAAACAGCTGTATGATGAGGCATCACTGACAAGACCTAGAAGGATGAAACAGCTGTATAATGAAGCACCACTGACAAGTCCTAGAAGGATGAAACAGCTGTATGATGAGGCATCACTGACAAGACCTAGAAGGATGAAACAGCTGCATGATGAAGCACCACTGACAAGACCTAGAAGGATGAAACAGCTGTATGATGTAGCATCACTGACAAGTCCTAGAAGGATGAAACAGCTGTATGATGAGGCATCACTGACAAGACCTAGAAGGATGAAACAGCTGCATGATGAAGCACCACTGACAAGACCTAGAAGGATGAAACAGCTGTATGATGTAGCTGTATGATGTAGCATCACTGACAAGTCCTAGAAGGATGAAACAGCTGTATGATGAGGCATCACTGACAAGACCTAGAAGGATGAAACAGCTGTATGATGAAGCACCACTGACAAGTCCTAGAAGGATGAAACAGCTGTATGATGAGGCATCACTGACAAGACCTAGAAGGATGAAACAGCTGTATGATGAAGCATCACTGACAAGTCCTAGAAGGACGAAACAGCTGTATGATGTAATGAAATTCATTATTTTGGCACTATTGTTTCTAAGTTTGTATTAGTTGGGGTTATTTACTGGTGTGTTTTGTACAATCTCATTATTGCTACAGTAGAGGAATTTCATACCGCTGTACACTAGTTCAAGGGTCACCGTCGGACATCCAATCATTCTGATTACGTCATTGCAAAGTCATTATTTTAAGTCTAACATTTGATCAAAAATAAGTGCATGGAATTTTTTGTTTGTTTAGAGAATGTAAAATCTAAATGAATGATATTACAAAAACAATTTAATTGTAATCGTTTTTTTCAGCCTCCCTAAGGGTAAGTTTTTATTATTAGTGATACAAATGGTTACCATGGTTATCATGAATTAAAATTAGTGGTATTTCATAACTATTTTAATTAGCGATTTTATTAAATTTTGACATATCACGCAGGTTTCTAAAATCGTCGCTCAGACTTTTTTTTATCTTTCTCCACAATGAATATCTGTGCCAACCTCTGGTTTAAGGTATAAATTTGTCCATAGTAGGATGAATATCGTAAAAATTTGTACAAATGCTAGACGGAGGGAAAATACGACAACTATTTCATCATCCGTCTGGTATTCGATTTTACTGTTAATTTATATGCATTGATGTAATTTCGGTGTATAATTATCGGTGACAGACATACATTTTACTTTGTTCTTCCATTTACTTTTGAAGGGAATGATCCGCGTGCTAAACATTCTTTTACCATTTCATACAGATCATATTTTCTCAAAACTCGAACAACACCATTCATGAATCCGCGATCATTCAAATTACTTTCATGCATATTAGTGCTTACATCCGCCATAAAAAGGCGAGTAAAACATACAGTACAAGACACACTCTCTTTCCCTAAATTACACAATCTTCCAAAAAATGTTAGCTTCCTAATATCTATATATGATTCTAAGCTAAGCCAACCAAGCAAGCTGCTACACATATCCGTTCGAGTCCTCATATGGAACCCCTGAATCGATTTGAGAATAAAACGTTGAGTTCTTTCCAACATTAAAACTTCTGCTTTTGCAAGACATCATCATCCGTCTGGTATTCGATTTTACTGTTAATTTATATGCATTGATGTAATTTCTCGGTGTATAATTATCGGTGATAGGCATACACTATTAATGAAACATTGATATATAAAACCCATTGTATAAGTCGGATATATATAGACATCTTAGGGTCATACCGAAGTTCTACTGAAACAAAAACATCTGTGTGACATTGTTATTTGTAGGGACCTCTGAATATCAGATAAATAGCAGTGCTAAGTTATACCAAGCAATTACTTCCGAAATAGTAGATTTAATCTTCTCCACATTGGATGGCAAAAGACGGGAAAGAGAAAAGACACGCAGACGACAGCTGACTGACCAATGAAATCTTTGACAAGTAGGTGTTCAATCGTGGAAACAAAATCGGGGATGTAAATTGAAATATGTACTCCACAAATTATCTGATAATGTATGTTTCGGGTAGAATGTGAAGATAGTTCGAGAAAACATGTTGTACTTAATTTCTCAATACAAATGAAGTGCTTTGATAATCCCAACTATTCTGGTATTTTTTTATCCTTAATGTCACATCCCAGTAAATTGATGTACAGCACAGCTGCCACTGTTGATATATTTAATAGCTATATAGGTTTGCTCTCCTGTTATAGTGTACATACACATAAAACACTTTAACGTCATACATTATTCTGATCTAACAGATAAGCTCTCAGGACAGTCTGGATTTAAACGTTTACTCAATCACTAACAAAAAAAACATACAGAACATCACAAACCAAACTATGGATACCGTCGGGAATAAATATCACAAAGGGGACATAACTGACTGGGGTGAATACTGATCTCAATATCACCCAAGGGCACATAACTGACTGGGGTGAATACCGATCTCAATGTCATCCAAAGGGGATATAACTGACTGGGGTGAATACCGATCTCAATATCACCAAAGGGGACATAACTGACTGGGGTGAATACCGATCTCAATATCACCCAAGGGCACATAACTGACTGGGGTGAATACCGATCTCAATATCACCCAAGGGCACATAACTGACTGGGGTGAATACCGATCTCAATATCACCCAAGGGCACATAACTGACTGGGGTGAATACCGATCTCAATATCACCCAAGGGGACATAACTGACTGGGGTGAATACTGATCTCAATATCACCCAAGGGGACATAACTGACTGGGGTGAATACCGATCTCAATATCACCCAAGGGCACATAACTGACTGGGGTGAATACCGATCTCAATATCACCCAAATGGATATAACTGACTGGTTGAATACAGATCTCCTCATTAACCTAGGACCAGGATTTCTGTGAGGATATTTGACAGATATAATATTTTCTGACTCGTTGTTATATGTCTTACTTTAACACTCGTTTTCACAGATAAACTTGCGTAAACGCAGATTAAGGAATATATTTGATCAAATACACGTGTTCCGTTATACCAGACATAGATAAGTTATGGTAAATCAGATGTCTACATGAGGGTTGTGTTATAAACTCTAGGGAATCGTTTAGTGGAAACGCAAGAGAATGATATACAATAGGCTTAAGCCTTGAGATTTTAGCATAACGTTAATTGTACAGCTGATCTAGTGTAAGAAATATACATCTGTACAATGATAGACACGCCCTTCTCTAAGGTTTCAATTCCGTTCAGTCGACATCAATATCCTTGAATATAACAATCTATCCCTAAATAAGACAATAAAAACAAGGTTTAGAATTATGCCAAATGTTGATATTTGCTTTTGCCTTTTCTGTAAAAATGTTTTTAACTTCGCCCTAACTTTGATCGTAACACGCAATAATAGTTTGTTTTCGACCTATTACTTCAAGGAGCGTGAGGTATATATCAAGATTTCTGATGCGTTTTTGTCTATGTCCCATTCGATAATAAACTTCCCCCTTGTCGGTGAATGTTTACTGTTTTAGTTTTGTGCTATGTCGTCATGTTTCGAACTTTATACGAACGTTGTTTTCATAAGAGGATGTTTGTTGGCGACGACGACTAACCCCTAGGTAAAATATGAAAAAAAGACGCTGAGCCTTGTACAAGCCCAAAAATGGAATAAGATCATGTGTTCCGGAAAGGTAAGTGTCTTCTGCTTCACTGATGAAATTTACCATGTAGATATTGGTTAATAGACTGTTGGGAATGTCGTAACCTCAGATGGGAACGAAGTAAACAAGAACGGTACCGGCAGGCATATAAATGACAAAGAAATAGAGTATTAACCTTTTGTTGTGAGTTTATCTCTCAGTTGTCGACATCTTGCAGGAAAATTGTGATATTGGGAACACGCCCTTCAATAGGAAATCAGCGGCAACATGAAAACACCATAGGCTGGTGGTTCGGGACTCCAACTTATAATATCTATGGTAAAACTGGCTCATCCGGTTGGTGGGAATGGTCTTATATCGCAGCCGATTATAAAATTGTGTGTGATGTTTGTATGACTACAATGTCATCGTCATCAGATGTAATACCAAAAACAAGCGTATTTGCACTGAATGCGTACAGTGTACGAGCTGGTAATGAATCGTCAAGACTGTCCGGTTGTACTATAATCCTTTGTACATTAAGCTGGAAAGATGTGTGACGAAATGACCACAAGAGTACAGCGATAACGGATAAATCGGCGATCTTCCATAACCGTACTTTAGGTGGTAACAATGTACTTTCTCATGAGTTCATTCGGTTTCGCTTTTTTGGGCCTTCATTGAACACCAGAAAAAGATAGAAACCCAAGAAGACAGGAAATGTTTACTTTAAGAAATTTTAAACGTGAAATGTACCTGGGCGCAGCGTACAAGGTAAATAAGGCGTCACAGATCATGCTGAATATCATTGATTGGAACAATTATAAAGTAGATGATAGAGAGAACCACCTTTTCAAGGGGCTTCTGAAGGAAGTCACCTGGATATGGCCTATCGGACCAGTTCTAAACAGAGACAAGGGGGCTCATAAACTATCGTATATCTATGACCAGGTTTTGAACAAAGTGTAGCCGACTGGACTTTCTCGATGTAATATACCTATATCACTACCGTATAATATGACGAAAAATTAAGCCCCACGTAAATGTATGAATTTACAGTAAGCGATATTCAGCATATGACGTCATCATTGATCACCTTTCACCATTCTGTCACATCCTTGCTTAAGATATTTTGTTTCGCTTGACCAGCGTCACGCCTTACTAGACGCACATCTCGCGGTTCAATAGCCCACGGAAAGACAGATGCATGATTGTAATTCCTTATAACATATAACAGAAGCTTCGCGTATACACAGGTTATATCATTCTGAAATAAAACACGACCATGTTGACACGAAGAGAATTTTAAAGACGACACAGATAGACATTTAACGGCCACTAAATCACGTGTTAAACACTTCTTAGATAGTCTGCTAGAGAGGATTAATGGGCAATACTACACCTGTAGCTTGTGGTCTTCCCGAGGCGATAGAAATATACAAGTGTAGCACTTAATCTTGTACCGTAGCATGAGGTCGGGTGTAGCGACCTTTAACTTTGAGCTTACTCATGTTTTACTATGTGCATCATATAGCTATATTTTAATGTCAACAAGGATGTAATCTAAATTTAGTCCTTGTAGTTCTCGTGCTTGTGTTACACAAAGTAATTATAGACTCATGTCCAATGTATATTGGCTTTTTACAAACCATTCCCCGGTGTGAAATTTAATTAGTTAAAACATAATTCCTAATAAGGTTATTAATATTTATCGATAACGTCATCTTTTCAAATCAAAGTGTTATAACGTTCTCAACGATAGACTATGGTAGTGAAAAGGATGTTATATTGATCATAACCGTAGACACGAGAGAGAAATTTGAGAATTTATGAACGTGGCTTTTAAACTTATCGGAATATAGCAGACGTGAAACGAGCTCTTGAATAACGAATAGGTTGCGAAATGTATTACTGACGTAAGGTGAGAATGGTGCTGCTACCAAGACAGTGAAAATAGCAGAGACAACACAGTAAACAGGATAAAAAAAATGGTGGCAGATTAAACGAGAAAAGATACTGACGTAATACAATTATCATTTAAACTAAAACCAAATGTGTTTGGCGTAATATGAACAAAGGAAAGATTTACACGGAGACTCCTGAAAAAGGCCAGGAGAATCAGACCAGAGCAAGTTATGAGCAAAGCTGAATTTACACGGAGAAAAAAAATTAACATTACCAAGTTTATTTAACCAGAACGTCTCGAAACAAAAATTGATGTAATGATAATTACAGATTGTCATTGATGTAAATAAAACTCAGCACTGCTTCAATTTTTCAAGTCAACAAACGTTTGTAACTTCCGTTGAATCGTGAAATGTATTGAACATTGACTGACAGTAATATATTCAAGATTCTAGATAGAGATCTGTCTTTGATCTGTGAGACAGCGATAATGAACACCAGGATCTTCAACATTAGAAAACGGGTTACGTCTACAGACACCTACCAGGTCGTCAGGAAACACATGTAATCTCATCATCTAATATACTGCCATATTTAAGTGTTTCTTTTTTTTCCTAGTGATAGAGTGATGTATATGGAGATGATAAAAAGATCTCCACCGCATCAGAACGATTTCATGACGGAAGTGAGGTCATGGGGATTTATTTTTTGTATCTGACTAAGGCAGATTGCGTATTGAATACGAAAGACAGGATCGCTATTTCTGTAAGAAACGGTACAAGAATATATTTGGTAATGTATGCAGCAAAAAGGCCGAGGACATTTTCACGCTACACTTCTTGTCGTCTCAACTCTATTGTTTCCAATGTTACGTTACAATGCGATCAATGCGTGTATGACGTCACTTCATTAGTTAGACCTAATTTCATATTTTCTAGATGTTATACAGTTATTTGGTCGTCAGTATTTCAATTGTAGTTACATAAGTATGTTTCTGATGTTTTTACCTAAATGATACTAGAAAAACTGTCATTCTGAAGGAAGATGCAATACAGTTTAACAGTCGTCATAATGGTCTCATTAAAAAAGTTCTATTTCCTTGTACGATATCTAGTTGGACATGTTTGGCGCTCGTTTGTATACCTCGTGGTTCTGTCGCTTACTCTTTATGAACTTCTGGTCTTATTCTATTTGTACTCCATGTAAATATTTCTCTTGTTCCTTGTTTCAGTATCAGGGAATTTGAGTTAAGGTTAAATATGTGTTGACATTGCCGGTTTTTTTTATTTCATTATGCTTTTTTCGAACAAATGGTAAGACCTATATCTATGCCATGAAAACCATATCGCTTTAGAAATACCTATTGCATTCATTTACATATTGAACCCGTTGCAACCATTTTTTTTTATATTCCGTGAGCAACATACAAAATACTTTATACAAAACAGACATTAAAACACGTTTTCTTAATTTACTCTTCATCCTTATTCAAGATAATTACATTTACAACACATTAAAAACCATATATCAGAGTACTTTCAGAATTTCTTTCCCATGTGCCCTTCGAATTACTATTTGCAAGTCGCTGAAGGAGTCGTTAAATTTTCCATTTTCCGGAAGTGTGACGTAATTGACAGAACTAATGGGATCTGTAACGATATGTTCATTGTCTGACATGACATTCACATATCCAAACGACAAAGAACTGTCTATATTGTCGGCATGCTCACATTAATTATTCATTCGGAATGTTGTAATTAACATGTATTGACGACAGTATGCTGTACACTGATGTTTTCTGTGAAATAAATTTGATAGGAAATATTGTAAAAATGGTGATGTCGGACACATCCAGTTTCAACACTTGTCTTGTCTTGTCAAAGCTCCATAAATATGAAGAATTCAGCCTCATCATATCGACAAATTCAATATAAATAAGAGTCTAGCTTATGCAGAACCGATTTCAAAATTCTTATTTATCTGTCTCTGCCATTTTCAAAGATCTTGAAATTGAGCGATTGATTAAATAAATATTTCTTAAAATGCAATAATTTGAACTTACACGTAACCACAAGAAAGATGAATAACATTTTGATGATATTATGTATGGAAAAAGATAATTTATGACGTCACAAACGTTCACTTTTGTCCGCACTTACTTCTATCAATTAATGATGAAATCTTTCCGGAGGATGACGAAAACCTGCGATAACACCTGTAGACATAAGCAGAGATCGCCGGAGAATGACGAAAATCTGCAATAGTACCCGAGGACACTGCAGAAATCACCGGAGAATGACGAAAAACTGCGATGATACCCGAGGATGTTAGCAGAAATCACAAGAGAATCGGAAGCATATATTACCTAAACGTTCGCAACTTTTTATTGAGAGAAGATTTTTGGTTGCATATGAAATTAGTTGTAAATCATTTTAATGTTTTATTATTGCCTTTTTAAATGCGGTTTCCTGTTATGCACCATATACTAAGGTATATACTTAAACGCCAGGGCTGCCTTCCCCTGGTATTACATAAACATGACAAGCGATTTGCATAAGTGATCAAAACTATCTAGATGGCACGCCTGTTAGCATCTCAGGTGTGAGAATATGTTACCTGTATAGGAAACAGATAACTAAAGTGGGACAATCGGGGATTTATTATGGGAGACTCTGTTGTTCATCTGATATTCGTTGTAATATTATCACTGAAAGGACCAGACAATATCGATATTGAAGTCAATCTCTGTGGTATTAATAGCTAACCGATGATAAATTGTATTTTATATTTACCCAACAGTATGTTTTTATCAAAGTTTGTCGATTTCATGCACAATAGATGGCCCCCACCCTCTGTTCTCTCAGTCAGGTTATTGTAGTGTTTCATTAGGTCTGTCGTGAATCACAGTATGGGTTAAGGAAAAAGTAAGATGCTCGATTTTAGAATAACCTTTTTCTCGATTTTGTGTCACAGACGTTCTTTTGAAGTTGTCCGAATATATATATGTATATGAAATTTCGGAATTCCGAAGCTAGTGCATCTTCCCAATGAAATTTATTTTATTTTTATCGATCAATTATAATTTTCCTCAGTCGTGTCCTCGGTGATAAAATTTAGGCACTTAACTGACGTGTACTAGAAGGACGAAACAGCTGTATAATGCAGCATCACTGACGAGTCCTAGAAGGACGAAACAACCGTATAATGCAGCATCACTGACGAGTCATAGAAGGACGAAACAACTGTATAATGTAGCATCACTGACGAGTCATAGAAGGACGAAACAGCTGTATAATGTAGCATCACTGACGAGTCATAGACGGACGAAACAGCTGTATAATGCAGCATCACTGACGAGTCCTAGAAGGACGAAACAACTGTATAATGTAGCATCACTGACGAGTCATAGAAGGACGAGACAACTGTAAAATGCAGCATCACTGACGAGTCCTATATGGACGAAACAACTGTATAATGTAGCATCACTGACAAGTCCTAGATGTGTATGTGTATGATATCTCGTATTCATTATCCGACTCTTGTATTTGATTATAATATTTTGCACTGAAAGGTGTTATCAATTTGTGTGTTTTGTGCATTCCTATTGTATTGTATATGTTATTTATGTTAGGTTGCCGCACAGATAAATTCGATGTTATACATTATGAAGCAGACGACGCTTATTTTCCTGGAACACCTGGCCTTATTCTCCTTGTACTTTTCAGAAGTCTCGATGTAAACCTTTCTTTTGTTCATAATATGTTCTAGTTTTATAAAATTAATTGGATTATGATTATGTCCACATGTTGGTATGTTTTCGTTGTTGATGTTGTGGAGTCCTAACTAAAATGATAAAATCCTGACGTCACGTTTCACCGACTGGCCCGGGTGTGTTAGGGTCATGGAAATGTATTTAAACGTTATGATATACTACTCAAGGAAAGCGACATTAAATACGTCACGGTACAATTATTTTTATATATCACTGTATATAGCGTCATTAATCAAGCGTAACATTGATCTAGATTTTTCCCAGTCTCGTGGGATACATTTGATGACACATTTCGATCAAGCTTTTATCCGTTTTATTGACGTTCATATTCTGAATTAACACCGTATCCCAAAAGTTTGGTGTGCAGTACCACATAACTGTATACAACGCCCACACGAACGATGGTTCCTCAACTGGTCGGATTCGAACTCTTTTTAATTTCTGAAAGCAATGTACTTCCATTTTCATCAAGATATGTTTGAATTTACTTAGTTCGTTCTAGATCCATCCAGAGGATATATAAATAGTAATGTATATATTTATCAATAAACCAATCTGCTCCAGATGTCTGACATCGAACTGTTATGCTGTGGGGTGACATGGTACCAACTTACCCTCTTAATCAAACCAGGACAGTATAATCAAATATTAAACATATGGGGTTAGAATGACGAATAGAAGGATTAAAAACCCTCTGTTTCATGGACGAAAATGTCAAGTTTCATCAGAGGTAAAATCTATGGAATAAAGTAAATTCAAAATGCTCACACTGATCTGTCTTTTGTACAATGACCAAGACTTCAAGGGCCATGTGAGGTCAACAATTTGTCCAAATTACAATTCCCTACTGTCAAGCTATCCAAAGGTGGTCTTTTTGTCAGTTTCTTCATTATTCTAAAACTTATTTAGTTTGAAAATAGATTAAATGTAAATTATGTAATTGTGACCTTCTTGAACAATTTTGTGACACATTGTTTTTTTTTACTTTTTTTAATCAATTGAATTTTTAAAACCCAATATTTCTTGAACAGAAAACGCAAATACTACATTTTTTTAATGTATAAGAAATTTAATAATGTCATATTCTCAAGGTAAACAACAAGGTAAACAACAAGGAACCAACAGGAAAATTAACGGGTATCAAACATGTCCAGCTTTATATCGTACTAAGAAATAGAAGATCCCTCTATGAGATCGACCATAACAATAGAATTAATTAAAAAGACTAGAACTGTTTCATTAATTCCGTATGACTGGAAAATTACCCAAGACCTTCCTATAATTGGTAACAAACTGTGTGCGAACCGTGTTTATCATTATATCTACTTTTTATACTAGATTCCACAAGCTGAAATAAGTTTTATGTCGTATGTGACACATACTGATAGAGTGTAATTCTCTCGAGTTATAAACACGAGTATCTGTAACATGGTACAAACATCAGGTGTCATGTGCTAAAACGTTTTATTGTGTGGATTACATCAAAAGAAAATAAGTTTCTAGGACAGTGCAACACAGATACCTTTCAGGCGGCTTTTGTGTGGTACATCACGATAATTATTTATATGTGTGATTTGTAAGCATAACACATGTTCAGACAGCATTTAAAACACATCAGTAGATATTATATTTGTTGAAGGTAGGTTTAATCAGAATTTCATCTTGTGAAATATACAACTATTATCTTTATTACAATTTATTTCAAACCGACTTCAGCAATTATCAGACATTATCTGAATGCTCTAGACAAATGCTCAGGTGCACACGTGAGGGCTCTCCGAGTCGTGACGATATCAACCCCGCCACTTGTGTCTCACATATCTCAATGTTTAGACAACTCATTGTGAAGATCGTGACAATACAAAATATTCCAAAACTATCAAACTATATTATAATTTGCTAACAAGTCTAAAATGTCCTGTCTGGTCCTAACCGATCTCATTCTATCCCAGCTGGTCCTAACCAATCTTATTCTATCCTTGCTGGTCCTACCCGAACTTGTTCTTTCCTTGCTGGTCCTAACCTATCTTATTCTATCCTAGCTGGTCCTACCAGAACTTGTTCTATCCTAGCTGGTCCAAACCGATCTTATTCTACCCTAGCTGGTCCAAACCGATCTTATTCGATCTTTCCTAGCCTTACATGGTCCTATAAGATGTTATTTTATCATAGCTTGTCCTATCCGATTTTATTCTATCCTATCCAGTCCTACCTGGTCCTGCTCGATCTTGTTCAATGTTACCTAGTCCTGACTAGTCCCATCTGGTCCGACCCGATCTTATTCGATCCTACCTAGTCTTACCTGGCCCTATCCGATCTTGTTCTATCCTAACTTGTCCTACTCGATTTTATTCGATCCTAGCTAATCTTACCTGGTCCTACCCGATCTTGTTCTATCCTAACTTGTCCTTCTCGATTTTATTCCATCCTGCCTAGTCTTACCTGGTCCTACCCGATTTTATTCTATCCTACATAGTCTTACCTGGTCCTACCCGATTTTATTCGATCTTCCCTAGTCTTACCTGGTCCTACCAGATCTTGTTCTGTCCTAACTTGTCCTTCTCGATTTTATTCGATCCTACCTAGTCTTACCTGGTCCTACCCGATTTTATTCTATCCTACCTAGTCTTACCTGGTCCTACCCGATCCTGTTCTATCTTAGCTTGTCCTACTCGATTTTATTCGATCCTACCTAGTCTTACTTGGTCCTACCCGATGTAATTCTATCCTATCTAGTCCTACCTGGTCCTGCTCGGTCTTGTTCAATGTTACCTAGTCCTGACTAGTCCCATCTGGTCTCACCCGATCTTTTTCGATCCTACCTAGTCTTACCTGGTCCTACCCGATCTTGTTTTATCCTAACTTGTCCGACCCGATCTTATTCTATCCTACCTAGTCTTACCTGGCCCTATCCGATCTTGTTCTATCCTAACTTGTCCTACTCGATTTTATTCGATCCTAGCTAATCTTACCTGGTCCTACCCGATCTTGTTCTATCCTAACTTGTCCTTCTCGATTTTATTCCATCCTGCCTAGTCTTACCTGGTCCTACCCGATTTTATTCTATCCTACATAGTCTTACCTGGTCCTACCCGATTTTATTCGATCTTCCTAGTCTTACCTGGTCCTACCAGATCTTGTTCTGTCCTAACTTGTCCTTCTCGATTTTATTCGATCCTACCTAGTCTTACCTGGTCCTACCCGATTTTATTCTATCCTACCTAGTCTTACCTGGTCCTACCCGATCCTGTTCTATCTTAGCTTGTCCTACTCGATTTTATTCGATCCTACCTAGTCTTACCTGGTCCTACCCGATTTTATTCGATCTTCCCTAGTCTTATTCCTACCAGATCCTATTTTATTCTAATCTTACATGGTCCTACCCAATCTTATTCTATCCTACCTAGTCTTACCTGGTCCTATCCGATCTTGTTCTATCCTAACTTGTCCTACTCGATTTTATTCGATCCTAGCTAATCTTACCTGGTCCTACGCGATCTTATTCTATCCTACCTAGTCTTACCTGGCCCTACTCGATCTTGTTCTATCCTAATTAGTCCTTCCCGATCTTATTCTACCGGGCTACATATGTATTGTTTTTTTGTGCTACAGCACGCGCCGTCGAGAAGGTCACCTTGAAATCCAGTAAATATAATTATATCCTTATTCGTAGCATTCAAAAGGTCTTGACTTTTCAGGCCTCTGACGACAAAGAGTATAACATTAAACATGTATAGAGACGTACGTGCTAGATAGCGTTTCCTCTCCGGTCAATTTCTATACGTCATTTAGTCTGATTCGAACTCTTTTTAATTTCTGAAAGCAATGTACTTCCATTTTCATCAAGATATGTTTGAATTTACTTAGTTCGTTCTAGATCCATCCAGAGGATATATAAATAGTAATGTATATATTTATCAATAAACCAATCTGCTCCAGCTGTCTGACATCGAACTGTTATGCTGTGGGGTGACATGGTACCAACTTACCCTCTTAATCAAACCAGGACAGTATAATCAAAAGAACGCTACGTATTAAACATAGCTGGCCTACACGATCTTATTCCATCGCAGCTGGTCCAAACCGATCTTATTCTATCCTACCTGGTCCTAACCGATCTCGTTCTTTCCTCGCTGGTCCTAACCTATCTTATTCTATCCTACCTGGTCCTACCCGATCTTATTCTATCATAGCTGGTCCTAACCGATCTCATTCTATCCTAGCTGGTCCTACCCGATCTTATTCTATCCTACCTGGTCCTAACCGATCTCGTTCTTTCCTCGCTGGTCCTAACCTATCTTATTATATCCTAACTGGTCCTACCCGATCTTATTCTATCATAGCTGGTCCTACCCGATCTTATTCTATCCTAGCTGGTCCTACCCGATCTTATTCTATCCTAGCTGGTCCTACCTGATCTTATTCTATCCTACCTAGTCCTACCTGGTCCTGCTCGATCTTATTCAATGTTACCTAGTCCTGACTAGTCTTACCTGGTCCCACCCGATCTTGTTCTATCCTAACTTGTCCTACTCGACCTTCTTCTATCCTGCCTGATCCTACTTTTTTCTACCGGGTCTTTTTCGATCGCACCTATTCCTAACTAGTGTTAACTAGTCTGTTATGCTAGGACAAAAAAAAAAGAAGAAAAATTCTGAAAAAGGAAAAGCTCCACCCATATTAATGTTAAGGTATTGAAGTATTACAAAACCAGGTATATAGTTCCACATGTATGACAAATTCCTACCTCCACATATTTGTGAAAATCATATTTTCAAAGTTGTGTTGGCAGTATTTGATTAAATTGATCACTTTTCAATGTTCTAACATTATGGATGGCTCCTATATTTAGTACAGACAAAAGTAGGTGGAACATAGAATCGGTATCTACTGTTCTAAATGTTCAGTAGATTGCCAGAATCACCAACAAATACTGACACACGTCCTGCTGTAGTCCTCTTTAAATTAAAGACAGAAAAAGATGTACATCGTCAGACAAGACCTGGTTATTTTGGGAGTTTTTCAATTGGTATTAGATATGCGATTACAAGAGGGGCGATAGTTGCCAAGTGATTAAGACATCTGACCATCTTTAACTAGCCCTCTGCCTCTGAGTCATGGGTTTGAGGCCTACATGCATGTGGGGCAGTCACCAGGTACTGGCCGAAAGTCAATGGGTTTTCTGCCGGAACTGCGACTTTCCTCCACCAGCCAAACCTGGCATGTCCTTAAATGACCCTGGTTTATAGTTGCTTTACGTCCTATTAACATAGGACATAAAGCAACTATAAACCAAACAAACCAGTCACAAGACAAAGTTGTTAGATGTTAAAATCTACACCTTAAATTATGACAGGAACATCGTGGCTTGTTGACGATACAATATCCCATGGAGCATGGCACCGTGAAAGATTGGAATGATATGGAGAGAATCTGGCAATACATTTATTCTAAGGACCAATTACAAACATTTTCAGAAGAGGTATAAAATCATCTCCATAATATTTGTTGACAGTTTCCTTTTGTCGTTAATTTGTCAATAATTTACTTTGTTTAACTCTTATCTCTCGATCTTATTCAATGTTACCTAGTCCTGACTAGTCTTGCCTGGTCCTACCCGATCTTGTTCTGTCCTAACTAGTCTTACCTGGTCCTACCCGATCTTGTTCTATCCTAACTTGTCCTATTCAATCTTGTTTTATCCTACCTAGTCCTACCAGATTTCATTCTATCCTGCTTGGTCCTGCCTGGTCCTACTTTTTTCTACCGGATCTTTTTCGATCGCACCTAATCCTGCCTAGTCCTATATGGTCCTACCCAATTTTATTTGATCCTACCTAGTCTTACCTTGTCCTTCCCGACCTTGTTCTATCCTTACTAGTCCTACTCGATCTTGTTTTATCCTACCTGTTCCCACTCTATCTCATTCAGCACAACATAGTCCTGCCTAGTCCTACTTGATTCCGCCCGATCTTTTCGATCGTACCCAATCTTAATTAGCCCTACTTGGTCCTACCAGATCTTATATAACATGTATATCCTACCTGGTCCTACCTGGTCCTACCTAGTGGTAATAAGTCCTATCTTATCCTATCCTAGCTAATCTTACCAGGTCCTACCTGTTCCTATCTAGTTTTACGTGGTTCTACTTGGCTATTCTCCTAACGTTCCAATACGTCCTAGAAAATCCAACCAGTCACATGGTTTTACACTGCCTTTGAAGTTTCTCGCATGTCAAATCAGATTCGGCTCGTAATCCTTAAATCATCACTTTAAATACATGTAGCCACATCGATCACGACCCTTAAGCTTAACAGACACCGCTAACAAACTTTAAATACATGTAGCCACATCGATCACGACCCTTAAGTTTAACAGACACCGCTAACAAACTTTAAATACATGTAGCCACATAGATCACGACCCTTAAGTTTAACAGACACCGCTAACAAACTTTAAATGCATGTAGCCACATCGATCACGACCCTTAAGTTTAACAGACACCGCTAACAAACTTTAAATACATGTAGCCACATCGATCACGACCCTCAAGTTTAACAGACACCGCTAACAAACTTTAAATACATGTAGCCACATCGATCACGACCCTTACGTTTAACAGACACCGCTAACAAACTTTAAATACATGTAGCCACATCGATCACGACCCTTAAGTTTAACAGACACCGCTAACAAACTTTAAATACATGTAGCCACATCGATCACGACCCTCAAGTTTAACAGACACCGCTAACAAACTTTAAATACATGTAGCCACATCGATCACGACCCTTAAGAGTTTAACAGACACCGCTAACAAACTTTAAATACATGTAGCCACATCGGTCACGACCCTTAAGTTTAACAGACACCGCTAACAAACTTTAAATACATGTAGTCACATCGATCACGACCCTTAAGAGTTTAACAGACACCGCTAACAAACTTTAAATACATGTAGTCACATCGATCACGACCCTTAAGAGTTTAACAGACACCGCTAACAAACTTTAAATACATGTAGTCACATCGATCACGACCCTTAAGAGTTTAACAGACACTGCTAACAAACAGATAGTGCATAGTGAATGAAATGTATTAATATATGCAAGTAACATTTACGAAAAGCCGAGATTTCTTGGCCAGACACGAAACTGAGGTGACAAGAATAACAATTGGTAAACTTTAAAATAAAATACAGAGATGCAAACATGTATTAGAAAGTAAAGAAAGTGATGGAAATATTATGACTACAAAAATTCCAGGTAAAAAAATCGTGCTTCATTGGGAGCCTGAAGTTGGCTCCGAGTTCTTTATAGTTCCTAGCTTCGTGTAGGAAAAACGGAACTGGGAACCAGGGTCTGGTTCCCAGGTCAAACGGAACTAATATATGGCTCCCAGTTCTGTTTTTCTTCAACAGAACTAGGAACTGGGAATCAGTTTCAGGCTGTTCGTTTCAGAATGGCTAAAATTGGCAACTGAACCATAACTACCGATATTGTAAAAATATTCACATCACATCCATATCTGATAGAGTTTCAGTATCATTAACCTAGGCTGTTTCGATGTTTTAATTGATTCAATATTCTAGGATTTATTCAAAAATCGTTAATTCTGTCATATATAACGAAAAATAACAGTAATCCGTGGTCACGTGGTTCAGAAAGCGTGCCGTAAAGTTAAATTTGGTAACTTAAAGTATAGATTGGCTACTAGCTCGTAGATTTTGCCATGAAATACTCACTGCATTTGTATACTAGCTTATCTGTCCTTACTGTGAAGCTTGAAATCAAAAGAGTAAAAAGAAACCAGAATTTCAAAACCAATGTTTTAGTTATTAAATATTCCAGAGACCGGGTCCAGTCTACTCAAACTGACAAAGTTACAAATCATTCGAGGGAGAGCTATACATAACATTTTTATCGCTATTCACAAAGTTTTTAAAGTTATATTCAATCTAAATGTCGGATACAGATATATCAGCACATTTATGAGGTATAAAGCTGTGTTTTTGTGTGTGTAATTGCTGGTATGTACTTCCGTTATTGTTTTGGTTGTGTCTTGTTTCTTCGAGTCAATATAATTACTATTGGCGAAATGTTTTAGTTTACCCCTCCACTGATTAACGAACACTTCCTTCAGTCACACCAACTACAGTTGTGGGATCGCACCATGTTACACGATGTGCAATGTGCGCACGATGTATGCACGGTGTGTGCACGAAAATTAGACGAAATAAGCTATCTCACATTTGTGTGGTTGATAAAAATTTAGAAATGACACATAAATAAGTGTGGGATAGGGTTTATTTATTTATATGTATATAAGAATACAACTAAGTATATTTCCTTAAATGTGCGATCCTATCGCACAGTTGTGCGCACGATACTGTATCGTTCGTGCGCACGATTCGTGCGAACACAGTTTTTGGTGTGTTGATCGTTACCACAACTGTAATGAGGTATTTCAATGCCACGATGATTCACACTGTTGTATAACCGGTTTCGTAAATAATTCAGGATACGCTGACTTCTTCAATTACTTATTTACATATATATACTTCGTCGACTTCTTACGCGATTCATTGCGATATCTGAGACAAAGAAATGATGTTTCCATTTTTGTGTGTTTGTTGATGTCTTCGTTGTTATGATAAGTGCGTTGTAACTCCTACAAACCAGCCGTTTGATTCAGTTAATTCATTATTTGGCATTACCCTGTATCGATTACCAAATTAACAATGAAATGTGTTATTTGCATAATGAACTTGTGCGCGTTTAAGTCTTCGTACAACCGTAAAAGACAAGGTAATTTTATAAGGTGATGTATATAAACCCCTTGCTTACATACCTTAACCGTACTAGTTCGCTAGACACAATACCAGGCCTGGTCATTCTTATTTATTATTATTATTATAATTATTATTACATTCTTAACGGCCCGTTAACACATAAAAGGTCATTAGGGCCATCAAACGGCATTCTTATTTAAGAAATTGTCATTTCAAAAAGTAGAAAATAACAATAGAAATCCTTATACTTCATTTACTATGGCGTTATTAATTAAGTGTGACGTCATTAATTGTCTATGACGTCACTAAATATGCTGCACTTGTTTGACGTTACAGTAAACGTTATAAAAATCATCCTAGCTTATTTCAAATGAAACAATGTTTAGTATCTATCTGATGTTTGATACTGGGGTTTTATCCTACGTAGATTGTAATTAATTCACCACTGAATATATCAGGTAAATTTTAGTTAATTGACGTTGATGTGGACCATGGCTTAATTAAACAGGATTTGTTGATAGGTATTTACTGACGGCGATAAGCGTCACACTCATTTTACTAACTAACCTGTCAAAGCCATTCTCATGCTGCTTCTAATCTTAAATACACATGTAGGAGAGTTGACAACATGCTATAAGTATAACATGTTATGGTATTTCTATAATCAAACTACACGTGTTACAAAAAGAAATTATATATATTCCTGTTTTACCAAATATATCGTTGTCAAAGGTGTTAAAGTATTAATTTGTGAAAATGTTGACAATTTTTTTTTCAAATCCAGTTATACACCAAAAAACTTCCTATAGTGTCCAGAGGGACAGGAAAATGAAATTTAAATTGGATGATAAATTATTGTTTTTATATTTTGGTTGTTTTTTGTTTTTGTTTTTGCCATTTTGTTTATTATTGTTTATTTACATCGGTTGAGGTAATGCTGACGTCAGACTTAGGTACATGTCGTGATGTATCGCACACAACGTTACAAGTTTGTGTGAAAGAATATACCAGTATATTTTGTAGAGAAAAATGTTGCATACTACACAATGTAGAAAAATGTTGACAGTACAGACACTATTGGTAGAGGGCGACATCTGTCGGTGTACCAGGTGGCGAGCTCGACGACATATGTTCAATAACCATCCTCCTAAATACGATGTAGGTATTGTATAATCTACTGATGTGCATGGGGTTGTTTCCTATTTAACAACAAACTGGAAAAAAATAGGTGTCATATTATCTCAAAGTATTCATAGAATAAGAAAATAAATTCTATTGTTCTTTTTTTCATGGTATCATTATTCTGGAATGTTCCGTACTTATATTAGTCATCATCCCAATAATCCGGAATGTTCCGTACTTACATTAGTCATCATCCCAATAATTCGGAGTGTTTCGTACGTTTGATAATTATCATCGTGGTAATCCGGAATGTTCCGTACTTATATTAGTCATCATCCCAATAATCCGGAATGTTCCGTACTTATATTAGTCATCATCCCAATAATTCGGAGTGTTTCGTACGTTTGATAATTATCATCGTGGTAATCCGGAATGTTTAAGAAATTATTCAATATTCCATTTTTCACATTTTAAATCAGAAAAGTTTCTTTCAGCACCTGACTAACTGTGTGTGTTTTTTTCTTCTCCAACCAGAATGGTTACATTCAATTTCGATTTAAACGAGTTTTATCAAACACAAGGATACAACAGATTTGTTCCTTAAAATTCTTTTGTATGTAACAACGGTAGCCTGTATAATATCGTGACAGTACAATGAACTTGTAGGATATGGACAACGTTATAAGGTGTTGGACTGATATTTAGGAAATAGCACCAGAATCATTTTCGATAAATGATTCGTTTTTCTACACTGAAAGGAAGAAGATCAGAGACAATCCCATACACTCGAAAGCTTTAGAAGCCCCAAACTGACACCACATTTTAATATTATTAAGTATTTGATCTTCATTACAACATAGAAATTTTGTACCAGAGACAGATATGTGAATAACACCTTTCAATACAACTTTAGCAGGGCAACATAATTAATCAAACTGTATCATACAGTTGTTTCGTCCTTCTAGGACTCGTTAGTGATGCTACATCATACAGCTGTTTCATCTTTCTCGTACTCGTCAATGATGCTAAATCACATAGTTGTTTCGTCCTTCTAGGACTCGTCAGTGATGCTACATCATACAGCGTTTTTGTCCTTCTAGGACTCGTCAGTGATGCTACATCATACAGATGTTTCGTCCATCGAGGACTCGTCAGTAACGCTACATCATACAGCTATTTCGTCTATCGAGGACTCGTCAGTCATGCTGCGTCATATAGCGTTTTCGTCCTTCTAGGACTCGTCAGTGATTTGCTACATCATACAGCTGTTTCGTCCTTCGAGGACTCGTCGGTGTTGCTGCATCACACAGATGTTTCTTCTTTCTAGAACACGTCAGTGACACCATACAGTTGTTTCGTCCATCGAGGACTCGTCAGTAATGCTAAGGGTCTATTTTTAAGACTGGAAGGCGACTGGAGAAATTCCAAAGATATCAAAATGAATCTCAGAATTTAGATTGGGAGGTGCACTTATAAGTAATTCAATAAAATTTAATATTTGTTAATTTTAGAAGTACGTCAAATACATCCAAGTACTTTTTATGATCAGAACCTATATCGATTAGTACATACAAATTGTTTGTTCACGGGGGAAAATAATCGCTTAAATGGCGAAGAAATAATAAAATTCTTGTTAAAGTCACATTACAATAGCCTGGTAAATAAATATGTAAAGTCCAGTCAACTGCAAACTGTTTAAACAAAAATGCTCCTTTTCTTTTCGTTTGATTTTACATCCAACACGAAATTACAATATTTCAGAATCGAGAACATCACTGAGGTTAAACGGCTGGTGAAAAGTTTAGAACCCAGCATTTCCTCATGTTTGGAGTTAACAAATTGTGTCTGGTTTTGAGATCATCAACACTATATTTGACGCCTACACCGAAAAAAAGAAGCGGAAGAACCCAGGGATTTACCTAAATTCTGAATGTTGTAACGGAATTGAGTAGGTGTTTTTCTCGTACCCTTGTTCATAGTTTTATTGAATTTTAGTTTGTACCTCGATAAGGTTCGCATATTGGGGTATTCTTGTTTTTTTCAAATCTTTGTTTGAAGTGACTTTGGAATAATTCAGGTCCTGTCAGTATCTGTCGTTCTTTCCCTGTTTTAATCAAGACACAATAATTTTGCGCTCTAGAGTACCAATAGTGATTTTGGAAGTCTATATATGTTTCATGTTCTCGTTTCTATAGATGTTAAAACAAGAAAACAGCCGACATCTGTAAAGATTCCAACCTTTTGCTCACCACAAAGGTTTTCACGCCCAAGACTATCCCCATACAATCACCGTTCCGCTTTTCTACTGGCAAGAATTTCATTTCGCTGATGGCGACGATTACGACTTGAACACATGGAGCACTGTGTTGGGTAGGTACATAGTTTACAGGTGATGACAGGTCTGATTTCGTACGTGAAACGTTCACGTAAAAAGGCATGCATCATCTGAACTAGATGATTCAGAACACGTCAGCGAACTGACTTACTTTTTTCAGTATATTGATGGTGTTACTTAAGTTAAGAAAGGTGAATATGGCGTTTCTTTCTACTAAAGTGACTCTGAAAAATGAGTGAAAACTCATGGATATAATTCTTTTAGGCAATTTTTGTGTATCGACTAGGCAACTTTAAAATTTCAATATTTTTATTTCGTAAAGGCTTTTTAGTTTATTCACTAAACTATGCATGAAAATGTATTTTTTTTTGTTGTAAAAGTTTTTGTAGCAATTAACCAAAATATCCATTAAAATGTATGTGTTTTCTGTAAATATTTTTGTATTTATTAACCAAAGTACCCATTAAAATGTTTTCAATGCGGGCAAGGCTTGGGTGCGTATTTATTTTGCGTTTTGGTATAGCTATCATCGGTAAATCAACACTGGAAACAAATTCGGCCCGATTGAAAAAAAAGTAAATAGGATGACGAAATACGGTTGTCACTGCCTTAGAAGATCTGTTCCCTTCAGGAGACACTAACGGCGGTATAGTGGATGTTCTTTGTGATACATTGTAAAGATAATCCGCCCAGTGCTACGGACGATTACACCGCGAGCTCACTTCCGCGTGCTTCACCGCATCTGACGTAAAAGAATACCTATTAGTTTCAAAACCTATCAAGCTTGACGCCGAAGTGTCAACACATTCATTAAGTTACAGCCATTTTGTTTAAGGTTTACTTTCAGTTGTAAGCGAAAGTTTTTGTGTGTATATATATAACGCTTTGTCGACTTTACAGGCAGCCAGCATAAAACAAGAGACCGCTTTTTCGTATTTGATCTTAAGCTGAAAAATTAAAATAAAATTGACAACGATATACCCTGTAGCAAAGGGCGAACTCTTAATATTCCGCCCCCAATTTCATACGTGATTTTGTCGGTTTCAGTTCAGTACTGTGTGAAGTCAGTACGCTCGATACCCCAGCTCCGCCCACCCTCAGGTCTACTAACAACTGGCTATTGCATGTAGAGAATGCTTTTATTTATCACTTGAAACTTTATAAGTTGATGACAATAAATTCAAAATTTTGAGCAGTTATTGACACAGTAGTACAGTAGTAGCGCCTCGTGTCTATTCGGTGAAGTACTAGGGCCTCGTGTCTGTTGGGTGCAGTAGAAGCGCCTCGTATATGTTGGGTGCAGTAGTAGCGCCTCGTGTCTATTTGGTGAAGTAGAAGCGCTTCGTGTCTGTTCGGTTTAGCAATAGCACCCGGTGTCAATTCGGTGCAGTAGTAGCACTTCCTGTCTATTCGGCGCAGTACTAGCACCTCGTGCCTTTTCGATGCAGTAGTAGCACCTCGTGCCTTTTTGGTGCAGTAGCAGCACCTCGTGTCTTTTCGGTGCAGTACTAGGACTTCCTGCCTATTCGGTGCAGTACTAGCACCTCGTGTCTTTTCGTTGCAGTTGAAACACATCGTGCCTTTTCGGTGCAGTACTATCACCTCCTGTCTTTCCGTTGCAGTTGAAGCACATCGTGCCTTTTCGATGCAGTACTAGCACCTCGTGCCTTTCCGGTGCAGTAGTAGCACCTCGTGCATTTCGATGCAGTTGCAGCACCTCGTGCCTTTTTGGTGCAGTAGCAGCACCTCGTGTCTTTTCGGTGCAGTACTAGCACTTCCTGTCTATTCGGTGCAGTTGCAGCACCTCGTGCCTTTTTGGTGCAGTAGCAGCACTTCGTGTCTTTTCGGTGCAGTACTAGCACTTCCTGTTTATTCGGTGCAGTACTAGCACCTCGTGTCTTTTCATTGCAGTTGAAGCACCTCGTGCCTTTTCGGCGCAGTAGCAGCACCTCGTTCCGTTTTAATGCCGTTGAAGTAAGTATTGATAAAGTGAATTTTGAGATATAAAAACCCACTGATAAAATAGAAATACCAAGATCCCTTGAAGTTTGATATCAAGGTATTGATAAGTTTGTGGATAGCGAAGGACAATAAGGTATAATTAAACCTGATGGTAGGCGAGTCCTATACGTAGCTAAATGTGACTTTTATTTAAAACAAGTCAACTGTTTAGTGCTATTCAATGATTGATGAACTTGTGTTCAGAATTATTCAATAACATGATACCCGTAAAGATACTACAAACGTTTGGTCGTATCTGCTGTCGTTGTGACCCTTCCCATTAAATACTGACAAACATCTGCCTGATGACCAAAACATTAGTCGTACTCCACCAAATTTGACCTGAGTCATTTAACCAAGACACACCGTGCAAGAGAGCAGCCGGTTCCGAGCTCCCCCGGGGCGGGATACAGTGTACCCCTCTCGTGTCTCCTGTACACAGACTGTCAGTTATTTTACCTGTTCGGGTCCCACTATCCCTATATCATGTGTATTTCAGAACTTATCTTGAGAAAACATGAAGTTCTGCCGAGAATGGTATATGTTGGTTAAAATTGTGTTTTGTCGGCTGACAGAGGTGAGGGGTTCAAGGTAAAGGTATCTCGGTGATGTAGTGAAGAACAGCAAGTCTGTTTTACATGTTTAAATACCTAAAGAATCTATTCTTGGTACAGCACAGTTAGAACCAGTGGCAAGAATTGTCAATGTCAGCCTGTGTTAACATGTCGTTAATCACTATTTGGTGTAGATGGTGGTGGTGGTGGTGGTGGAGGTGGTGGTCGTAGGAGTGCGGAGTGGGTAGAGTGAATCTCCGGGGCCAACTTAACTGAACAGAATGTAATCTTATTGAAACAAATGAACGTTATTTGTGTCTAGAACAATGAGTGTAACCGTACCATTACAACAGAACGTAACAGGTGTTTGATACTGAGAGTGTAACCTTACCGGGACAACAGACATCATTAGTGTCCGATACCGAGAGTGTCACCTTACCGGGACAACAGACATCATTAGTGTCCGATACCGAGAGTGAAACCTTACCAGGACAACAGACATCATAAGTGTCCGATACCGAGAGTGTCACCTTACCGGGACAACAGACATCATTAGTGTCCGATACCGAGAGTGTCACCTTACCGGGACAACAGACATCATTAGTGTCTGATACCGAGAGTGAAACCTTACCGGGACAACAGACATCATTAGTGTCCGATACCGAGAGTGTCACCTTCCTTGGACAACAGAACGTTATAGATGTCTGGTACTGAGGGTGAAACATTCCTACGACAACAGAACGTTATAGATGTCTTGTAATGATCGTGTGCTAGACCTCGTCGTTGTTTAAGCAAATGAAACAAGATACTGATGATGTAGGCTTACGGAAACAACCATTCAAGGACCTTGTGATTTACACATAAGTTTAATGCAAAGAATAAACCGCATATTAGATACGGGAAGGAAAACAACTTAAACAAAATATCGGCATTCAAATGATATTACAATTACACTGCTTTTAGTAGACAAAGACAAAAACAGTTAACTAATACAAGTGATGCTGGAGACATGCTATATCTGACGATTTTCTTATAAAATTGATACATAGGGGAAATGGTTTGGAATTACAACACGGAATTGGAGAAGCATATTTGTCAAACAAATTGGATACAATAAGTTTAAGTCATTTTATTCGAGAACACTAGCAAATTAAATGGTGCAATAACAAAGACGAAATATTGCAAATTATCCCCAGATAAATCATTAATTAAAGCGATGAGCAGAAAACATACGAAAATTTAAGTTGTCCTTGAGATCTCCAGTAAAGCGTCTCAGGTGATCACGTGTCAGCACCGTCAAACCCCTCGTTCGTCACGTGACGTACATTGAATATGTACAGGCGACCAATATTTTCAATAACAAAAAAGTTAGTCCGGTTTAACCTGATAGTCCGAGTGTTTGCACGTGCAATATTAATTTTTTACTCTGTAGCACGTGTAAATCTGTCACGTGATGAGTTAAGAGCACAGTCCGTCTTTCTTAAAGCTGACATAAGGGATGGATTTGATAATACATCGCTTAAATGAAAGGCATATGTTTGTTAATTTACCAAACAATAACAACATTTGGTTATTATCAATATGTACCTTCATATTAACAGTTACAGGGATGTTTATAATTATACCAAGTCGCTGGCACAGCTACACGTTCATCAAAATGTTTACAACACCAAATGATACTAATGGTATTTCTCAAGATTTCTGATATTCAAGTTGAATATTCTGTTTCTAATCAATAACAATGCCTGTATAGAATATATTATTATTAACATGCATTTCTCAAATGAGCGAGTTCTAAACATACAGAACCGGCGTCATTGATTGAGTGTCTGAGATCTATGTTAGAACTCCATAACCTATATATCACACAGAGGTAAACTGCGGGCTCGTTTTAATGGTTGGTGTAACTACGATAGTGACGAAGAGAAATCAACAACATATATATAGGTTTATATACCTATATACTTACCACGTATACCATGGTAACAGACGTTCTCAATTTTTTATCATTTTCTTTATTCCTGTATATATGATCCATGAAGTTATAAAGACAGTACGGACAAGTTCATTGCCTTTTCGAGGAACCCTTATCTATCATCAACACGCAAATAATTACAAAATTTAAATCACATGCATAGAACATAAAACAAAGACAAAAGTATAAAGTGTCCCGATAATCTCTTCGGCCAATGTACGCCGGGTAAAAAGGCTCTTTATAAGGAGCAAAGATCTATCTTAAGCTGATGTTTCCAAAGATGGTAAATCAAATATCAACTCTGGGGTAACTCTCAGTAAGGTTTGATAGCAAAGAAAACATTTTTTCAGCGTCAAACTCTTGGGTTTGTCATTAATTATCGGTTCCATCCTAAATAAAGAGCTGGTGATTGAAAATCAGAAGTTTTATTGAAGAGAGTTTATAAATGTATGTATAGTTAGAATAAAAATATCTTTAATAAAAATCACTAGTTAAATGAAAATAAAGGAAGAATTGAGTATGGCCGAATAGGCCAAACATAAGTCAACTCGTCCCCAAGTAGTCTAGATTCAGGGTGGCCCGTAAATCTCATATGATGGTGCCATCTTGGTGTCCAAGGCTGTACCACTGATTTATAGACAATGCTCTTCAGTGAATGTGAAGTTGTTCAACGTGAACAATGACTTTAGAAGTTTTACCAAACTATCTGTTGAAGGTTGTTTGTTCTCCCTATTACTGTGGACGAAGATGTCTGAGATGTTGATCGACAAGGAGACTACATCCCTGTTTTCCTGGAACGTATCATCAGGTAAATTGCTACATGGTGTTTTTGTTTTAGATAACCTGTGGTATCTTTCAGGTAAGACGGTATATCTTCTACATGAGCCGTATTTGGAAGTCGATGAACTTTTTTCACTCTATGTTGGCCAATCGATGATATATCAACGTATCAGGAATACTAGTCTTGTGAATTTTTGGGAAGAGGTGAAAATTCCATGTCCTTGGGGAATCGCAAATGTCTCATGTGATAAATGGCGATTGGCTTCTTTAATGTAATAATCTGTTTTGATGACACCCACTGCGGAGCCATTGTCAACTGGTTTACATCACAATACCGATGTTCTGTTTGAAAGCCTGCAAGACCTTACGTTTATCCAGACTAAGGTTATCTCTTTGGGTAAGGGTTTTGGTGCAGTGTTCGGATATCTCCTGTTTTGCAGCAGCTATCCTGCACCAATTCGGTGTTTATATGTATAAGTTAAGATTAAGCGGCTCGTTTAAATGAACTTACGTGAAAAAGTTTGACAACGATAAACCGAAAGATTTTCAAAGTGAAACGGAAATTCACGACAACGCGGACATTAATGTAAATAATTCTGTAACTGATTTCGTCAGCGTTGCGTTCGGTCGGTGAAGTCGCCGGCAGTTTTACATTTAATAGTTGATACGGGGCATTAGTGGGAGAGATGCTTCAGAATATTCTCACCTGCCATAGAAATGTGCCTGCCTTTCGGCGAGAAACTGGATAAAAATATCCATCAATATTTGACAGCTACTTATGGTTCTAAAATAATCAGTCATTGAACTGTGTCTATCGCATGTAAACAGGGTGTGTCGGAAAGGTAAACAATTTGTAACAGGTGTTACATAGGACGATAAATGTTGATGATATATTTTGTTTAGTGCTTCTATTTATAACAGGTGTCCTGAGAAACGCTGCAAGTGCTTAACACGACATAACGTCACACAGGTAAATAAAATAAGTGACAGGTGCAGTGTCCAAAAATATTTATTTGCACGTTCTGTACAACACATTAGGTGATAAATCAGTTCGTACCGAGCAGAAAATTCAGCCAACGTCCAGTTTTCTTAACTGACCATTATCGTCGTAAACTTCCTGTTACATCGATTGTTCTAGAAATCAATAGTGAGAACTAGTACGACAGCTATGGTCACGGCACCGTATAATCACTATAGAGTTTTTTATCAACAGATACAGTTTACAAACATTCTTCCGCGTTTGTTTACTCAACAAATATATTTCTATATTTATTCTGCAGGGATGTAAATACGAGAATAATGTGTTTGTGATTGTTATCGTCATACTTCAGCGGGATAGGTAGACGTCACGCAGTAACAAATAACACGTCCTGCCTATCTGGTACAGGCACGCCGACCCTCTCTTTATTGTAGATGTATAATCCTCATTACATACATACTGTTAACGACTGTGTGTGGACTGTTAACCGCAGATTCAGCAAGGTTAAACATGACTTGAGAATGATCTATCGTAATGGTTCAAACACTGCCAAAGGAAAGCGACATATTGACAAGATTTCTTCTTCAGTCGCCAATGAAACCACTACAATGATACACACTAAATATCAATATTACGTGTATTGTATCTCCCTTGCATTAAGACGGTTCAGATTCGAGGCATCCGATCGGAATGACTTGAACAACTTAGAATGTCTCGTGTCAACGTTGTCATTGAACGTTGTTTCTGTGTTTATGATCAATGATTTTCACTAATGTCATTATTCAGGTCTACGTATTTCCATGGCTATTTTTTTACTTAAGGCCGAAGGGCAAAATATCCGTACCTTTTGTGTAAGAAACGAATGTTCACAAGTGGTGGTTTCGGCGACCAGGTCAAGGTATGGTAGGTTGCCTAATACGTCCCATAACAAAATATTCTATATTTAGTTGTTTGTGTATCTAGCCATTGGCATTTTCAGCATTTTTATAGTATTTTCTGTGAGAGTAACCAGTTATACAGTGCCTGGTAGATATCTTAGCAGTCTCTAAATACAATAACATGAAAATAGCACAAAGAGCTACAGCATTTAGATATAGCAAGAGCTAATGCTAGGTTTAGCGTTTTCGCAGACAATGAAATCATTTTTTTTACATCATTAAGAACAATTAGATTGAAACAACAAATACAGATTGAAATATAGGCATGGAGTAATAGTACATCTCACACAGCAAGGAAAGGTTTTTTACACATCGCGCATAAAACAACTTAGGAATACCAAGGGTCTATCCGGATTGCCATATTTATTGAACTTTCAACGTGTTTATATAATAGATAATATATAAATGAATAGTTCTCCATTGACTTTACAATTTAACGTTGATAAAAAATCATAAAAACCAATAATTTATGATGTGGATCAGAAGATCGACTGCTAGAAATAATCCCGAGATAAGTATTATTTTATCAAGACATAAGCAATAGAATTGGGAGTGATTTGAAATAAAGCACACTGATTCGTTGTATTGCTATCTTTGACGGGTACCATTGACAAAAGATAATGACCATACTAAGTCATATAGATATATTTGGATGACTACTATCTGTTTAATCCGGTTGTCTGGAAAATTTACTTTTTATATAAATATATTTACAGTCTGTCCGAATTTTTCACCTCATTTGGCAACCGAACATGAATTTTTACGTCATCATTATTAATTTACTTACTAAACTTTCGTCCTCTAAATCGACCTTTCGGCCTTTCGGGGAACGAGCCTCTGCCTCGTCACAATGTTCTCTTGTGATTCAATGGTTTATCATTGAATATCAATGATACGAAGGGTGAAATAATTCACTGGAATAACATTACAAGTTAGGTGTATTCTGCAGTTGAAGTCAGCCCACACGAGAAACCTTGTCAAGCTGTATAGACGGAAATCTGGCTCATGATTTGATACATTATCTAGATCGAAACTAGATCGAATTACTCAGTTCTCATGTAAAGTGGTCAGTGACTTTTGACCAACGCCCGTTAAATTGTCTTCCCGATGTCGCTGTAAATGTTTTGGGGATATCGCCAGACTGTACTGTACCAGCGACATTTAAATGATTCACAATATTCCTCAGAATAACAGATATGGACGGCTCTGTCTGGTCAGTTTGATCGTGACCACTAGTGTAAGGAGTACATTAGACCATCCAGGATATAATATCGAACTCACAGAAATAACACAATGATATTGCAAAGAATTTTCATGCGATAACCGAGAGGTTGAAAATTTGTTAATTTTATGATTGATAGGTTGAAAATGATATTAATGTGAAAACTAACTGGTTGAAAATAATGTCCATGTGATTATGGCTTGCATAAAGAGTCAAGATTTAGAACTTGTAAGTTAAGGCTTCACCAATTCTGAATCTTAATAATGATCGACAGCTGAAGTAGGAATCACCTTGTCATCATATAGTAATTAATGTAAAACATACACCAATGTTTGTCTGATGTGAAAGAAGCAGACTTCAATGTTTCGGAATCAACAGACCTTTCGCACTAGTGTGAGGTTTTATGTTGAGATAAAAAGAGCGCCTCATCATCCTGTGAAATAGAGTGTGTAGTTCTTACCTGCCGTTTGCTGTATGTATTATCCTGCAGATTGATCGGCAAATATAATCCGATTGAAACACAAAACAAGATGGATGACACCATCTGATGAAGTTGGCAATTTTCTCTTTACGTTTCTATCCGTCTTATGAGTTCTAACTTGTAAACAGAGTTATTTTCTCTATCACGTTTTAGAAAGGTTTATCCGCCTGTCCGGCCTCGAGAGCTATCCACATGGTATTAAGCCGTGTAGTTACGATGTATTTTATCACCAGCAATTTAAATGACTATTTTCCCCATACCCCTAGACTTTTAAATAACATTCGCTTAGCCATGCGTTGAGTTTTGTGTGCATCACTGCTGGTTTGAATAGGCTACAAATAAGTTACTAAAGGTGTAAAGTCAGTTTACCCGCCAACACTGTAAGATGGTTCTACAACAAGCACCGTCAACTTGGTAGTCATTTACCTCGTGTGTTTACAACATTTGTTATCATTTATTCTGTATAGCAGCTTTCAGAAATATTAATGCTTTTTGAAGTCAGAATATCAACAATGTCTTTGTTCCGCTGTCGGTTGAACGATGGTGCTGTCCTGTGGCTGGTAAGTTGACCATACATCCCCCCGCCGGACTGGTCTATAGACAGAACAGGCTGTTCTATACACTGTTCTACTTGCCGTTCATATTCTAAGTGACATGTTGTGATGGTGTTTCCTCCTCAAACGCACAGAAATCCATCACTCAATCAACTCCGGTATATAACTGTAGGTTTACATAGAAGTAGGTAGAAAAAGCCATACAGGTAAATCTATTTCAGTATCATTATATCTCGACCGATATATATATATAGATATACAGGGTGTCTACAAGGACAGTAAACATTAGGGTGCAGATGTGTAATGACACTCGAGCGTGCTTTAAATACGAGGAAAATTAAGTCCTGTTTGTTTCAATTAACCATAATGATTTCAAGTCTGATTAACATAAAGTTGAATAAATCTTAATGTGTACACTTATGGTAGAATATACCACAGCATCAACACACAGTGGCAAAATATACCACAATATCAACACACAGTGATGATATGTACCACAATATCAACACACAGTGACAAAATATACCACAGTATCAACACACAGTGACAAAATATACCACAGTATCAACACACAGTGACAAAATATAACACAGTATCAACACAGTGACAAAATGTACCACAGTATCAACACAGAGTGACAAAATATACCACAGTATCAACACACAGTGACAAAATATAACACAGTATCAACACACAGTAACAAAATGTACCACAGTATCAACACACAGTAACAAAATATAACACAGTATCAACACAGTGACAAAATGTACCACAGTATCAACACACAGTGACAAAATATACCACAGTATCAACACAGTGACAAAATGTACCACAGTATCAACACACAGTAACAAAATATACCACAGTATCAACACACAGTAACAAAATGTACCACAGTATCAACACACAGAGACAAAATGTACCACAGTATCAACACACAGTGACAAAATGTAACACAGTATCAACACAGTGACAAAATGTACCACAGTATCAACACACAGTGACAAAATATACCACAGTATCAACACAGTGACAAAATGTACCACAGTATCAACACAGTAACAAAATATACCACAGTATCAACACACAGTAACAAAATGTACCACAGTATCAACACACAGAGACAAAATATACCACAGTATCAACACAGTGACAAAATGTACCACAGTATCAACACAGTGACAAAATGTACCACAGTATCAACACACAGCGACAAAATATACCACAGTATCAACACACAGCGACAAAATATACCACAGTATCAACACACAGTGACAAAATGTACCACAGTATCAACACACAGAGACAAAATATACCACAGTATCAACACAGTGACAAAATGTACCACAGTATCAACACACAGCGACAAAATATACCACAGTATCAACACACAGCGACAAAATATACCACAGTATCAACACACAGTGACAAAATATACCACAGTATCAACACACAGTGACAAAATGTACCAGAGTATCAACACAGTGACAAAATATAACACAGTATCAACACACAGTGACAAAATGTACCACAGTATCAACACACATTACATTTTGTCACTGTGTTGATAGTTTGGTACATTTCATCACTGTGTGTTGATATTGTGGTATATTTTGTCACTGTGTGTTGATATTGTGGTACATATCATCACTGTGTGCTGATATTGTGGTATATTTTGCCATTGTGTGTTGATATTGTGGTATATTTTTCCACTGTGTATATATGTGTGTTTGTGAAACGTTCTTGCGTTAAAAAATAATTTCGTTCTCCTAAATGATTTCATTTTATTCATAGTTTTTAAACTGAAATATTATCTGAAATAGCCATATTTGACAACAATAACTTTTAATAAGGTAGTTTACCAGTTACACCGTGAAAATGTTAGGTTAGCTGTCTACACACTGAACAGACGGTAGAGATATTCACGTCTGCAGTCATCAATGTCGGCATCAGGCTACATCGATCTTACATACGCATCATAATTATTGATATTTATACCACATGTTAAAGTAACACGTTGATAACTTTACCGGGACTATTTATTTACAAAATGTAGTTAGTATAATATTTCTTATTTACAAAATGTAGTTAGTATGATATTCCTTATCTACAATATGTAACAAATACGAAATGTTAACAAAATCTTAATTCAAATACATTTTCGATAGAGGTGTCTTAAAATATGAACAAAAGATTTACATAGAGTCTTCTAGAAAGGCTTAAGTAATATAAGACCATGTGTTCCAGACAAGAAAGCGTCTTCTGCTTCATCAACGACACCCATGATGTAAATCACAGTTGATCTAAGCAGTGTCACAATTCCAAATTGAGAACAAGGTATACAACAATGGAACCAATAGGTAAACTGACGAAAATCAAACACATCGATCTTCATATCACACAAAGAAATAGATTATTTCTCAATGAGATAACTATGACGACCGTAAAACGTCCCCATTATTTTTATCAACCTGCATATTTTAAAAGATTTTGTTGTCAGTTTGTCAGGTGAAAAAATAATGTTTACCTCACAGTTTCAAGAGGAAAGTTATTTATTTTGATTTCGTTTTAGGAAAAGTTAGAATGTAGAAAAGTTTGTCCTGTCCTAAATATCAAATTAAGGATGGAACGATGACCGTTGTCAGTACATTCCTTGTTATGTAAAGGTAAGGCGTCATCAAAATATTAAAAAAAGAGAAATTGAAGGGCTTGGCGACGTCTATGTGACCTATTGCGATAAGATCTTTGATAAATCCAGCCTCGTATAAAAAAAAAAAAAAACAAAACAAGTCAGCCAACAGCGAGGTACATTTAATGTCCGTAGGTGCACATGGTCAATAGGAAGATCTTACCACCATATTTGACGAAAAATTCGATTTTTTTTTTAAATTTTGTTTTGGTTTTTTTATGCCAATTCAAATGATTTATTGACCTAGTCGTTTTTAAGAAGTCAAGAGTTCAACGTAACAGAACAAAAATGAAGAACTTTTTTCAACTGTTTTTCGTATAATAACGATAATAAACGAGTTTGATAACTATTCTGTTGATTAACCATAATTTGCATACAAATTGGCTGAAAGTTCGTATTTTGTTTGTGGTTGAACCATAAATAAATTGACGTCATAATTGACTGTATGGGACTGAATACAAGGTAACACGCATTGAGTGCGTGATCGGCACCAATTTTACAGGGCGTAAGCACGTGACGGCAGCTTCTAAAATGGTGTTGAGTAAACCTAATAAGCTAATATCCCTAATAGATTATTTAATGTAATTTGACTGATGGTAAAACTGATTGGGAATGATAATTTCCTTCGTTTAATTCCAAATATCATGTCAATTTCCTATTTCCAATTCATTTTGTGCACAGCGTTGTGTTTACAAAGCGTTTGTCTGATCGCGTCAGAGGAAAGTTTGTGTTCAATGTATCTCTAGGGCATACCTTTACCATGGACATTAAAGCAATATCACGTTCTGACTTCCGGTTATCAGTACGCATGTCAACATGGAAATGAATGAGATAAAAAATAGAATGGTCCGTAATATTGAAAGTGCTCAAAATATCCGACTTGTATAATTAATGGAATTGCATTTTAAAGATTGCTGCAGATTTGAAATCCAGGTGAAGTCCGGGGTCTCCTACTTCCGTGAGGAATGATTCCACATACGCCGCTGTACCGTCCAAACTAGCCGTCGACATTTTAAAGTACTGGTGTAGTTGCCCTTCAGTACATAAGAGTAAGATACACCAACTAAGAAGGTATGCATCAAGCCTGGGTATAATACTATTAAAATATTGTGTAATGGTTTCAGAAGGCAATGTTTACACGTGCTTATCAGTGTACTTTCTTACTATCCCAGCTGCTGCTGTACATAAACTCAGTGACGACTGGTCTCTATCAACTGGTAATCAAAAGGATTTTAAAAAACCGTTTACCACTTTTTGACAATCGAAATGAACAGAAAATGTGACTTTGATATCATTTTTTGCAAAGTTTTAAGCTTTGTCACCTACCACTGACGCAGCCTTTTGGTAGGCAACATTTACCGCGAACACGAGGGAAAAACCGGTGTTCGGAATACCTTTGTGTTTATTTTTTTACCCTGTATGAAAAAGAAAGTTTCTGAGGTTCTCATTGGTAATCCAACGCTATCAGATAATGTGGCGTGCAGAAATATTTTATGTTTGAGGGTAGTCACACAGTTATAGGTTGGTAGGGATTCGTTGGGGATAAGCTATCTTGTTTGTTTGCGTGTTAAGCTAGGGTCATTTAGAGGCGAGTCTCCTGGTAGTGTAGCTTGTGGGTGTCTTACTGAACAACATACGTGAGATCCGTCTATGAGGCGGGTCTCCTGGTAGTGTAGCTTGTGGGTGTCTTACTGAACAACATACGTGAGATCCGTCTATGAGGCGGGTCTCCTGGTAGTGTAGCTTGTGGGTGTCTTACTGAACAACATACGTAAGGTCCGTCTATGAGGCGGGTCTCCTGGTAGTGTAGCTTTTGGGTGTCTTACTGAACAACATACGTAAGGTCCGTCTATGAGGCGGGTCTCCTGGTAGTGTAGCTTGTGGGTGTCTTACTGAACAACATACGTGAGATCCGTCTATGAGGCGGGTCTCCTGGTAGTGTAGCTTGTGGGTGTCTTACTGAACAACATACGTCAGATCCGTCCACGAGGCGGGTCTCCTGGTAGTGTAGCTTGTGGGTGTCTTACTGAACAACATACGTCAGATCCGTCTATGAGGCGGGTATCCTGGTAGTGTAGCTTTTGGGTGTCTTACTGAACAACATACGTCAGATCCGTCTATGAGGCGGATCTCCTGGTAGTGTAGCTTTTGGGTGTCTTACTGAACAACATACGTCAGATCCGTCCACGAGGCGGGTCTCCTGGTAGTGTAGCTTGTGGGTGTCTTACTGAACAACATACGTAAGATCCGTCTACGAGGCGGGTCTCCTGGTAGTGTAGCTTGTGGGTTTCTTACTGAACAACATACGTGAGATCCGTCTATGAGGCGGATCTCCTGGTAGTGTAGCTTTTGGGTGTCTTATTGAACAACATACGTAAGATCCGTCTATGAGGCGGATCTCCTGGTAGTGTAGCTTTTGGGTGTCTTACTGAACAACATACGTAAGATCCGTCTATGAGGCGGATCTCCTGGTAGTGTAGCTTTTGGGTTTCTTACTGAACAACATACGTGAGATCCGTCTATGAGGCGGGTCTCCTGGTAGTTTAGCTTTTGGGTGTCTTACTGAACAACATACGTAAGATCCGTCTACGAGGCGGGTCTCCTGGTAGTGTAGCTTGTGGGTTTCTTACTGAACAACATACGTGAGATCCGTCTATGAGGCGGATCTCCTGGTAGTGTAGCTTGTGGGTGTCTTACTGAACAACATACGTCAGATCCGTCCACGAGGCGGGTCTCCTGGTAGTGTAGCTTGTGGGTGTGTTACTGAACAACATACGTGAGATCCGTCTATGAGGCGGGTCTCCTGGTAGTGTAGCTTGTGGGTGTCTTACTGAACAACATACGTCAGATCCGTCCACGAGGCGGGTCTCCTGGTAGTGTAGCTTGTGGGTGTCTTACTGAACAACATACGTGAGATCCGTCTATGAGGCGGGTCTCCTGGTAGTGTAGCTTTTGGGTGTCTTACTGAACAACATACGTAAGATCCGTCTATGAGGCGGATCTCCTGGTAGTGTAGCTTTTGGGTTTCTTACTGAACAACATACGTGAGATCCGTCTATGAGGCGGGTCTCCTGGTAGTGTAGCTTGTGGGTGTCTTACTGAACAACATACGTAAGATCCGTCCACGAGGCGGGTCTCCTGGTAGTGTAGCTTGTGGGTGTGTTACT
The DNA here is from genome assembly GCF_031769215.1 of Ylistrum balloti. Taxonomy (NCBI): domain Eukaryota; kingdom Metazoa; phylum Mollusca; class Bivalvia; order Pectinida; family Pectinidae; genus Ylistrum; species Ylistrum balloti. The sequence goes on along the minus strand of NW_026782443.1, from coordinate 960,413 downwards.
GAACAACATACGTGAGATCCGTCTATGAGGCGGGTCTCCTGGTAGTGTAACTTGTGGGTGTCTTACTGAACAACATACGTCAGATCCGTCCACGAGGCGGGTCTCCTGGTAGTGTAGCTTGTGGGTGTCTTACTGAACAACATACGTGAGATCCGTCTATGAGGCGGGTCTCCTGGTAGTGTAGCTTTTGGGTGTCTTACTGAACAACATACGTAAGATCCGTCTATGAGGCGGATCTCCTGGTAGTGTAGCTTTTGGGTGTCTTACTGAACAACATACGTGAGATCCGTCTATGAGGCGGGTCTCCTGGTAGTGTAGCTTGTGGGTGTCTTACTGAACAACATACGTAAGATCCGTCTATGAGGCGGATCTCCTGGTAGTGTAGCTTGTGGGTGTGTTACTGAACAACATACGTGAGATCCGTCTATGAGGCGGGTCTCCTGGTAGTGTAGCTTGTGGGTGTCTTACTGAACAACATACGTAAGATCCGTCCACGAGGCGGGTCTCCTGGTAGTGTAGCTTGTGGGTGTCTTACTGAACAACATACGTGAGATCCGTCTATGAGGCGGGTCTCCTGGTAGTGTAGCTTGTGGGTGTCTTACTGAACAACATACGTCAGATCCGTCCACGAGGCGGGTCTCCTGGTAGTGTAGCTTGTGGGTGTCTTACTGAACAGCATACGTGAGATCCGTCTATGATGCGGGTCTCCTGGTAGTGTAGCTTTTGGGTGTCTTACTGAACAACATACGTGAGATCCGACGGATGCCATAAACCCCTTCTCTATCCGTGTAAAAAACTCCCATGATGACGTTATAAACTGTATCTCATCGGTGCGACTTAGTTTACAGTTTATCACAGATTTTCGCAATTATCGCGTGTAGAACAAAAATCCTACTGGAACACAACAGCGATTTCCAACCTACCTACACTACGATACTACTGTAACAAACATCAAGTGTCTACCACATTGACATAACACAACTCGGGGATACATTGATTATATACTAATCAGCTCCCTTGGACGACAATATCAAAAACCTAATAGGATATAATAGGCCCATTACGAGATAAGGGTTAATGGTTTAGGAATGATTGCCTTCCCTACCGGATCTAACACAACAATTAGTGAGGAATTTAGCCTACACTTTGTTTCTTTTTTCATTATTTTTACGGTTTGGATATCAAATGTGACTGGTAATTACATAGTTGAAATATGGATGAATTTATCAAATATGTAATATAAAACAGAATTTATATGAAAAATAAAGCTAAAAAAGAGCCAAAAAAGCAGTATTGTTCGCCCGAATATAAATGATCTGAATGTTATTAGGCTATGAGTGGACTAAAATTGTATGAATATTTCGTGCTATGAATATGGTTTGTAACATTTTCTCTATAGATAGATATTGCAATAATTTGACTGGTGTTAACGGAGATAAGAGTCTACCATTATTACCTACAACTCTGTCACAATACCTGGATAGTTACCTCCCTTGGATAAATAGACGATTCATCCTCGTTCCATGTTATACTTTTCTAATATCTATATTCGGGTTAACAACCACAATCTAACTCGTTTCAATATATCTGTATATGAAGTGTTATTTTCCAGCTTCTACGTATCAACACACGAATTTAATTAGATAACATCAAGTTGCCTAGCCGTTGATCTTTTGGTGACGTTGTCCAGAGAACGGTCTTTATAACGTTGTTGTTCACGTGATATTTGAGATTGATAAGCGAATAAAATTACATGTTAGATAATCAGACGAAGAAAGGAAATTGAAAAAGCACAAACAAATAAAAAAAAAAACAAAAACAAAAAAAATGCAAAAAACAAAACAAGACAAAAAATAAAAGACAGAAAGAAAGAAAAAAAAAGAACAAAACAAAAACAACGAAAATACAAAACAACAAAAAAGCAGAATAATTAAAGGGAAATTAAACTGATGGCATCTCTAACATCAAATTTTGTAAAACTTGAAATTTGAGTACATCAATTAAAACGATATGTCGGCATTAGACTCGACAACATCGTAGTTAGGAATCATTATAGTAAACAATGATAGGATACAGAGCTGACCGCTGGTCATTTGCTACTAATGTTTGTACAGTACACCTGAAAGATGTTGTCAAAGCTGATCTCAGAAATGCAGAGGTTATAGAAAAAAATTCAAATAGAATTAAACAAAATCAAAAATTTTCTTTGTCATTTCTCAGCTGTAGGTTGGTTGAGACGTGTCTGAGAGATATTTTTGAATGTATACATGGTTTCCATTGAAGATCTTTGATTTTTTTTTCAGTGGGCGGAGTTTTTTTTCACTCACTATGAATTTTCCTAACCCTGCTTTGAGCCATTGGGACCTGACGGGTACTCTACTCATGTGACCACAGTCTATGAATATTCATTTGATTCATGGGAGAAATCATAAGTCACGACTGAATGGTTTGCAAACACCTGACTAATATTGTGATAGAACAAAACAAACCACACGTCACAGATAAATTATCTAAATAATTGATAACAGTCTCATGTTATACACGATGTTTGTCTGCTATATGTCAAGCATAAAATAAAATTTGTCCGAACTGAAAACTAAAACAAATTATTCAAACTGAATGATTTCAGTTATTACGTAAGATTAAGTATTACATGGTCTGTCTGAAAAAAAAAATCAGCCTCGCAGAGTTCAAACCACCACGGGTAGGAAACAGCTAACAAGGTGATGTAGACCAACGCGCTGCATTTTAAGTGATAGGCTTGGCGATAATCTGAGGGGAGAATGGTGGATAGGCAGGGCGATAACTGAGGGGAGAATGGTGGATAGGCAGGGCGATAATCTGAGGGGAGAATGACTGATAGGCAGGGCGATAATCTAAGGGGAGAATGGTGGATAGACAGGGCGATAATCTGAGAGGAGAATGGTGGATGGGCAGGGCGATAATCTGAGGGGAGAATGGTGGATAGACAGGGCGATAATCTGAGGGGAGAATGGTGGATGGGCAGGGCGATAATCTGAGGGGAGAATGGTGGATAGACAGGGCGATAATCTGAGGGGAGAATGGTGGATGGGCAGGGCGATAATCTGAGGGGAGAATGGTGGATAGACAGGGCGATAATCTGAGGGGAGAATGGTGGATAGGCAGGGCGATAATCTGAGGGGAGAATGGTGGATGGGCAGGGCGATAATCTGAGGGGAGAATGGTGGATAGACAGGGCGATAATCTGAGGGGAGAATGGTGGATAGACAGGGCGATAATCTGAGGGGAGAATGGTGGATAGGCAGGGCGATAATCTGAGGGGAGAATGATGGATAGACAGGGCGATAATCTGAGGGGAGAATGGTGGATAGACAGGGCGATAATCTGAGGGGAGAATGGTGGATAGGCAGGGCGATAATCCGAGGGGAGAATGGTGGATAGACAGGGCGATAATCTGAGGGGAGAATGGTGGATGGGCAGGGCGATAATCTGAGGGGAGAATGGTGGATAGACAGGGCGATAATCTGAGGGGAGAATGGTGGATAGACAGGGCGATAATCTGAGGGGAGAATGGTGGATATTGTAAAACTGCCTCTCTTCGTATAACAACTCTCATGGTGACGTTATACAGTAAACTGTTTGTCATCGATCTGTGTACCAAAAATAACTACACCACCTATTCTCCACACACACACACACACACACACACACACACACACACACACACACACACACACACACACACACGCACGCACGCACGCACGCAAGCACACACGCACGCATGCATGCACGCACGCACGTACACTATTACTCGTTTACCTAGTAAAGAGAGGTACACTTTCTTGGCTGATTTTTATATGCGTTGAGAGGACTCCACACACACACACACACACACACACACACACACACACACACACACACACACACACACAATCACAACTATAAGTATTTGTATCACCCACACACACACACATGACTTCAACAATCACACGCTCTACATGCACTGAGAGGTAGATTTGCGTACTGTAAAAATGACCCATGTTTGTACGATTTGAACTGGTGGTTCCCAATGAATCGTTACTTCAACGGAAACAGTTTAACACAAATTATTTCCTTTTTAATTGTAGCATATTGACTAAGCTTAAAACTAAACATTATTGTAATAACAATGAAATCATCAATTACATTATTTTCATTACTTTTATGTAACGTCAGATTTACAATCACACAAAGAACTAAAAGAAAAAAATGTTCTAAAACATCAGTCAAACCGATAAGTTGTCTTGTTAGTATTCCAATTAATGCTGAAGCAGAAGAATAGCTGAGAAAAATGTATACAATGTAGCTTACATGTACATATATATATATATAAATAATATACATCACTTTAGAAAAAAATATGACAACACTGATTAAAGTGTCTAAAATTTCATCAACAAAGCGAGGTACATTACAGTACCTCACTTCAGCGAAATTTTATTTAAACACAGTGTGACAACACTGAACCTGCCAAGCGAGGTACATAAAAAGTATCTCACTTCGCCAACATTTTGTTTAAACACAGTGTGACAACACTGAACCGGCCAAGCGAGGTACATAAAGCCTTGTAAGCAGATACCGGGGATGCTCAAAGCCAGGTAACGGGTAAAAGTACCTCGCTTTATTTCGAACCTTGCTTCGTGGAAGTGTACTCCTGGGTAAGTAGGTTAAACGAACTCACACACACACTGACATACACACATACAGACACACCACCACCACCACCACCACACACACACACACATAGGAATAAAGAAAAGAATGCCCACATTGATTTGTAGAATGAATGACATTTTAATTCATTAAAGGAGGGGAACACATGTTCCAATCTCTTGTGGGAAATCACACTACCAGTAACTGTCATGTCCACTCTTTTAGAGAGCGAAACAAGACCGATATATAAAACCCGCCCTCCGTATCGTTGGTAAGACATGGACTTTTTTTACCGTTAGCTACAGCTCAAAGAGGTCACTGCATTCGACACAAGCCAATATCAATTTACGCACATCTGAATTTGAAATAACACCCATTGTTGCAAAAACACGAAATTGAATTGTTTTTGTTTTCTGTGATATCTAAGAAATCGACGTTTTCCCCCAGCGTGTTTCAATAAATATCAAGCCCAATATCAATTTTCTCTCCTCCATGTAGAAGACTTATCCGTTGTTGTCACGTCTAGTCTTTTGTCGACATCCATTCTGGAGATTAAAATCTCCTGTTCCTTTGAATAAGCTTCATGTGCATCCTAACTAAATCACGAGTGTAGTCTATTTGTACTTTTAAGTAAGATTAGGTGTCAAGTAAAGTTTAGTGGGGATGGTCCGGCGGTCCATTTGATACTGTATCCAGTCGGTTCCGAGGAAATTAAACAGTTAAATCATTTCAGCTGAGGGATACATGTTGTAAAAAGAAACTGCCCGGATGTTAGCCTACTAGCCCGGATTTGAGACTTCTAGTTGTTACAGTCGGGGATGAATTAATATTGCTAGGCTAAATGACATTTTCCATGAACATCCTAATTTGAACACCTGCATTAAAGGAGTGATTACATGTTAATAATTTGGAGCCGATTGTGAAGAGAACCTACCAATCTCCAATAGAATATGTTTCCAGAAGGTTTCTTCCGCACAAACGTCTAGCGAAACAACCTACAACAAGATGGTTCTACGATCAACCCAGACGACTTAGAGACTTGTCCACAATCAGCATATCTAGCGGCTAATAGTAAATAGACAAGCACATTTCTCACCATTTCGATTCAACAGCTCTTTAAAAGTACACAATGCAAATAACCATATAGAGAACACAAGCAGTGAAAAGCAAACTCTAACTCCAAAACGTGGACATTCTCAACACCGACGTGTTCACAAAATCGTCACAAAACTTCAAAACGTGGACATACTCATCACTGACGTGTCCACAAAATCGTCACAAACACATTGTTTCCTACTTAAATCTAACATAAAGTATTCACTAAAGCACAAAGTACGCCACTAAACAAAAACGCATTGTATGCCACTAAACTTAAACAAAAAATATGCCACTAAACAAAAACACAAAATATGCCACTAAACAAAAACACATTGTATGCCACTAAACTGAAACACAAAGCATGCCACTAAACTAAAACACAAAATATGCCACTAAACAAAAGCATATAGTATGCCACTAAACTGAAACACAAAGAATGCCACTAAACAAAAACACATTGTATGCCATTAAACTAAAACACATGGTATGCCTCTAAACTAAAACACAAAGTATGCCACTAAACAAAAACACAAAATATGCCATTAAACTAAAACACATGGTATGCCTCTAAACTAAAACACAAAGTATGCCACTAAACAAAAACACATTGTATGCCATTAAACTAAAACACAAAGTATGTCAACAAGACCTAAGTTAAGTAAGCCGTCAATCCTCCGATAAAACGTTGCTGTGATTTGGATAAAGAACATAATGATATTAGAGTATAATTTAATTGATTTTTGAATAGACATTTGATGTAGCTGCTGCAATAACACTACATGTGCATCTCATTGAATCACTCATACACATGTAAATGAGATACCCGAAATGTTTGTCTATATTATCAAGGCTTCATAACAGTTTATAAATGATGAATTGGAAAACCAATGCAAAAAGCTCGTTGGTTATGAAAGCACTCGAGAGACAAACAAAAAATAAAGTTAAATCAAAACTACATAGACGGCGGAGACAACTCAGAGAGCCGAAACGCATACTCCACTTCTAAACCTATCAAATCCTGACGTTGCATGGAGTATGGCCCAAATCACATATCAATATTTAGTCTGACACAGTGACAATGTCGTTTGCTTCACATCGAAAAATTATATATTAAAACAATCCATCGAATCATTCCAAAACAGTCAAAGAAAACTATGTATTTTATTTGATACTCGGACAGTAGTTCTCAGATAAAAACAACAATATTTAATAAATCTTTGAAGATTTTTGCAGTGGTCTAGTAACTATACACGACCGGAAGTAAAATTATCCCGTAATGTTTTTTATTTAAACACGTTTCATTTCAAGAATAAATAGATAGATAAGTAATTAAAATAAACAAATGAAATAAATAAATAAGTAGATAAAATATAAAAATGATATAGAATAAAGATGGTATAATGATAGAATATTCGTTAAGAAGACAGAGTGGTTACACATTGAAAATAATGACTATAATGCACTCTGTCTGTTTACACTTTGATGTATGAATTGAACGTAACATGACAGAAAAGAAAGTTTAAAAGAATTCCTAATTAAACTTTTCCCGGTATCAATACGTCCCTGTTAGGTACATTTGGTGTAGTAAATATAAGAGAAACGTCTGTCTAGCTGTTTGGTCCTGTTAGAAACACGAGCAGACTTTGTCAATCCGGGAAATAGTTCGGTTCTGTCAATTAGTGTGTTGTGTGCAGCATTAGAAGTGACGGCACTGTTCATCAAAGTAATACTAGCTGTGAAATACATAGGTTGTTCGTCGTGTTATAAATATGGAAGCCTGTAGTTACCTACTGGCTGTTCAACTTCCCCAAAATCACGCCTCGTGTCATATAAATTATAAAATCAAGGACTTTTACAGCCGTTCGTTGTTGACCAAACTTTAGCTTTTCATTATTCACTTCAATCCTCTTGTCAGCATTTCGTTATTGAATTCAGTCCTCTTGTTAGTTTTTTGTCCTTCATTTCAGCCCTCTTGTCAGGTTTGGTACTTTACTCCAGTCCTCTTGTCAATGTTTCGTTCTTCACTCCAACCTTCTTGTCAATTTTTTATTCTTCATTTCAAGACTTTTGTCGGTATTTCGTCCTTCAGTCCAGCGCTCTTGTCGGTGTTTGATTCTTTACTTCAGACCTCTTGTCAGTGTTCCGATCTTCCTTTCAGCCCTCTTGTCAGCGTTTCGCCCTTAACTTCAGCCCCCTTTTCAGTTAATCGTTCTTCATTTCAGCTCTCTTGTCAGTGTTTCGCCCTTAACTTCAGCCCCCTTGTCAGTTATTCGTTCTTCATTTCAGCTCTCTTGTCAGTGTTTCGCCCACTTAAATGTTTCCTCCTTCTTTTCTGCCTTCTCGTCAGTGTTTCAACTCTCCTATCCTGGCCACCGTATTTCATTCACTTGAGAAGTTTGGTTCTTTAATTTTCTTCATAATTTTTCATCAACATGCTTATTACCTCCACGTGTTATCAATGATATCCTTACTATCACACAGGCACTCCACTAAACATCAGTTTTCGCGTCCTGTCAGCCTCCATATAAGTCTTCTCTAATCTGAGCTGTAGTCTACATGAGGATGACGCGATCCTACTGGATTTTTGCCACCTCAACACGTAAAATCTCCCGACGTGACGATTTGCAGACTTGTATAATTTGAAGGGACGCTTAATTCCTTATAGTAATGCCTGGAAATGAGTATTAAAGCCAATCGAAGCGCCCACGGGATGCGGTACGGGAATCGGTCAATTATATAAAAAGGTCCGCTCTACCCAAACGTAATAGGATTCTCTCCTTGTTTCATTGCTCTCTAGGCAGAACGGTGTAAATGGATGCTATACTTATACAGGGCATTTTAACTAAGATACAGCGCTCAGTAATGGTCAGAAGCTAGTGTCCAGATATGTCCGTGATGTATAATACTACCGCAAGATATACGATTGTATGTGTAATCACAATACATATTTGAGCACAGCTGTAAGTTGATAAATTAACACAATTATGATAGTGGTTATCACTGTTTTTATTTATATACTGTACAAATTCACATTTTCATAGTGTTTATAAGAGCGTTCTCCCACATCATGACAAATATCCCGTCCCTACTTTGAGGACGTAACATTTTTGGGATTTCAACATTAACAAGGTATTAAGTTTCTGTAAAACAAGAAATTTTCAAACTTTCAAATAAATTGGGCTAAATCATCTTTAGCATTGACTTATTCAAAGTTACCGTAGATTCGTCGAGTTTTGTTAACATTTTGACTTTCAGAATTTTAATTTGTAGACCATTTCATTCAACTTCACTGTCATGCGCTAAGACACAGAATATTTGATGCTTCTGATGTGACATGAAAAAGAAGCAAATCATGCCATAATTCACATGTATCACGCGTTAGGAGAGTGTACAGTCATACTTGTTGATATTTCAAATCTACTCAAGCTGGACTCAATGAAATAACCAAATTTTTGTCTGTTTCATTTTACCATGAACTTGATCAGATCCCCTTAGACCTGGACGTATGAATACATCCTTAACAAGTTATGTTAGGGGAGAGAGCCCGTGACAAATATTTGGTGCTAAACTTTAAATAAAAGTATCCAAATTTGCTTTAGATTTGCAGAATAAGAATTGATAAAGATAGGTAATATACAAAATGTATATAATGATTATTAGATGAATCAAACTATGACATTATGGTAATTTTCAGCAGAAAATCTGATATCTGCTTGAGACCTTGGGAATGTTGTCGTCCGCCGCAAACAGTTATCAACCTTCCACTGCCTGAAAATGAAAATATTCTGTAAGACCAAGAGCGTCCATTGAGTGATTTTGTTACAGAACTGCTTCTCCACTAAGTTTTGAATGCCAAGGAAACATAGGCTATTGAGAAAGGTCACAAAACACACTCCGTGACAAGTTAAAAGTGGCAGTAGCCGAGTTCGAAGCAAAGTAAGAGACGACCATAGAACTCAGCATGAATGTCCTTCTTCTGAGTAGCTATGGGAGAATTTTCATAATTTCTAATAATATATTGACAGAATCATGGGGGATGAATTTCTCTTGAGACAAATTCAATATGAGCTGCATCGCACTTAAGTTTGCATGCAGAGAAATTCAATTTATCATCCCATTTAATCGACAAAAACACAATTCAATGCTGAATTGATATACACGAAACTGTACGATATCCCCAATGATGTATCCGATTTTCAATAAAGAAATCACACATTCATGTCAAAATAGGAACATTTTAATCTTAGTAATTTTCCTTCCAGGAGATACACTTTCCGATTTAAACAACAATTCGCTTCCTTGAGGAGCAAAAATAAAATGAAGCATTTTGGAATAAGCATTTTGGAATATGGAATACGGATAACAGCTATAGAAAACATAAAATCATACTCTAGCATAGTGTATGTATATCACACAAGTGTCATCATTAAAACATTACACATATGACATAATTTTTATAAAAGTGTATATTTTTTTTACATCATTGTAGTAAGTAATCACACAAGACATTATTTATTTGTATGATATATGTAATGTTTTTTTTCTTTCCCGTTGATTTCAATATTGTACAATGGATGATGTTATAGGTTTGCTCTCTTTGATAGTTTTGTCCATAATATAACTATGTTACAATTATCCTACTAAAGACAAGAAGATGAGGAACAGGATAACAGATTGATCAAACTGTCCCTACTTCGTTAGATGATATGTCTAGACCGATGTGATTTACACGGGCGATGTCCATTTCGTTTGAAACAAGTGTCCATCAAACCAGATGTGACAGTGCCAGGCAGTTCAGTGGCCGAAATACAGCAGTCACTCCCAGAATACATATCTAATCGAAACCCGTCATACGATTATATAACAATTTTCGAAACACAGAATGAATAGATAACCGCATGTAAATAAATAAATAAATAAATAAATTCCTAATTCATATTATTAATTACTAATAGATATTTCTGTAGCTGGAAAAAATATTTTATATGACGAGTCATATACTGTCATATAAGGATCGCCAAATGATATTCTTCATCTTACTCGGATACTAGCCCTTTCATGATCATCACAAATGGTATAACGAACAATCCACAGACAGGGAGGGGTGTGTGTTTCACTAGGTTGATGCTTTACACTGTCTTCGTTTAAGAAGTTAGCAAAATCGATTTTAGATTCTGTTACAAATGTTTCTGAAAATCATCGATCAAAGTTTATATTGGCCGCCTTACCTGCTGGCAATAATCAAGTCATTGGCCGCATTATCTGTTGGCAATAATCAAGTCATTGGCCGCATTATCTGTTGGCAAAATTCAAGTCATTGGCCGCATTATCTGTTGGCAAAGCTCATGGCATTAAACGCATTATCTGCTGGCAATAATCAACTCATTGGCCGCCTCTTCTGTTGGTTATGATCACGGCAATGGCCGAAAAATCTGTTGGCAATGATCAAGTCAATGCACGCCTTATATGTTGGCAATGATCAAGTCATTGGCCGCATTATCTGTTGGCAAAGCTCATGGCATTAAACGCCTTATCTGCTGGCAATAATCAAGTCATTGAACGCCTTATCTGCTGACAATAATCAACTCATTGGCCGCCTCTTCTGTTGGCTATGATCACGGCAGTGGCCGAATAATCTGTTGGCAATGATCAAGTCAATGCACGCCTTACCTGCTGGCAATAATCAAGTTATTGGACGCCTTATCTGCTGGCAATAATCAAGTTATTGGACGCCTTATCTGCTGGCAATAATCAAGTCATTGAACGCCTTATCTGCTGACAATAATCAACTCATTGGCCGCCTCTTCTGTTGGCTATGATCACGGCAGTGGCCGAATAATCTGTTGGCAATGATCAAGTCAATGCACGCCTTACCTGCTGGCAATAATTAAGTCATTGGACACCTTATCTGCTGGCAATAATCAAGTTATTGGACGCCTTATCTGCTGGCAATAATCAAGTTATTGGACGCCTTATCTGCTGGCAATAATCAAGTTATTAAACGCCTTATCTGCTGGCAATAATCAAGTTATTAAACGCCTTATCTGCTGTACAATAACATACCTTTCATCTAAATCTTTAAGTGTGGATTTGACATCTGGATCTAGGAATGCTGATCTGTGTTTTGTCTTCATTTTGGAATTCGAGCTGCTAATTCTTTCAAGAACGAGGGACCAGATTTAACCCACTATGATAGTGCATAAAATACAGCATGTTCTCGTTTCACCCATTCTCTAGCATAATTTCAACGAATTCAACAAGTATTTGTGAAACTTATATTCTAATGAACGGACGAGGTTTCACGATGTTTTGGACCCATCATGAAAATCTTTCGTCGCTAAATAATTTGGATAATGCTTAAATCACCCGTAATAAGGAGAGGTATAATAAGAACAAGCTGACGGCAGAGTAGTTATAAGGTCTTTAGAGTATTTTACAATGCACATACCATTAACTGCACTTGTTGCCATGCGTCAGGTAGGTGTCTGACTGTCTGTAGGAGCCACATTAGGCCTATAGCAGTAACGAATGTAAAGCCACGCTATTATCAGTAGCCATTTTTGTATTCTAAATGTTAAGAAGCGGATTAATTCTAAAACAATTTCATGTGGTTTTATTACGAGTTCAGACTAGTGTGTAGAAGACATATTTTTTTTCCGCTGTCTGTTTATCTGTTGTTGTCTTTAACCTTGCCCATAACTTTTACAAAGAGGTAGGGCTTTCATATTTTGCATGTCAGTTCCTTGTGACAAGATCTTTCTTGTGATACCAAATTCTTTGACCACGTGACCTTGACCGTAACCTCTGACCTACATTTGAAAATAAAAAGAATCATTACCACAATGAAGACATAAGTGTTTCACAAAGTGTGCATGCAATTAACACATGTCTTACACAGTATAGTTTTAATGTTCCGCATGAGTATTTTCTTGCAACAGGGAGCAGTGTTTCATAAATACGTCATGTTTTTGTTTTGTTTTTGTTTTCGGATTTTGTTTTTGCTTTTGTTTTCTTTTTAATCTGTTTCCTGCCGTGACTTTTGTGTAAAACTCATTGTAGTGCAAGAATAAGATGTATTTAAACTCTTTGAAAAGTCATTGAAGAAATACACCAATTGATATCGTCAATGAAAAATTATCGTCAATAGTTGATATCAAAGTCAAAAAAATAAAAAATTTAGCATATAATTTAAGTCCCATTCATCCTTCAAATTAAATAAAAGTATTAGTAAATAAATAAAAATAAATATCAACAATTTATGATTTAATCTATTGTTCGTGGTTAATTGATCCTTAAAAACTGTTGATTTTTTACCATTGTTTCCAATACTCATGTAACTCATCAGTTACACAAAGGTCACAGAGAAGAGCAAAATGGTTGACGAAATTACAATGGATAAAAATCTCCTTATCGAAGATTGAAATTCTTAGAAATGGTTGGAATTACTACAAATGGCATTCCTATGTCAATTTCTTTGTCAAAATCTCCCTAAAAATTAAAAAGTTTGAGGACTGTTAAAATTGATCCCAGATTGATAACAAATAAAAAATTCAGTATTTAAAGTATTGCATTGTCAACCTCGTCACCAGATTCACATACTGGTTTTCACTGGTTTGAGGCCGCACGCGTATTTGACGTGCCCACGTACTTATCATTGCAATATATGACGTGGATATCAGGCAACATTTTCATTAAACCAGTCTCCAAGATTTGGCCGGAATTCTCCTGGCGGTTTCGGCCGAGCAGCCAAGCATGTCTATCAGTTGTCCGCAGACATGATGGTTAGTGATAGGGTGGTTGAGGACCATCGTGTTTAACTGTAGTTTCCTGTCAAATTCCAAGCTAGCCAACCAGATATACGGTCTTCTGATAGGCATCGTTTTTAAATCATGTCTTATTTGTTCAAGTGTAGATATTGACGATAATAAACTCTGCCAATTTCAAAAATCTTGCTATTTTCCTAAAAAAATAGACAATATCAGATTTACCCAGATAAATTATGCCTCGAGTGTTTAGATAATGTCAGCATGATGGTCTTACAGGTCACGTGATGTACTCGTTAGTGTGATGTCTTGTTTGCGCGGGATAAACACGTGATGTCCCAATAGGTAACTAACTAAGAATGCACGACATGTCTATATAAATCAAAATCGAGGTAAAATACAAATTAGATAAATCAAGGAATGCTGATAAATGATATATTTATACCACCAATATACAATCATTACACGCTCTGACGACATCCAACGAAACAAAGAGATAGTTCTGGAGCTGATTGAGCATGTAAATGTGGGTTATGACCGTTAATATGGAACGCTTTCTATCATAATTACAAATTTGTTTAGAATAAGATACTTTAGTAAGGTAAAGGTCAAATGTCAATAGTTCGTAACCAATAGAGAGAAAAAAACTTCAGTAAGGTAAAGGTCAAATGTCAATAGTTCGTAACCAATAGAGAGAATAAAACTTCAGTAAGGTAAAGGTCAAATGTCAATAGTTCGTAACCAATAGAGAGAATAAAACTTCTGTAAGGTAAAGGTCAAATGTCAATAGTTGGTAACCAATAGAGAGAATAAAACTTCAGTAAGGTAAAGGTCAAATGTCAATAGTTCGTAACCAATAGAGAGAATAAAACTTATGTAAGGTAAAGGTCAAATGTCAATAGTTCGTAACCAATAGAGAGAATAAAATTTCATTAAGGTGAGGGTCAAATGTCAATAGTTCGTAACCAATAGAGAGAATAAAACTTCTGTAAGGTAAAGGTCAAATGTCAATAGTTGGTAACCAATAGAGAGAATAAAACTTCAGTAAGGTAAAGGTCAAATGTCAATAGTTCGTAACCAACAGAGAGAATAAAATTTCAGTAAGGTAAAGGTCAAATGTCAAAATGTATGTTCTGTCGCGTCTGTAACAACCAAGTGCAACCCAGGTTCGAGTTTGCCTTCTAAGCATCTATGTATAGAATGATGGACACACAACAAAGAAGGTAATTGTCTTTACAACTCCTGCTTTAATTTACTTAATACGACATCATCTAGAACTTATAACAGCACAAAGTAAACAACCAAATCAAAGCCACACAGTTACTAGGGGAGTAACAACATGCTTACCATTATAGGCTGGTATTATTCATCATCAAGCATCAAATAATCATTCCAACATAATGAACTTTGAGCTATGAACTATGAACTTTTGACCGAAATGGCGTTTCACGCACTCACAGATATGCGCGGATGTATTGTTCACATTATCGTGAAGAGTTCATATATATTTCTTCCTAGTTGAGAACAGAAACAAAAACTATGCGGAAAACAACACAGAAGAAATTAGTATGGTTTCGGAATCCTAGATGTGGTCACATTTCTCAAGGAAATCGATTTTTTATTAGGATATGCCATATCATAGTTTGTTGATAATGAACTGAATGATGGTATAAGACATATTGAAATATCTTCTCATTTCATTTTCGAGAATAGCTATATTTATGGTTCATTATCACGTAAGTATTTCCATAGTTACGCATGAAAAAATGCTTCGGCAAATTCTCAACATAAGCAACATGTTAGCTACGTGTAAAACGGATTAGGGTTACTAACTGGCTTTCAAATGTTGTTCATTTCCAAAATTAGCTCCAAAACTTATCTAGACTGCAACCTTTTCATATTTTCACTCTCTTGTAGTGATAACAAAAATCATAAAGATGGCAATTACCGTGTTTTCCCTCCCAACAGCGGGAGTAACGGCTAATCAAAACCGCCGCACATTTATACGGCCGTGTTTCTACAGCAGTTAGTCAGCTGGGCAGAAATTGATCATTTGTTTTTGAAACAGACGTGATATATGTATATTTCAAATGCGGCTGCTTTCGCTGGTAAAATATCGAGAACATGGATAGAAATAAAATTAAATTTTTGTTCATCTACTCCTCATTCTAAACGAATCGTTTATTGATAAACGAGACGACAGAAGACACATTCCATGAAATGCGACATCTACCGTCATTGTGTTGGCGGTATGACAGACACATACGTATAGGCCTATATATATGGTTATAAAGAATGACACATGTCAAAATTTGAATTAAAAAAAAAAAAAAAATGACGTGATTTTAGACTAAACAAATCTCACTGAAATGTATATATGTGCGAAAGGGTCATTTATGCTTTTTTTCTATATTAGCTCTGTCATATACCTTGTCTCAACGGATGCAACATACAGATACCATTTATCGTGATGACGTTCTGTGGTACCATGTTACATAATCACGGTTACTCACGTGCCAGGTAAAATTGTTATTATCCTCATAGCTATCCACCATCATAAAACAAATCTGTCTAATGGATTTATACAATGTTCTTTTTGGTAAAGTGTTTTTTCTGCGTTTGACGAAGGAAATGTGATTTTATCGCAAAATATTACATCACTTTTTCTCGATGTGGCTGCAATGTTCGGAAAAACATCTCGAAGGTACAAGAAATATGTTGTTTTTAGGAAAATGTGTTTCTGTAATATATTTTCATGGCTGTTGAACAGGACCGTCTTCTCGGTATAATTATACACGTTGATGAGAAGAACACACGGGCGGTACGTTAACTGGAAGGATAGCTTGGAGGACGACAAGTGATGTGTGTTGCTTGCTTCTGTGGTCGGCCTCTTTGTCAGTCATACACGTAAATTTGAAAGGTAGCCAATGTGTGTATGTTTTCTTTTAAAAGAAAACCAAATGACACAGACTAGCCAGGATATCTTGAACTTGGTGAATTAACTCTAATCTAGTTTGTTATGTAAAGTTGGTGTATCATTGACCGAAACCTTAATACAGAAAATGAATTGAATCAAATAGATAAATGTCATTGGTCCATAGTTAACCTAGACAATAGGGTACATATTTACCAAACGGTGTTTGAATAAAAATATTCCCGGCAAACCTCCCCGATAAGGTGTTAACACATATCAGATGACCATGGTTCTCCTTCAGGCGCGCGACTGGGATTTTGAAGTACCAGAAAGTGTAGTTTTGCAGGGGAAATGTTTTACATACAGTATCATGCATTTCAAAATATTTTATTAAAGATTCAAAATGACACTATTTTGAAAGAAATTCTGATAGATGTTAATGACAGCTAAAATTGCCTTAAGATGGAATATTATGAGTTTTTTGGTGATAATTTCCACGCAATGTCCACTCAAATGACACTATATAAAGTATCAAAACGACAAAAATTGAATTTCCTTACAAGAAAGGTACTTTTTATCAAATGGAAGGATTTTGTATGCTCCCTGGCGTTTCTGTACAGCATGATATTGAAGAGAAAGCTAGCATGCATTTTTCTGACATTTTATCCAGTTTGTAGAAGTAAATAAATGTTCCCGTGTCCACTGTAGCGGTGTTGTCTGTTGTTGGACAGTAAATCTACAGTGACGTTGTGACGTGTCCAATAGAATCCCGCAAGCTCAATAGTCTATGAACAGCCTAAATATTTACACTGTCTGCACGTGATTGTTTTGTCGTGTCTCACAGGACCAACCACATATAAGAAGCTTGTCTGTCGGAAGTCTAAGGTCAAGAATCCACCGACCCCAGAGCTCCATATTAAGACAGTCACCGCATGTCTGTGATGAAACGTGTTGGTGAGGTTAAGACGATGTGAACGTTACGTTATGCTTGGTGTGGCGTCTACAATATCTTTTGGCGTCTACATTTGGATGTCGTCTGAGGTAATTTTCAGAATCAAACTGAATGGTTCTTATAGGTCATGGTGCTAAGTCACTGGGAATGACTTCTATGAATTGTCCGTGATATATTGAAAGTGTTCCATCGACCTAGTATATTGTTTTTTACTCAAGCACTTTGTGGATTCTGAATTTTTCATTTATTCATAGTGTTGTGGATTCGCATGTCTTGTTTTCACCTGGGTTGATTGAAAGTAACAAAAGTTCCGAATGACCCTCGAAATGCCTTACTACAACTTTTTAGTTGGTCGGTTTGTTACAGATTTTCCGTCTCCGTGACTCCTCCCGTATCCAGGTGTCGTCTTACCGACGAACGTCAAACGTTCTGGCGACGTCTTTCTTTAGTTAGAGTCCGTTCGTAGTATTTTCGAAGCGAAGTCTACTTGAGATAACAGAAAAGCTATCGCATGCAGGCAACCCAGTCGAGTGCGCACGTCACGATTTCGCTACGGAAAACAAGTAACGAGGTTATTAATGATTTTGCCCAAAATCACTTTTCTGAAAGCTGAATGATTAAACGGCCGACAGTGCTGTTTGGGATATCTATGTTCATTATTTTTTCTGCAAGTAACCAATATTGTGAGATTGTATAGTTAACACAACGATGTAGAAAATCTGAGGTAAAATTATCTTGCGAGGATAAAAAATAGTAAATGAAATATAAATATTCCTCTTAAACACGTAAGTAGAGTTGTTTATTGGAGAGGTTTTTGCTGTGTTTACAGTCGCCTGGTGGAGTCAGGAACGGTAAAAACCGTGATATGAGGCCTGAAATCACGTTCATTCGGTATCTTACAGCTTGTTTACGCTGTAAAAAATCTTTCAAGCGTTAATTCGAAATTGGAATGCGATGACGTCAAACACAAATCAATAAACGATTCATTTGATCTAATCACTTTTACGTGTGAAACATGACCAGCGTCCCTCGCTGACCAAGTCTACACCAACAAAACATTGTTGCAACGGCAGCGTTTATCATATACGTTCACTGTCGGCGATAACGACTAATACAATTAGGCTCATTGATCAGATATAAAAGACATACCAAACAACTACATATCAGAATGAGATTTATTACAGCGGAGTCCCGGAACTCGGAACATTTAAATTTAAGTCTGAGTGCACGTGTTTCTGTCTTGACGTGTTCAACACCAGTTGTTGTTGCTATCTGAATCATATTACGAGTATTTACAAATTTTACTTTCCGCGTCAAAACAATTATATAAATATTGAATGGTATATATAATATATATATATATATATATAATGAACATATCAACAGCTCAGTGTCCGGTTCAGTATATGAGAATAATAATCAGAAACACGATGTGCATTTAAGTGTAAAGCATGAGCGCTTCCATGTATTAATCTTCATCAATTTACAATAAATTACATTAAATATACATTTAATTTAAGACAAGTCTTACTTTCCTCAATGTGTTACACCTGTACAGGTACACTTGGCACTCAGTACGATTGCTTCTGGCACCAAACTTGCTCCGGATAAAATGTTTCCAATTCAGAATAACCACAAACGTAATGTGAAATAATTTCAAAAAGGAAGCTAGTTTGCATCCGAACAACAGATGCGTTTCAGTATTATTTTTATCTAACCATGTCGATGTTAGGTGAGATAGACCGTAGCGATCTTTACTTCCGGTTTTCGGATTCCTAAACTCATTAACATTTGAATAAGTTTAACGACACTTTAGATCATTCTTACAACAACTTAAGTATCAGTTCCAGCTGTCCATACCTTCAGTATACATCACAAACGGTAATTTGTATGCGCTGACTGACGTTTCTGTACCAACTGTGTAGACAACACCAGGATTGTTAATAGAGACGATCTGCCTGGCCTACCGACTATTAGTGCATCTGACCCTATCACTGTGGACATAACTTCTATTCGTTTTATACATCAAACGACGTTTCTACAATCGCAAAATATATGTTCCCTTATAACGGGCCTTTTGCTTTGTTAATTACAGAGTTTAATATTGCGGACTTTTGTGCTCGAAAATGTTCAGCAAGAGAGGCAATACGTGTAATTCAATAATGGAAAAAGAGTCATTGAAGCTACTATCAGGATCTGTGTTTGTTATTATCGAGATCTGTGTTTGTTAATATCGAGATCTGTGTTCGTTAATATCGAGATCAGTGTTTGTTGATATCGAGATCTGTGTTTGTTATTATCGAGATATGTGTTTGTTATTATCGAGATCTGTGTCTGTTAATATCGAGATCTGTGTTCGTTAATATCGAGATCTGTGTTTGTAATTATCTCATGTTCCAGTAGACATCACTATTTACCGTCACTACACCATCTATCATTGTCCTGTGTCGTGTTGTTCTCATGTTCCTGTAGACATCACTATTTACCGTCACTACACCATCCGTCATTGTCCTGTGTCGTGTTGTTCTCATGTTCCTGTAGACATCACTATTTACCGTCACTACACCATCATTTCATGTTCCGGTTCATGTTCCTGTAGACATCACTATTTACCGTCACTACACCATCTGTCATTGTCCTGTGTCGTGTTGTTCTCATGTTCCTGTAGACATCACTATTTACCGTCACTACACCATCAGTACTTGTCCTGTGTCGTGTTGTTCTCATGTTCCGGTAGACATCACTATTTACCGTCACTACACCATCCGTCATTGTCCTGTGTCATGTTGTTCTCATGTTCCTGTAAACATCACTATTTACCGTCACTACACCATCATTACTTGTCCTGTGTCGTGTTGTTCACATGTTCCTGTAGACCTGTGTCGTGTTGTTCTCATCCTGTCATCGTGTTGTTGTTCTTATGTTCCGGTAGACATCACTATTTACCGTCACTATACCATCCGTCATTGTCCTGTGTTATGTTGTTCTTATGTTCAGTACTTGTCCTGTAACATGAATACCTCTCATATGATATAGATATAAGCTATTAACACCAGGATATGATATAGATATAAGCTATTAACACCAGGAGCCGAAATCTTCACCCCCTCCCCCGTCCCCGGACTATAAATCCCTTCTACAAAGTGGTGATAATGGTTATTATTACAATGAGAAACAATGTTAAACCTTATCATATATCAATGATTAGAAACTCCTACTATTAAAGATCTGAATCATTCAGTCTTTAATGATTTCATTCGGATGATTTCTGTTTTGAAATAACACGTTTTATTGTTTATTGTACACATATCTGCTACAAACATCAAACGCGCTACGCTCACCAGTGTGTGGAGTTACAACCGTAAGAGACTCTTGTTTCACAGCTGTCTTCTTTTCATCGTAACACATAATTGATGTGCACTAGTAACAGATACTTTTCAACTAAATATAAACCTGTATGTCATAACAATTCAGTTTTGACAGGTGTTGTAATCAACCGCAGCCGTGGGATACCTGGCATTCATACTATTGTAAACGCAATAGGGTACCTGGCTGCTGTTCCGCTACCTGATGTCTAATTGAATTGCAAGATATGTTTTATTGATGTAGCTATCTTTAAATCCATATCTGGTGGTCATTTCAGACAGGTTCGTGAGATAGCCAAAGTGGAATGTAGGGAAGCGTTCTTCGATTGTGAATGTCGTCAGCATCAGGCGGTTTATGCATGCATGTCCTTGCATCTTGGCCAGACTGTCCGATCAAGTTTTAATAAGACATTGCATGTGTACATGTCCTTGCATCTTGGCCAGACTGTCCGATCAAGTTTTAATAAGACATTGCATGTGTACGTGTCCTTGCATCTTGGCCAGACTGTCCGATCAAGTTTAAATAAGACATTGCATGTGTACGTGTCCTTGCATCTAGGCCAGAATATCCGATCAAGTTTTAATAAGACATTGTATGTGTACGTGTCCTTGCATCTTGGCCACACTGTCCGATCACGTTTTAATAAGACATTGCATGTGTACGTGTCCTTGCATCTAGGCCAGACTGTCGGGTCAAGTTTTAATAAGACATTGTATGTGTGTGTTTTCTTGCATTTTGACCAGACTGTCGGGTCAAGTTTTAATAAGACATTGTATGTGTACGTGTCCTTGCATCTTGGCCACACTGTCCGATCAAGTTTTAATAAGACATTGCATGTGCACACGTGTCCTTGCATCTTGACCAGACTGTCGGGTCAAGTTTTAATAAGACATTGTATGTGTACGTGTCCTTGCATCTTGGCCACACTGTCCGATCACGTTTTAATAAGACATTGCATGTGCACGTGTCCTTGCATCTTGACCAGACTGTCGGGTCAAGTTTTAATAAGACATTGTATGTGTGTGTTTTCTTGCATTTTGACCAGACTGTCGGGTCAAGTTTTAATAAGACATTGTATGTGTACGTGTCCTTGCCTCTTGGCCAGACTGTCCGATCACGTTTTAATAAGACATTGCATGTGTACGTGTCCTTGCATCTTGGCCACACTGTCCGATCAAGTTTTAATACGACATTGCATGTGTACCTTTCCTTGCATCTTGGCCAGACTGTCCGATCAAGTTTTAATAAGACATTGCATGTGTACGTGTCCTTGCATCTTGGCCACACTGTCCGATCACGTTTTAATAAGACATTGCATGTGTACGTGTCCTTGCATCTAGGCCAGACTGTCGGGTCAAGTTTTAATAAGACATTGTATGTGTGTGTTTTCTTGCATTTTGACCAGACTGTCGGGTCAAGTTTTAATAAGACATTGTATGTGTACGTGTCCTTGCATCTTGGCCACACTGTCCGATCAAGTTTTAATAAGACATTGCATGTGCACACGTGTCCTTGCATCTTGACCAGACTGTCGGGTCAAGTTTTAATAAGACATTGTATGTGTACGTGTCCTTGCCTCTTGGCCAGACTGTCCGATCACGTTTTAATAAGACATTGCATGTGTACGTGTCCTTGCATCTTGGCCACACTGTCCGATCAAGTTTTAATACGACATTGCATGTGTACCTTTCCTTGCATCTTGGCCAGACTGTCCGATCAAGTTTTAATAAGACATTGCATGTGTACGTGTCCTTGCATCTAGCCCAGAATATCCGATCAAGTTTTAATAAGACATTGTATGTGTGTGTTTTCTTGCATCTTGACCAGACTGTTCGATCAAGTTTTAATAAGACATTGTATGTGTACGTGTCCTTGCATCTTGGCCACACTGTCCGATCAAGTTTTAATAAGACATTGTATGTGTACGTGTCCTTGCATCTTGGCCAGACTGTCCGATCAAGTTTTAATAAGACATTGCATGTGCACGTGTCCTTGCATCTTGGCCACACTGTCCGATCAAGTTTTAATAAGACATTGTATGTGTGTGTTTTCTTGCATTTTGACCAGACTGTCGGGTCAAGTTTTAATAAGACATTGTATGTGTACGTGTCCTTGCATCTTGGCCACACTGTCCGATCAAGTTTTAATCAGACGGTGTATGTGTACGTGTCCTTGCATCTTGGCCAGACTGTCCGATCAAGTTTTAATAAGACATTGCATGTGCACGTGTCCTTGCATCTTGACCAGACTGTCGGGTCAAGTTTTAATAAGACATTGTATGTGTGTGTTTTCTTGCATTTTGACCAGACTGTCGGGTCAAGTCTTAATAAGACATTGTATGTGTACGTGTCCTTGCATCTTGGCCACACTGTCCGATCAAGTTTTAATAAGACATTGTATGTGTACGTGTCCTTGCATCTTAGCCACACTGTCCGATCAAGTTTTAATAAGACATTGTATGTGTACGTGTCCTTGCATCTTGGCCACACTGTCCGATCAAGTTTTAATAAGACATTGTATGTGTACGTGTCCTTGCATCTTGACCAGACTGTCCGATCAAGTTTTAATAAGACATTGTATGTGTACGTGTCCTTGCATCTTGGCCACACTGTCCGATCAAGTTTTAATAAGACATTGTATGTGTGTGTTTTCTTGCATCTTGGCCACACTGTCCGATCAAGTTTTAATAAGACATTGTATGTGTACGTGTCCTTGCATCTTGGCCACACTGTCCGATCAAGTTTTAATAAGACATTGTATGTGTGTGTTTTCTTGCATCTTGGCCACACTGTCCGATCAAGTTTTAATAAGACATTGTATGTGTACGTGTCCTTGCATCTTGGCCAGACTGTCCGATCAAGTTTTAATAAGACATTGTATGTGTGTGTTTTCTTGCATCTTGACCAGACTGTCCGATCAAGTTTTAATAAGACATTGTATGTGTACGTGTCCTTGCATCTTGGCCACACTGTCCGATCAAGTTTTAATAAGACATTGTATGTGTGTGTTTTCTTGCATCTTGGCCACACTGTCCGATCAAGTTTTAATAAGACATTGTATGTGTACGTGTCCTTGCATCTTGACCAGACTGTCCGATCAAGTTTTAATAAGACATTGTATGTGTACGTGTCCTTGCATCTTGGCCACACTGTCCGATCAAGTTTTAATAAGACATTGTATGTGTGTGTTTTCTTGCATCTTGGCCACACTGTCCGATCAAGTTTTAATAAGACATTGTATGTGTACGTGTCCTTGCATCTTGACCAGACTGTCCGATCAAGTTTTAATAAGACATTGTATGTGTACGTGTCCTTGCATCTTGGCCACACTGTCCGATCAAGTTTTAATAAGACATTGTATGTGTGTGTTTTCTTGCATCTTGGCCACACTGTCCGATCAAGTTTTAATAAGACATTGTATGTGTACGTGTCCTTGCATCTTGGCCAGACTGTCCGATCAAGTTTTAATAAGACGGTGTATGTGTACGTGTCCTTGCATCTTGGCCAGACTGTCCGATCAAGTTTTAATCAGACGGTGTATGTGTACGTGTCCTTGCATCTTGGCCAGAATATCCGATCAAGTTTTAATAAGACATTGTATGTGTACGTGTCCTTGCATCTTGGCCAGACTGTCGGGTCAAGTTTTAATCAGACGGTGTATGTGTACGTGTCCTTGCATCTTGGCCACACTGTCCGATCAAGTTTCAATAAGACATTGTATGTGTACGTGTCCTTGCATCTTGGCCAGAATATCCGATCAAGTTTTAATAAGACATTGTATGTGTACGTGTCCTTGCATCTTGGCCAGACTGTCCGATCAAGTTTTAATCAGACGTTGTATGTGTACGTGTCCTTGCATCTTGGCCAGACTGTCCGATCAAGTTTTAATAAGACATTGCATGTGCACGTGTCCTTGCATCTTGACCAGACTGTCGGGTCAAGTTTTAATAAGACATTGTATGTGTGTGTTTTCTTGCATTTTGACCAGACTGTCGGGTCAAGTTTTAATAAGACATTGTATGTGTACGTGTCCTTGCATCTTGGCCAGACTGTCCGATCAAGTTTTAATCAGACATTGCATGTGTACGTGTCCTTGCATCTTGGCCACACTGTCCGATCAAGTTTTAATAAGACATTGTATGTGCACGTGTCCTTGCATCTTGACCAGACTGTCGGGTCAAGTTTTAATAAGACATTGTATGTGTGTGTTTTCTTGCATTTTGACCAGACTGTCGGGTCAAGTTTTAATAAGACATTGTATGTGTACGTGTCCTTGCATCTTGGCCAGACTGTCCGATCAAGTTTTAATCAGACGGTGTATGTGGGTGGTTTTTTTCATCTTGGCCACGCTGTCCGATCAAGTTTTAATCAGACGTTGTATGTGTGTTGTTTTTTTCATCTTGGCCACACTGTCCGATCAAATAAGTTGCGGTATCGTTGTATTCGTTTTAGACCAAGAGATGTCGTCACTTCCGCTTTGCCTTCTGGTTGCTGGTATGACTTTGGTTTGTAATAATGCCTCTCCACTGGTATCACTACTGTAACCACGTGGACTTTGTTTGGATATCGAAGAGTACAGTTTCCGGTTCCGGTTCCGTTGTCACTTTCGTTTCGTCGCCTAGATTTAATTAAAAACATGAAGAAATAAGTTAAATGTTGAATTTGACTACAGCATGTACAATAAGTTTTATTCTCGTGGCTTTTTTCATATTAAATATGTCGCGGTGGTATAACGGAATAAAACAACTATGCAAATTAATTTTCGTTGCAGGTTTATATCGAGCACCAAATTCAAATAGAACACGTGATCAACAGATCTAGGCTTCATACACTTCCGTGAAGCTGACTTACTGAAGACTGCTACCATTACAGAGATTGTAACAATTTACATTAATCAGTGAGACACTTTTGTATAACGAATTATTCAACCCCTGATAGTTCTGGGGCCTTGGCTGCTGAGACCAGTTGATAAATTAAACAGATTTTATTATTTTTCTCTTTTTTATTTCCACTTCAAATAATTTACCTCACAATACATAAAATAAGCATTAAGACGGATTTTTTACTAACACGTGAATCGCAATTGAGATTACTTTACCGGAAGTGACATCAAGTGTGAAGCTCCGTTGAGCAATCAACTCCGGTCTGATAACTGCCGATGTTTTCTTTATCTGATTGTTCTAATGAGAGTAGAGAGAGGTCATGCAATTTCTAGCTGATGAAGAACAGAGAATGGACTTTAGTCAGCTTTTATTGTATAACAGATAAGAACTAGCGGGGAATGACTTGTACATGTGTAGATGCTCAGAAACCGGCCTCCTTACCTAGAGTTTGCTAGTGGGAATTTTTCTTTCATTGTGCGCTACATGTTAGACACGTATTAGGAGGCAGCGTTACATATATATACATGTGTTGACAACCCCACTAGTATATATGTGTTGAAGAGAACTGACCCGTACAACCCCCACTAGTATATAGGTGTTGACGAGAACTGACCCGTACAACCCCCACTAGTATATAGGTGTTGACGAGAACTGACCCGTACAACCCGACTGGTATATATGTGTTGACGAGAACTGACCTGTACAACCCGAATAGTATATAGGTGTTGACGAGAACTGACCCGTACAACCCGACTGGTATATAGGTGTTGACGAGAACTGACCCGTACAACCCGACTGGTATATATGTGTTGACGAGAACTGACCTGTACAACCCGAATAGTATATAGGTGTTGACGAGAACTGACCCGTACAACCCGACTGGTATATATGTGTTGACGAGAACTGACCCGTACAACCCGACTGGTATATAGGTGTTGACGAGAACTGACCCGTACAACCCGACTGGTATATAGGTGTTGACGAGAACTGACCCGTACAACCCCACTAGTATATAGGTGTTGACGAGAACTGACCCGTACAACCCGACTGGTATATATGTGTTGACGAGAACTGACCCGTACAACCCCATTAGTATATAGGTGTTGACGAGAACCGACCCGTACAACCCGACTGGTATATAGGTGTTGACGAGAACTGACCCATACAACCCCACTAGTATATAGGTGTTGACGAGAACTGACCCGTACAACCCGACTAGTATATATGTGTTGACGAGAACTGACCCGTACAACCCCATTAGTATATAGGTGTTGACGAGAACTGACCCGTACAACCCGACTGGTATATAGGTGTTGACGAGAACTGACCCGTACAACCCGAATAGTATATAGGTGTTGACGAGAACTGACCCGTACAACCCCATTAGTATATAGGTGTTGACGAAAACCGACCCGTACAACCCGACTGGTATATAGGTGTTGACGAGAACTGACCCGTACAACCCGACTGGTATATAGGAACTGACGAAAACTGACCCGTACAACCCGACTGGTATATAGGTGTTGACGAGAACTGACCCGTACAACCCGACTGGTATATAGGTACTGACGAGAACTGACCCGTACAACCCGACTGGTATATAGGTGTTGACGAGAACTGACCCGTACAACCCGACTGGTATATAGGTGTTGACGAGAACTGACCCGTACAACCCGACTGGTATATAGCTGTTGACGAGAACTGACCCGTACAACCCCACTAGTATATAGATGATGACGAGAAGTATGGAGTATCATTGTACAACACCCTACACCTGACAGTAATGTAGGAGTTTGAGTGTGTCATTGTACAACACCCTACACCTGACAGTGATGTAGGAGTTTGTGTTTATCATCGTACAACACTCTACACCTGACAGTGATGTAGGAGTTTGTGTTTATCATTGTACAACACTCTACACCTGACAGTGATGTAGGAGTTAGGGTGTATCATTGTACAACACCCTACACCTGACAGTGATGTAGGAGTTTGTGTTTATCATTGTACAACACTCTACACCTGACAGTAATGTAGGAGTTTGAGTGTGTCATTGTACAACACCCTACACCTGACAGTGATGTAGGAGTTTGGGTGTATCATTGTACAACACTCTACACCTGACAGTAATGTAGGAGTTTGTGTTTATCATCGTACAACACCCTAACTCTGATCTTGAATTAGACTTAGAACTTTAAGAGACGCCAAACAAATATATATATGTGACTATATTTGATTTAGTATATATTGGAAAACATCAGAAGATACGGAATTACTAAAAATCTGATGTTGAAATTGATTTTGAAACCTTTTTTGAATTATATAAAATTTCATAGTCCGACCATAATAAATGTAAGCGCCGGTATTTGATCGAAGAGAGGTAACTCTTCCATTGTTCTGTTCATGTTGTAGATAAAATTGACATTTTCCAGTTCAGAGACGATCACATAGAGTTTCCTACACTGTGTACCTACAGCAAATTAAATGTCCTATTTGTCTTCGATAATCCTTCTGATTGTCCGCGACAATAGGCTGACAGGATTTCTTTACATTGTTTTAAGCTGAAGTGTCAAACACCACAATATACTGTACATTGATTTTACTTAAATCTCGATTTATACTCCAAAATTGAGAACCGTTTAAGAAAATAATCCATTCATACTCGATTTTTTTTCGATGAAGTTTAAATTCAGATCATAAGTATCACGATAATTCTTCGTTTTGTTTCTGTAACGTGTTGTTGTATTTTCTATAAAGAATATAACGAAATGTCGATAGGTAGAGATTCCCAACGAGTGACGAGTCACGTTATTTTCAATTTTTTAAATGATCTAACAAGAGTTTTATAAACATAACAAACAACCGTTACGTGTTAGGGAACATGTTTATCCCATAACTTTTAGATAAGAAAAATGTACTGAGCTCCCCTATCACGGCAACTAAATTCTGTAAGCCGCACCACTCCACGACAAAATATAGTAATGAATGAACGTCTATTACATATTGAAGATGTCCGATTGATTTTTTTCATCGAAATTTTCTGTACATAAATTAGCATTTAAAAAATGACACAATATTTTGATAAGTATAGCGTTTGTTTGTTTCGTTAATAAAACACTCGTTTAAATCCCCTCGCGAAATGAACATACATGGCGAGATCGAATGAAAAAGCTTGGACTGCCGAATTCTACCGTTTTCAGCTATCGATCGTTTCCTGAACGTATTAGGCGTGTGGTTATTGTTGATGCTAATATCAAAAGTTCTCTTGAAGATTTTTCTCATTCAAGACACCACAAGGCAGACGTGTCAAGTTCAACAGATTTCCGGGAAACCGAGCCGGATTGATAAACTAATGTTACTGTCACGACACCTTGGTTGACATAAATGGCGATGTCGGCGGGGCTGCTACACCGGCCGGAGGGCAACAACAGGGAATTGTTGAGTGTCTGACGGGAGTTCAACGCCGAAATGCGTTGATACTACATGTATCAGGTAAAATTAAAATTGCATTATTTGAATATGTTGTCAAATTTGGAGGTAGCTTTTTTGTGTGTGTTTCAAAAACTGTTTGTTTACAACATGTTTAAGAAAAACACCAAGAGACACACCCCATTGGCGCCAGTAGTGGTTGACATACAACAATGACCTTTACACCTGAATGAAAGGTTAAACAATGATTATGTTCTTACTGATCACATTCATGCGAACATAAAATAATTGATTTCAAATGAATAACAACCACATACATAGAAATAACAGCACGTTGCTCATTCGAGAAGTAAACGTGTGTGCAACTGTATACCGACCTAGAACTACATTTAAATGTTTAGATTCAAAGAAGCTGACAACTGGGTATTTGATGAATCCTCTATATATCAATCCTTAGCTACGTCAGACTTCAATCGACCATTGACCTTTATAAGACGTGCAGAAACCTGTTGATTGCAGGAGACCTCGGTCGCGCCACCGCTCCTGAAGTTATGTAAACCAATTTTCTTTTTGTCTATGCCTGTAGACGACAAAGCGTCCAAAAGTAGCTCTCTTGCCCTAGTGTATGATAAAGCCTTATTTGAATTACACAGTTTATAACTGTTGGATTTCTTACTAAAGACAACCGCTCCAAATATCAACATATCCATAAAACTGGACAAGTTACCTCCCCTGTCCTAGCAATTACAACTTTATTCCCTCTCCTATACATATATCCATTTTACTCAATATCGATACTGATGTAATCCTTAAACATCATGATATGTTTAACCCTCCATTGTATAATTTCCTTAGAAAACCTGCGAAATCTATCAAAAACATATTACACAGTCTTAAATTTAGAAGATAAGCAAGGTTCGATCCATATTTGTCAATTATTTTCTTGATAATGTCCGATGAAATAGGTTCCTTATTTTGAGCCTCTTTACACATCGTACACTTTGCGCCTCCATTAACATCAGAATTAAGTGACAGCAAACACACATCCTGATATCTCTTAATACCGTAGTAAACTGAGGAGTTGATAACAGACTCCGATTCGTTCATCTGAACCCGCGTACTGATGAAAACTACTACAGTGGAAACTACAGCTGGTGAAGTACTTAATCCGTTGGACTTACAAACTATATGAAGTTCCAAGCGACTTTTGTAAAAACTTGACCAGCAGAACTAAGCCCAAAAGGTAGAACAGCAAACTCGAAATAACTGATCTCATTCTTATTTTTCCAACAAAAATCTGGAGATTTCCGATGCTCCGAATGAATATCAATATGATGATAGCCATTTTTGAGATAAAATTTACACAACTGATTACCTTGCTGTGCCTAGTGTAAGGCCTCGTTCACACCCTCAAATTTGTCCTTCACCTTTTCAACATACTGATTTACGTGTCTTAAATCAAAAACTATTCTCCTTTTCTCTGTACTGTTGTTAGTCGAAACTGTCAGCGGTTGCAGACATATGGACGTTTTACCTGTTTTACACACCCAGCCTTTAACAGTTATACGAATTCAGAATGATATTGATGGCAGGTCGATAATTTTTGGACATGGGTCACTTTTAAAAGAGATTTTGTAACCGTCTTCTGCGCAAATAAAATTTTAAGACACCTTGCTAATATAAAAGTGACTTAATAGTACCGAGACTTTGCTTAGTCTCATAATCTCTTCCTTCATTATACTCAAATTTATAAGCAACTGGAGCCTCCTCACTTTGGGGACGCTAGTCTGCTGCCCGCCGAAATTCCCGCTGACTTCGGAGGCTGAAGATATGGCTGATGACGTGGGACAGTTTCTCGTGAAGTTGCCAAGTTGTCTACAGTAGCAGCAGAGCATGGTTTTTGCTCTATAAACACTCTGTCCAGTTTGTTGTTAATTTACCAAAAAAAAAAGTCATTTGGTACAAAACCCTGTTGACCGCTGAATGCTGGTCCCCCCACACCCAGGTGGATTTTGAAGAGTATGATTTTCTGAAAGTTTATGGAAAATGCAACATGAAAATCAGTGTTTACCATCTGGCCGTTGGAGCTTTTGGGCGTGGCACCTCGCTCCCTATTAGTTTTGATGCTTTGTAATGGAACACAGTCTAGGTTATAACGTGCGTCATTTTAAAGCTAGAACCATAAAAATGCAGCAAAAGTGCAACAGAACATAAAGACATAAGTTTGCGACATCTTGATTGATTTCAAAACTAGAGTTGTATCATTTGAATAGTATGATGTCTGGTTTAATTAAATGCTAAAATATGTACATTAACTCATTTGTACCATAAGTTGGCATGAGGTCCACAATACAGTAAGAATGCTTACACTAGACTGCAAATACTATGACCATTAACATGCCCTAAGTATTTCCGACATTAAAGGAAATATAGTTAGATACTGACTTATGTATTTTAGACTTTACGTAATAAGAAAAACTGACAACTAAAATGGATATTTAGTGTCTAAACAAATATGTATCAAATAAATTGTACGTTTGAAACAAATACCGTTTGTTTTAAATCAATTTTATATTTAACTTTCAGAATGTAAGCTTATATAAACAAAATGTCTTATTCAAATAAGAGATAAAACACAGAATTTTGTCATGAAATTTCCCTCTTACTTAGAAAAACCTTCGTCCCGAAGAGTACAAAGAAACATCTCTTTGAAAAAAATAAAATAAAGAAATACAGATAACAAATGTTTGTGATGAATGATATTACCATGATTCAATTATCAAATTAATGTCCCATATAAGGACCTTGTGGAATTTAAAACAAGGGAGATAACTATGGTATCAGACAGAATGTTACAGAATAAAGATTGAGGTACAAAAACGAATGTATCCTTTGAAACTAGGAATGTACATCTTATATGTTTTTCGGACGGCTCAAGCAATCCGTGTTGTGAACATTCTCTTTACACGATTAAAATATATGTATATACAGACATATTAGTGTACACAAAATATAAAAGAAAAGTATGTACAATTGAGTTCATATATGAATTTGTACAGAAACATTTTCACAAAGACTTCCCCAATCAGTTTATACCAATATAAATCCCTTATCCTATCATTAGTGGCAGAATCCATTCCCTCCATTTGACTTCCCCTATTAGTTTATCTCTCTGAAATTAAAATCCCTTATCCTACATTTAATGGCAGAATCCCTTCCCTCTAATTGGCCTCCCTTATTCGTTTATCACTGAAATTGAAATCCCTTATCCTGTATTTAGTGACAGAATCCCTTCCCTCCATTTGACTTCCTCTATCAGTTTATCTCTGAAATTGAAATCACTTATTCTATATTTAGTGGCTGAATCCCTCTCCTCCATTTGACTTCCCCTATTAGTTTATCTGAAATTGAAATCCCTTATCCTAAATTTATTGGTAGAATCACTTTTCTCCATTTGGCTTCCCTATTAATTTAACTCAGAACTTGAAATCCCTTATCCTGAATTTTATGACAGAATCCCTTCCCTCCATTTGACTTCCCATATTAATTTAACTCAGAACTTGAAATCCCTTATCCTAAATTTATTGGCAGAATCACTTTTCTCCATTTGGCTTCCCTATTAATTTAACTCCGAACTGCAAATCCCTAATCCTATATTTAGTGGCAGAATCCCGTTCCTCTATTTGACTTCCGCTGTAAGTTTATCTATGAAATTGAAACCCCTTATCCTGTATTTAGTGACGGAATTCCTTTCCTCCGTTTGGCGTATTTGTTGTTCTAAAACATTGGACCAAAATCTCCTATTCCTGATTTCCTCATCTGTCACTTCCTCAGTGATATAACTTTCCGGTTTAGAACAACTTTCACCTGCTTCACTCAAAATCTGTTATCTGAGTACTGGTCGACCACGGACACTTTCTGTAAAATCAAGAATTATCAAGTTATCATCAATCTTCTATAACTTTGTATTTTTCCCCTATAATTTGCAGATTTTGTATTCCAGGTATATGTCATTGTTGTTGTATGTCTATCGTAACTGTCGCCATTAGGCCTGTCTAATGGTGATTTTCGTGATTTTGTAAATAAATATTTCATGAAACACACAAAAAAGCATTGGTTGTCACATGAACAAAGCTCCCTAAAAGAGTGTTCACTTATCCCACCCAACCCCACTCCGCCTCTCTCTCTCTCTCTCTCTCTCTCTCTCTCTCTCTCTCTCTCTCTCTCTATATATATATATATATATATATATATATATATATTGTGTTTTGATTTTGTTCGAAACTGGATTTTCTATGTGTGCAAGCGGAAAACAAATACCTGTCATAATCTTCAATTTCTCAATGTTATAACCAATTCGAATAACTTAACCCCGACATTCCTACTTAGGGGCCCTTTATGATACAAGCATTTCGACAGGATGCAATTTACAACAATTAATTTAAAGTTAAATAAACGGATTTAAAGGCAGAATCTGTTATAGTCACACATCTCATATAGTTAAACTTCTGACACTAGAGTGTATAACATTTACCATACCATAACCCAAATGGCAAGACCACTTTCTTAGAAGCGATTAGTAATAAGCATACGAGAACACTCTTATGTGTAGCTTTGTTCATGTGACAACCCAGGCTTGACAGGAAAACCATATTCGGCTTCGCTTTGAAAAATTTTTATAATCACGCTTTGTAATCTGGACATACAATAAGGAAACTTTAAAAACCCGGTGTTTAAAATCCATGTATTTCAAAATTCATGGTTCAGTTAGGGTTGTATGTTCATGGGTTACTTTATTTATCTTAACTTCTACTTGTCACACTTGTGATAAGCATGCGAGGGGTCTAAGAGTAGGATAAAACCTATGTTTCTTCGGGGAATCGAACCTCGGACAGGTGCGCTACAAATGATAATTATGCATTGTTTTCGAGATGAAGACGAAGAAGAAGAAGCCTTAGTGCAGACATGAATGGGGCAATTCAAAATGGGCATCTTGTTGATCAACTTGCGCTCAGTGTTTTAGGCACTGCCTTGAAAATATTATGGACTTGTATAAAAGATTAACGCAGGCACAAAAAGATGTTGCAAGTCGTGTCCCTTAAATATCAGGGACCACCAGGAAATACTCAATAATAGCACTAAATAGTTAAACGCTGGAATAAGGAACTTTAACAAGCATAATTCAGTTTAAGCACCAACATTCAGTGCGGATTTAGAAAAAGAGAGGAAAAGACGTAAGAAAATTATATTCATTTAGCGTACTGGTGGAGTTCACCTAAGTTCTAATCTAAGCAAATACTGGGTCAGAAGACTAGGGACAAAGATTTGGCCAAA
This sequence comes from Ylistrum balloti, assembly GCF_031769215.1. Taxonomy (NCBI): domain Eukaryota; kingdom Metazoa; phylum Mollusca; class Bivalvia; order Pectinida; family Pectinidae; genus Ylistrum; species Ylistrum balloti. The sequence goes on along the minus strand of NW_026782443.1, from coordinate 926,004 downwards.
GGAGTGTGAATGTGAATATCTATCTAGGTAATATGATGAGTGGGGATTGCTCTACCACAGAAACTTAGATTACACCAACACTTTTCTGGTGCCGAGACTTAGTAGGAACATTATCAATTACAAAAAAAATGGCAGACAGGGAAAAAATAAAATGTCCGAAATGTGACAACCGAATCAAAAACAATATGGTAATTCAGTATGAAGTGTTTGATGATCTGTGATACTGTATAAGATGGCCAAAAACATACAACCTACTGCAATCGGATGAACTAGACGAACTGACGCGGATATGTAAAGTATGCGAAGAAAATCCCGCGAGGTTCGCCATGATAGAAAAGAGTTTAAAACAAATTCAAGACAACACTAATTACAGGAGAAAGGGAGGGGGAGGAAATCGAAGAGATAAGACAGGAACTACAAAGATAAGAAACTGTAAATGACATGAGAGATGACATAATCTCTGGCCTGAAGAATGAACTAAATGACATTGTTTATAACATAATTAAGAAGGCAGGTCAACGAAAGAGTCGAGAACTAAACAGTGTTAATTCATATAAGGGAATCCACTCCAGAAAATGCTGCAAAAAGAAAAGAAGGTGGCAGAGCAGAAATGAATCGGCTTACAAAAGCACCAGGTTTTAGCCAACTTGCGATAAAGCACATAATAGGGGGAAAGGCGAAGGGAAAAGAAGGCCATCAAAGCTAGTTTTTAAAACTAAATCAGAAAGGAAAAAACTGTTTTGTTAAAATCGGAGATAAAAGGCAGTTGCAATATCAACATTTAAATGATATTCTTGTCACAAGGGCGAGAAGACGAATAAACAACAGTTAGATATAGTAAGAACCAGGATACTGACATGCTGCAGTACTTGGACACAAGTTTTAACCTGCACAAAACTAAAAACATTGCACAGAAAAATCCTCAATGTTCGGGGTTGCATATAGCAATGTTGATAGCTTCCTATATAAAAGTCATGAATCAATCATTAACATGGAAAATTAAGAATGGTAGCATTGACGGAGAAATTGCCAAAACATAACATCGTAAACCTTGACATCAGTGTATTCACTCTAAAAGGATATGACACATTTACAAACAGTCTTGAGGGGGGACGAGGAGTCATAATTTACATTAAAAGTAAACATCAAGAAGAAGAGGAAGACGATTTAACGCAATTAGACTTCAAAGAACTGATATGGTGCAGCATTAAATCACAAGTAGTTGATATGGTGTAGCATTAAATCACAGGTAGTAATTACAAGCTGTTAATAGGATGTATGTACAAGAGTCATTCCAGTAGCAGAGACACACAGAAAACCTAGACAGTGATACAAGAATCAAGCGACAGAGCCTCACACCTTCTCATACTGTTGAATTTTTAACTAAAAGGAAATACATTGGCAAATAGAAACAATGACCCTGAAAGTTTAGATTGTATACAAGGGTTGGGGCTATGAACAGATATGCCTGGAGCTGGATAGAAAGAGGTGGGATGAAATTAATCTAATGGATCTGGAATAATCATGGGGGCCTACTTTGTTGACAAAATTATGTAGTGTACTGAACAATGGAAATCAGTAAACAAAAGTAGTCCTGGGAGACCTCGAAACCTATAGATGAACGAAACAGTAATACAAGCAGTGAAGAGAAAAAGAATAATATAAGTACAGAGGTAACGAGAATGAAAAATTACAAAAGAGCAAGGAACCACGCCACAAGTGTACAGCAACAGACTTCTAAACGGTATGGACAAAAGATAGTCAACGAGTTTAAGACAGACTCTAAAAGCTTCTGGAAATATATTCAAACCAGGACAACAACAGGCATCTCTATATTAGAGGCAGAAGATGGCAGAATGGAATCGGACAAAAGTGACAAAGCAGATGTTCTCAACAAATGTTTCTGCAAAATATTCACTATTGGGAATCATCAAGATATCCCTACATTACCAATTGATAATACATATATTCAAATGAGACGGTTAGACATCATTGAGGAAAAAGTATTGGCAAAACTATTCAAATATGACTCATCCAAAGCCACAGGTCCGGATGAAATTCATCCAAAAATATTATATGAAACAAGAACTGTATTAAGCAAACCCTTGAATATTATATTTAACAAATATCTGGAAGATGAAAATCTAACCGATGAATGGAGGGAAGCTACCATTATTCCAATCTTCAAAAAGGGGCAGTAAAAAATCCAAATGATTATAGACCTATTAGTCTGACAAGTATAATATGCAAGATTATAGAATCTATCTTAAGGGACAGCATCGTGGAATACTTGAACCAATAAGGTCTGTTAAATAATGGTCAATACGGGTTTCACAAGGGACGATTAGTCACACTACAGCTCTTAGAGATCCTTGGCTATATAATCAAGAAAACAGACGAGGGAAATAAAATGGGCATTTTTATGAAGATTTTCAAAAAGCTTTACAAAGTTTCCCATCAAAGAAACAGCAAAATTCAAAGTCATTGGTATAGAAAATAAAGTGTCAAATTGGATAGCATTTTCCTACGTAACCTGAAACAACGAGTACTTATCAGTGGTAAAATATCAAATTGGGCAAATGTAACAAGCAGGGTCCCCCAGGGGATCGTCCTTGGACCTGTATTATGTTTAATATAGATCAAAGTACTAAATCTACCACAAAATTGTTCGCAAATGATACAAAGATATATGGAACAAGTTACAACGATAACAGGTCAACTCCAGACTGACTTGGACACCCTGGGAGATTCGTCTAAAACGTGGTAGCATAAATATAATCCTGGGAAATGTAAATCTTTGCACTTTGGACATAACAAGGAAAGGCACAGATACTATATGGATTGTTAAAAAATACAATAAGGATATCAGGAAAAACATCTAGGGGTCACATTTGACACTGACTTGAAGTTCAACATACATGTTGTGAAGTGTTAAAAAGGCGAACAGATAAGTAGGGCTATTAAAGAAGTCATTCATACATATAGACAAAGAAATGTTCATAAAACTGTATAAGGTTCTCCTTAGACCGAATTTAGAGCATGCTGTAACTGTATGGAATCCACTGTTACAGAAAGACATTAGAGCAAGTGAAAAAAAAGCGCAAAGAAAAGTCACTAAGCATGTTAGATCTTTAGAGGACTTGTCAAATCCAGATAGGCTACCATCGCTCCGACTTCCAACCTTAAAATATAAGAGAAAGAAGTCCGATGTCATTGAAGTCTATAGAAACCTCAATGTAATTGAAGAAAAGGGCAGAGAAATGTGTGAAATTATTAAAAGCAACAAAACAAGGGGCATATCTTCAAAATCCACCAGAAACACTCTAAAATGAAGGGGGCACTCATTTGGATTAAGAGTGGTAAGAGACTGGAACTATTTTTCGAATGAAGAGATCAAGTTCAGTCCAGATTGTTACTAGTAAGGGGCTATCTACTAGGAGAAAAGAAGTTTTAAATACGTGAAAATGTTTTTAAGAAATTGGACAGACTAGCTCAGAGATATCGTAATGCGCAACCAACGATAAAAACAAGAATTAAGAATCATGGTGGTGTAGACGTTTATACAAACAGAAGATCAGGTGAATCGGGTAAACCATTTCTTCTGTAACACACACGAATTCAGGATTTGGAGTTAGAAGGGACGAACATTTTTTATATTGAAAAATCTCCTCCCGTTCTCCTCCCGCCCCCTTTTTATACTGTCCGGCCCAACTTTTTTCCCGTATTATGCTTATTATATTTCAATTTCTACCAAAATCAGACTTAATGAAACTACTAAATGTGATCTGTTTCATTTACTAATGAATTTGACCAGATTAACATTGCCAGTGTGTATGAATACAAATATTAGTTAAGGGGAGAAAACTCCCCAACTTCTACTAGACTGGCAATATACCACAAGTATTTATAGATTTAAAAACATCAAAATAAAAATATAACATTTAATAACTGTAACTTTACGTTTCAAAAGAGCTTCGGTGCCTGTAGAAAATGGCTGCCACCGCTTCGATTGCGAACCGGCGCACCACGTCTAGATGTTATTCCTCCGTGGGGAAAATGCATACTGTCTTTGTTGCACACTATTATTTAAATTTTCATTAAAGTTGTCGAAAAGTGTATTAAATTTTGTCCTTATTAAAGTTTCATTGAATATTAAGTAACCACGCTGAAATATATTTCAACCTGTCACAATAATCTGTCTTCAAATGACGGACTATTTGCTTGTATGACGTCAGACGATATGATGACAAGAAACGAAAATAAAAGTAGAAGATAAATTGCGTCACTTCCCATGCTGTAGAAAAAAAAGAAGCGTTAATTGAAATATAAGGATTGAATCTTGCTTATGTCGATTTCATGGGATGATGAATTGAGTTGGTCTTGAGACAAATTCAACATCAACTGCTTCGCAGTATATTGCGGCTAGTATTTGCCACAGCTACAATATGTTCTGAATTTTTTTTAATCAACTTCTCATTTACGTGACTTCGTTTCGCTGACAAAGTTATCAACATAGAGACCAGTATCATTCGATTCTTTAAGAAGCTTTATAAAAACGTCAAGAAAATACCAACATGTCAACGTAGTCATAATCCAAACTGAAATTCCTTAAAAATAGGGCAAAATATGAACAAAAGAAAGATTTACACAGGGGTTCTTGGAAAAGTACAAGGAGAATAAGACCAGATGATCCCCAAGAAAAAAGTGTCTAAATACAGACTCTTTCAACCTCGCAAAAGTTCAAGTGTATGACGTAGCATTTTATTTAAAATGGCGTCGACAAACAGACGACGCATAAGCTCTGGAATTGTGATCGTGACGCGGTTATGGAACGGGTACCAGTAACGTTACGAAACAAGCGCTAGGACTCTGTTTCCACAGGAAATCGTTTATCGTCGTAATGCTTTATTACCAAAAATGAGGGAACGAAAACATCGTAGTGAGATTGTGCGACTCGTGTACAATGTCCCCGTGTGGTCATCTAATTAAGCCATGATGTACCCAGCCTCTGTTGGTTTTTTTCGTCGCTACAGTCATTAACATAAAACATAGTTTAGTAATACAAATATTTATTTGATTGTCGTTATTAAATCTACGCTTTTTTTAAGCTCTGACTTTTTATGATTGTAAGATAGCTTTTGCATTTTGTGTTTGAGGGATACTATTTGATGTTATCATGTCAGAACTGAGTATGTGTCATAAACAAATAGCAGTGATACGTCATTAAATCAATAATTATAAATTAAGGCTGATCATGGTTTAAAATCTGATCTTAGGTACCTACCATGTTGTGTACTTTCGACTTTGAAAGCCCGCGCAGAAAGGGTTGGACGACTTACAGGATCGGGCTACGATTTACAGGATCGAGCAGAATCGGGGTAGAATAGTGCCATTTTAATGATTTTTTTTTCATTAATACCATCATAAGTTTAACACCAAGAACAGCTTTAAAGGGGAAATGAAGACATATTACATAAAACACTCATATATGTTTTGGTCGTGCAAGACCGAAGGACGATTTACAGAATTGGGCAGAATCGGAGGTAGAATAGTGCTGATTTAATGATTTTAATTAATTTATTTTGCATTAAAATTAAAACGGCAGTATTATACCCCGATTCTATTTAAATTATGGCCCTTTAATAACAAAGTATTTACATTAGGAACATTTTAATGTACAAATTCTACATAGAAATCCTGTCCGACCCTTTAAATCTGTCCGATCTTGCCCGATCCTGCCCGATGCTGTAAGTCGTCTAACCGGCGCAGAAACATAGACACGTAGACGTTTGCATTGGTATGTAAGCATTATGCTTTGTTTATCTCCAGTTCTGTAGTGTGATGTTTATTATTGTACGTTTGTCCCGAGCACGTTTCTGAAACTCTGCACGTAGCACATCACAAAGGTAAACTCTTAACAAGAGGTTTTTAACAAACATTCCAACAGACTAAAGCGACATTCCGCGGAAAACTATCGCGCAGAGTCACTAACTTTTGTCTGAAACTTACAGTCTGTACTTAAGGATCTAGAAAGACATGAAGTGATTACTATGAATAAATCATGGCTTCAGATCTGGTTATTCATGTGAGACACGATTACTCTTGACCATTGCATGACGTGACTTGTTCAACTAAAGCAGGTTGGGTAAACAACATGCGTATGTTGCTATAGTGGGCTGGACTTTCGCTTGTGTCGTTTACGCTCAAGAATCAGACACAGGTGCATGTGGAACAACCCAGCATAGTGTAAGACTATCATGACCAGTGCTCGAAAACTTTTTTTGATATTTTCGGTTCTCATTCCACAGACGACCGATTTGTCCACACATGGTGCATTATAATTATGAGGTGTATTGACCTAGTTAGCAAGTTCAAGGTTTTCTGTCTCTGCGACCCCTCTCGTCGCCTTTTTACGCTTTTATCGTCTCTGTGATGAACTTTGTGTACTTTGATAAAAAAAAAAGCACTTGACCTACCGTGGCAATCTGAATCTAGCAGACGACTGCGCTGCCAATGCTGCTGCAATCTAAACTGCAAATTTCTGTCCCTTAAATGATGTGTTAATGTCAGTCAGTATTCTTATTTATTTTGCTGTTATTAATATATATATGTATAATTTTACATACTATGCACATTTTAAAAATAAAAATGTCAAAATCATTAGCACCAATATAAATGTGAATATTGACGTTAAATTATCATTTAGAGACGGAAATCTTCAGCTCAGCTGCAAGTGACCACTGTCAAAATAAAGGTTGATACTTAAAAAGTTTACATACTTACTATTTTAAAGTACTATTCCAAACCATTACATTTAACACTGTGCTACAGAAGAAACTCCTGCATAAAACCTAGCAAAATAGTGTGTAAGGACAAGATATGTGTTGTAGTGTTGTAGTTGTGTCTTAGTGTTTTACTAGTGGTTGTAATTTTGAATATTTTCAGTATGAAATGATCATGACCAAATTTAATTATTGAAGTTAGTTGAAGTAAAAGAATGCTATTTTAATGAATTCATTTTAACTGTCCAGGATCAACTCATTCAAGTGATTCTTCTGCCATTTTATCTGACCCAGCAGGAAGTTGTTAGTGTTGTACTATATTTTATCTGACTCAACAGGAAGTTGTCAGTGTTGTACTATATTTTATCTGACTCAACAGGAAGTTGTCAGTGTTGTACTATATTTTATCTGACTCTGTAAGAAGATGTTAGTGTTGTACTATATTTTATCTGACTCAGCAGGAAGATGTTAGTGTTGTACTAAATTTTTCCTGACTCAACAGGAAGTTGTCAGTGTTGTATATATTTTATCTGACTCAACAGGAAGTTGTTAGTGTTGTACTAGATTTTACCAGATCCAACAGAAGTTGTCAGTGTTGTACTATATTTTATCTGACTCAACAGGAAGTTGTCAGTGTTGTACTATATTTTATCTGACTCTGTAAGAAGATGTTAGTGTTGTACTATATTTTATCTGACTCAGCAGGAAGTTGTTAGTGTTGTACTAAATTTTTCCTGACTCAACAGGAAGTTGTCAGTGTTGTATATATTTTATCTGACTCAACAGGAAGTTGTTAGTGTTGTACTAGATTTTACCAGATCCAACAGGAGTTGTCAGTGTTGTACTATATTTTACCTAGCTCAGTAGGAAGCTGTAAGTATTGCACTATATTTTACCTGGCTCAGTAGGAAAAGTTAAGTGTTCTAAAATTAACCTATCAACTCAGAAAGAAGATTTTACAAGGGTTATATTCATAATGTTTTTTTATTTTGCATTTCAGGGACAAAATCAGTTGGATGGAATTGTATGACAACATGAATACACAACTCTTTGTATTGGTATACATTTGAGAAAAAGATCTGTGTAGTCATTGTCACATATACGATTAGACATCATGAATCAGGACCGAACAATTTCCCCATTACCTCTGGATTTCAGTAACAACTTCAGTGGAATACCCACTACTCCACCAGTACTGCCCAAAAAACAGGGGAGACCACTCTTCTCCATTGGTGTGGATACTACTCAGAAATCAACTTGCACAGAAACTGAGAGATCTCCAGACACAAATCTACAAGATGTTGGTAAGGGGAGAGCACTCTTCTCCATAGGTGTACATACTGCAGCATATATCATAATAGATAAACAATACGCTGATCAACAAGATATAAAGTAAGCAGAGGCAACAATGTATTTTATTGTTGCGGGTTGCTGTGACCTGTATTTTCTATTGTATCAACTTATGTACAGTTTTTAATAACCTGCTTATATGATAACTTAATTATTTGATGTTAAATCTATTAAAATCTCTAGATATTGATACTTGCAGGTTTATTTTATTTTTTGTTTTTGTCTCGTCAGTTGTTAATTCTAAATAAAATCATTATTTCTAGACTATAGCATATATATATAGATATATTTCTCTCAATTAGATTTGGTAAAACCCAAAATTTTTCAACTTTCACAGGAGGTGCACACCTTAAAGTGGAAAAGAAGACTGGTATAAACAGGTCAGCATCATCCCCAACATTGTCACAGTTCCTCAACCTTGTACAGGAATCAAAGTTTACCAGTAATGTCAACTTACAGGCGAATGTTTCCGGGTTTACAGCAGATAAAGTTAGGTCATGTGATGACAGCATTAGTGTCCACCCACAAGTCCAAATACACAGCGCAAATAGTACATCATCACTTGTAACCCAAGAACCTTCCGCTAAACATGTCCGCAAAGAAATGCAGTCATATTATTCCAGAGGAGAGGTAAACAAATATGGAAGCTTGTTCAGAAAACCTGGACTTGATCACAAAGTGTCATCTGTCACAAGATCAGAATTTGTTCCAGAGAAGACCCAGCTACTGTCATTCCCAGAAGAGGAAGAAAGCTCAACACCTGACGTGTCAATTGGGCAAAGAGTTAAAAAATGGATGACAACATCTCCTGTAAAACAAACAAACAGAGAAAAGAATGCTATTTTTCCATCTTCCTTTTAAAGAGCCATACCCACTCCTCGACTGATATTATTTTGTATTAAAAAAACCCCATGATTTTCTATTTTTCTCGGGTAGCAAAAGTTCTGACCAACCCTGTAATACCGCAATTTTAAACTAAATCGCTGCCAATCTAATGTAATAAATAGTTTTAAAAAAGAATTTGAAACGACTCCGTGCTAATTCATAATTATGCGGGAAGTCCTGCCCTCTGATGCATGCGCAAAGAACTGTAAATAAATCTGCCGACTTCCAACATGGCAGAAAGCATGCGAGGGAAGCGGGGAAGAAAACGTGTTTTGACGGACTCTGAGGCGAAAAGAAGGAAGATGGCTGGTTCATACTCTGTAATCCCTTTCTGTTTGGCTCTCTCGTGTAGTATCACTCTAAAATCACATTCATAAATACTCTTATCATCCAATATTCACTTTAGATAGATCCATTTCGGGATGTTCTATCTGTTCGTTACCGTATCGTTGCCCCCATTAAAGAGCCTCTTTGCAATTAATCGTAGTTTTTCTCGTAATCTGCACGTTTTTGTGTCATATCTAAGCATTGAAAGATGCCATCAATACATACGTTAGATGATTTCCATACAGGATATATAGAGTATTGATTGCATTTATCGGTAAAATCTCTTTACAAGCAATGTGACATGGACATACTACTCACCTCTTCCTCCATTTTTGTTTTGATTCTGACCGCGTCTGAACATATCACGTGACTTTCCCTCATCAATATTCATATCCTGGTGTTGATTAATGAGACTAATTCTGGCACCGATATCTCCTGTACCCTTTCAATTCAATTAGTATACAACAACATTTCCAGTCAATAAAATATGAAAAAATATCTATAGCGGAGTGGGTCTGGCTCTTTGACCAAGTTTTGGTAAGAAATATTGTTATCATGTTATTGTATGATATAAACAGCTACCACCTGATACCCACTATCACTGTAAGTAAAGTATGTGTGTGTAAAGAGAAGCAGTTACATACAACGTAATCTTGTGGTTTTGCTTTTAGTTATTGTTAATGTAAAAGATAAGATGTTCTTAACTTGACACATTTTGAAAGTTTAAGAGGAGGAGTGTCAGACCTTTTTGGTTTCATGATTTAACAAAGGAAACAAACTCCTGATCACACAGGAATTCAATGTAGAATTATCAACAAATGAGAGGGGAAACATGCATCAGTACAAATCATAAGGGTGGTTGGATGGTGCAGTGGTAACGCACCTGCCTTTCACATAGTTGTCCAGGGTTTGATTCCCGGAACAGACATAAAAAGGGAAAGGGTCACCTGCCTGACCACGCTGGTTTTCCCTGGATACTCTGGTTTCCTCCCACAATATCACTCTTTGCACTTGCATCCGGGTAAGCAAGAGTGATTAGTCTTAGATGAAATAACTGTAATAGTGATAATGTAAAAGTTGATCGAAATTTACACAATTGGAGGGACTGTATAGTGATTGTGTAAAAGTTGATAGAAATTTACTCAATTGGAGGGAATGTATAGTGATTGTGTAAAAGTTGATAGAAATTTACACAATGGGAGGGAATAAATAGTGATTGTGTAAAAGTTGATAGAAATTTACTCAATGGGAGGGAATGTATAGTGATTGTGTAAAAGTTGATAGAAATTTACATAGTGGGAGGGACTGTATAGTGATTGTGTAAAAGTTGATAGAAATTTACACGATTGGAGGGAATGTATAGTGATTGTGTAAAAGTAGATAGAAATTTAGTTGATAGAAATTTACACATTGGGGGACTGTATAGTGATTGTGTAAAAGTTGATGAAAATTAACATGGTGGGAAGGGCTGTTTGGTGGTTGTGTAGTGTGATTGTCACTTAAAACAAGTATTTGCAGAGGCAATCACTTTTTCAGTTGTCTCCCTTTGTCATGTCTTTGCACAACCACTCAACACAGAGGTCACTTGCATTAAATATTTCTTGTGTGCATTTCTGAGTTACATACAAACCTGTGCTGTTGGAAAAGTTTGAAGCTCAAGCATTTTTTAATTTGAGTACACTATGGTGTCTCCGCATCCTATTGGATTTTAACTACCATGACACTAAAGTGCCTACATATCCACAGGAACTAGCCTTGTCCGGTTAGTGACTTGTGACATTTCCCAGTAAAGGGAAAGCTGGAGTGTTTTTCAGGATTTGTGGTATCATTAGAGTTGTTATAATCATTGTTGCTCCATTTTGTGTCTTTTATCCATCATCACAACCTTATTCATCTTAATTATTCTAGTCACTAACTATGCTGTTTCATTGACATACAGTGTTATGTTAAAGCTGAGTGCTGCCAATATCCTTTACCTATTTATCCAGAAAGTTGGCTGGGATTAGGATTTCTTAAGCTGTAAAAATATGCGCTATGTTACACTTGGGATATATTCTATTTCTTTGTGCGATGGACAGATTTGATACTTGTTAGTTTACCTGTTGACACCATTGTTTTATACCTTGTTCTCATTTGAGAGTGTGACATTTTTTACTTATATTTACCAAGATTTACATAGTGGGTGTCGTCGATAAAGCAAAGGACGCTCACTCTCCCAGAGTATCTGGTCTTAATCTCCTTGTTTTCCATGTAAATCTGTTCATATTTTGCCCTAATTTTATTGAATTTGAGTTTGGATTATCATAATGTTGACACGTTTGTACTTGTTGTTGTTTGTTTTTTAAAAATCTTCATAATCACTTAAAACAAGTGTTAAATCATACAATATATGGCTAGTGGCCATGATATTAGTGAATACAAAATTTTGGAGAGAAATAGAGGAATTCTGTAGAGTTTTCTTGTAGGTAGCCATGTTACTTACACGTTTATTAGATGAATAGAGTCCTGACCTCTCAGATTGTTTTAGTGCACTTGTACTGGCATTGTTTTAGTGCACTTGTACTCACATTGATTTAGTGCACTTGTACTCGCATTGTTTTAGTGAACTTGTACTCACATTGTTTTAGTGCACTTGTACTGGCATTATTTTAGTGCACTTGTACTGGCATTGTTTTAGTGAACTTGTACTAGCATTGTTTTAGTGCATTTGTACTCGCATTGTTTTAGTGAACTTGTACTCACATTGTTTTTGTGCATTTGACTCCTACCAACATACTTATAGTCTCTGTAGCCTTATTTATTGAGTATGATGTTCAGATATTGTAAAATGCTGTCAGTCTAAGTATAATTGTATGTTGGAGGTACGTGTCAGTCTAAGTATAATTGTATGTGGGAGGTACGTGTCAGTCTAAGTATAATTGTATGTGGGAGGTACGTGTCAGTCTAAGTATAATTGTATGTGGGAGGTACGTGTCAGTCTAAGTATAATTGTATGTGGGAGGTACGTGTCAGTCTAAGTATAATTGTATGTGGGAGGTACGTGTCAGTCTAAGTATAATTGTATGTGGGAGGTACGTGTCAGTCTAAGTATAATTGTATGTGGGAGGTACGTGTCAGTCTAAGTATAATTGTATGTGGGAGGTACGTGTCAGTCTAAGTATAATTGTATGTGGGAGGTACGTGTCAGTCTAAGTATAATTGTATGTGGGAGGTACGTGTCAGTCTAAGTATAATTGTATGTGGGAGGTACGTGTCATCTTGTTTGTAACAGATTCAACTGTTGAAGGACAAATTAAGATCAAACAATGGCTTATGCCATGATCCTGCTGGGATCTGTTGTTAAAACTACTTGTGTATATATAGGTTATGATTACATTAGTATAAATACAAAGTATGATCTACTTTTGTTTTGACAATTTTGATGGAACTCAAAAGTTATGGTGACATGGGCACCAGAAATTTGGAAGACTCGTCTTTTTTATTGTGGACTGAGACTGGCCTTTTATTGTGAGACTGACTGATTGTTTTTTAAATGGTCATACAGAATGCTTACATGTATACAGATAAGGTCTCCTATTCTGTGTTTTACAGGCCTATCAGAAATCAAATTATATTTTATATAATTACAGTATACAGTGCTTTAATCAATGTTTATTTATATGTAGGTTTCCGACCGATAAGATAATCAAACATAACAATTTATTGAATCTTGTATTTTATATAGTAAAATTAACGTATATGGTGGTGATATGTTTGTCATCAATGTAAGTCTCCTCCTCTAGAGAGGCTTAGCAGATTTTGACCTCATTTGATTTGTAGTATTATTTGGCATGAACTCTGGTCCTCATGGTCAGTAGCATTATATGTCCTTGTCTTGCTTATTTGTCGCAAACTCTGCAGAAAAATTTTATGTGTCTGTGTCAAACATTCAGAACATTTTCTTCAGGTTTGTAATGTGAATAGAATGAAAGTTCTTATAACACAATCAGTAGAAGATTAGAGTAGGGTTTCTATGACTACATGGTCACCTTCAACCAAATGGGTTAATTACTTACCATTCCATACACTATATGTGTGTCAGTGCAAGAATGCTTCACACTGGTCATTTGACTGATGAAGCTGACTGTGTAGTCATTGAAACGTTACACTTTTATCTTCTACTGGTTGTGTTATCAGAACTTTTATTCTGTAAATCAGCTGGCTTTGGCTCCTGTTTGGGATGCAAAGCATTTAATCAGATCTCAATGTAATATCTTCATTCCTTGTTACTGATTTGTTATACAGGTACCTGTTACAGGGCCAATAAAATTATTTATTCCAACATTTCTCAGTTTTTGTTAAGTTTGTATTGTAGATATAAATGTTACATACATCTTGGTCCATTCCGAAAGCTGCCACAAGATAGTGGTTAATTAACTTGTTTGTTACACAAGTACTACAGGGATCAATCTAGAGTACTGATTGGATAATCTCCCCTAGATGCTAAAATTCCTCTCTTTCAAAATGTTCCCCTTGAATTTTGCAATATATACCCCTATTTTACATAAATTATCGATTTTCTGTTTGAATTTCCCCATTTCAACATAAAATGCTCTTTTTATCTTTTTATTGTTTTTGAGTAGAATTTGATGGATATTGTATATTTTCTGGCTTATAAAGAATCTTACATTGTTCCACATATTTTTGTACTGCCAATCATAAGTTCTGAAAACCTATCCACTGGTTTCAGCCCAGAAGGCTTTTGCTTGTAGTCCTTTGAAACCCAGGCTGTTTCCCCTAGTCACAAAAAGTACTTTCTCCGGTATCCTAGATTGATCCCTAAGTAAAGAGAAAATCTAAGAAAACATATCCACAATTTGAAATTTTCCATAAAAAGTGATACATCATGATTAAGAATACATATTTTTCCGTTCAAGGAGTAGTAAGTACTAATGTAAATAAAAACTCTGCCAAAAACATATGTTAGAATCTGGATAGACAAACCACCGTACCTCCACTGTACGTGAAGCGGAATTAAGCAATCTTAATAGGCTCCCAGTGAGGTACAGATTCAACCAGCTGGAAAACAAGAGAGATTTAAAACGAAAACAATTTGTGTAAACAAGACCGGAACTCCGACTCTATAAAACGAAGGTAATATATTTCAAATAGTAATACCAGGAACTGCAATATAGAAAGTTCGTGATATTACCAAATATAATTGAAATATTAGAAAAGAATATCCCGATACAAATATATATATATATATAAACTAGAGAGCATAGTCAAGCTGTAATAGGGAATATGTATTGGAAAAATATACCCAGCTGGGGTTCGAGCTAGCAACCCTTCTGTCTCTAACCTGACACACTGTCTCTTTCTATATAGCAACAGCACAGATGCATTGAGATATCACCGTAGGTAAGAAAAGTACTACTGGGCGGAGCGAAATTTTTGTTATACACCATAAAAATGAAGCAATGATGGCGTGATCAAAGTGTCGCCAATTTAGCAAAATTTGACGAAATTAGAATTCGAAAGAACGAAGGACAACAACTTCTAAAATTTTCAAGATGAAAAAAAAACTATAGCCAAATTTAAAGAGATCGGTCAAAACCCGAAAGAAGAAATCTACGGACAAAATTTAAATGTTGAAATAAAATTCATGTAAACAAAGCAAATGTCTTAAGAGTCGAGAGTGATAATAACTCCTTAATACAAACTGCTCGGAACGCTATCAATATTTAACATATCATTCATCAGAATCTTAATTAAACAGAGGCTATTTTTAACCGCTGTCATTTCTTGAGATTATCATTGGGGTTAGGATTACCACCAAACCACAGGGTCTTGAAAACTCACTATCAGACCTCTCAACATTTTAAAGTCTTTTCTTGCATGTAATTTCTTATTAAATCCACAACGAGTGTCACAAAACGGCGATGTTATGATACTTGGATTTTTATGTGAAATCATGTTTTTCATTTGACTGAGCTTTCATTGTTTTCAAAAATTATAAATTCCTTACAAAAAATTACGATTTTATCTTTTGTACTATATATGATAACCCATGGTGTCCTGTTGGGACGGTTTCTTTTAGGGGTGGGGTGGGGGAGGGGATGAAGGGGGCTACTTTGGTTAAATGATTATTTTTTCGTTTTGAATTCATTCATTCTGTTATGTTAAATAACGGCTTCTCTTTGGATACCCTGTATGTCGCTACCTTGCTTCGTACATCGATCGATAATCTCGTCAGTTGTTATTCCGGCCGTGAACCTGGCGTGTCATGGCTTCTTCCGTATACGGCAAAATGCAGAGATAAAGTGATAAAGGTAAGTTTTGTGGGTTTCTTTCTCTTTCTTCTCGTATATACGGTGTGTAAAACCCCCGAACGATTGACTACCGATCGAATTTCAAATGTTACTACACTGTGTACCATGTATAATGTGTATACATTTTGTCTCTGTTTGGATATCATTGTCTAGGTATTGTTATATATTGCTGTGTGATACGTACCTTTTAAAACTTCTTGGATTTGAATGAAATATTTCAGGATACTATTGATTAATAAATATCTATATAATGATATTAAATTTTTGTGGTTTTGTGTGATAAACAATGATTTTCCTCTACGAAATCAAACACCGTTGTACGTTAACCTAAAACGAAAGTAGATTGAGAATCAATGTGTTCCCACGTAAAACTTTTCAATGTTGCTTTCTATGACTATTTTGGTAATGATGTGAAATAAGGAAATCATCTAAACGACACAATTTACCAATAAGAATAATAAAATTTCCGCGGGTTGTTCACAATAGTTCGGATATGGAAACCGAAAGTAAGAGAAATGCGATGAGGATTTCCACCTCAGTATAAGAAACATTTTATTTGAAATAGCATCACCAAACAGAAAATTTCATGATATTTTCCTTGGTGAATTCGGAAACAAAATTGTAGATGATGGTGATGGTGATGTTAAAACATGAACAAATTACACGGTGACTGATATCATTTCACGTGTGCACGATTATATGAAAATGGTTTATTCTGTACGCACAAATCAGGTATGAAGATTTGTTTACTATTAGGTACAGAGGAGATCTGTTTTCTATCAGGTATGGAGGGGATCTGTTCCTTATAAGGTACGGAGGAGATCTGTTTACTATTACGTACGGAGGGGATCTGTTTACTATAAGATACGGAGGGGATCTGTTCCTTATAAGGTATGGAGGAGATCTGTTTACTATTACGTACGGAGGGGATCTGTTCACTATAAGATACGGAGGGGATCTGTTTACTTTTACGAACGGAGGGGATCTGTTCACTATAAGCTACGGAGGGATCTGTTCACTATAAGAAACGGAGGGGATCTGTTTACTATTACGCACGGAGGGGATCTGTTCACTATAAGATACGGAGTGGATCTGTTTACTTTTACGAACGGAGGGGATCTGTTCACTATAAGTTACGGAGGGAATCTGTTCACTATAAGAAATGGAGGGGATCTGTTCACTGTAAGATATGGAGATGATCTGTTTTCTATCAGGTATGGAGGGGATATATTCACTATAAGGTACGGAGGGGATCTGTTTTCTATCAGGTATGGAGGGGATCTGTCCACTTTAAGGTACGGAGGAGATCTGTATACTATCAGGTATGGAAGGGAACTGTTCTCTATAAGGTACGGAGGGGATCTGTTCACTGTTTGGTATGGAACAGATCTGCTTTCTATCAGGTATAGAGGGGATCTGTTCACTATTAGGTACGGAGTGGATCTCTTCAATATCATGTACGGAACAGATTTGCTTACTATCAGGTACGGAACATATTTGTTTGCTATCAGGTACGGAGGGGGTCTGTTCACTATTGCGTACGGAGGAGATATCTTCACTATAAGGTACGGAAGAGATCTGTTTACCATAAAAATCATAGGGAATCTGTTTAATATTAAGTGCGGAGCAGTTTTGTTTTCTATCAGATACGGAGGTGATCAATTGATTATCAGGTACGGAGGAGATCTGTTTTTCTATCAGGTATGGAGGGGATCTGTTTACTATAAGGTACGGAGGATATCTGTTTACTATTACGTACAGAGGGGATCTGTTCACCATAAAATACGGAGGGGATCTATTCAGGTATGGAAGGGAACTGTTCTCTATAAGGTACGAATGAAATTTGTTTTCTATCAGATACGGAGGGATCTTTTCTCTATCATGTACGTAGGAGATCTGTTTTTCTATCAGGTACGGAGGGGATCTCTTCACTATTAGGTACGGAGGGGATCCGTTTATTATAAGGTAAGGAGAGGAACTGTTTACTAACAGATACGGAGAGGTCTTTTCTCTTTCAGATACAGAGGGGATCTCTTCTCTATCAGGTACGAAGGGGATAGGCGCCAAATGTCTTGATACGATGCAAATTGAATGTTATTATCTTTAAAATGATAGATAGAAATATGAAACAATCGGTTTAAGATGACAAATACAACTGTTTTGATTTCATAAACAACAATACAGTGTAGAAGAAGGATTTATGTTTGAGCAGGATGGACATTAGTATTGTGTACTAGTTATCTCATTAATATCGATATTGAATTCAATTATATAATTATATATATATATATATCAACTTTAAAAAACTGGAAAACACGATGAGCAGTAAAGCCTTTCTTCTTCAGATGTTTTACATTGTGTACATAGCTCATCGTGATTTCCATTTTTTTTAAAAAGTTTTTATATGTTTTCTGGACACGAAGAATTTACCATATTTTCACTATATATATATAAATATATAGAGAAATATATAGAAAGGTCTTAACTACCAAACAAAAAACTCAAAATTCAACTCTGTCCTAAGACATTCAAATCTTTGAAGCATAATATACCTCTTCATTGTCGAAACGTTGACTCTCAAAGAAAAAAAAAAGATCGATATTCTCACAAGAATGACCACAATTTTAAACTTGGTCTTTCAATGATGTAGTTGATTGAATGGTCATCGTGTTGCTTTCTATTTTCAGAACTTTGTCGTGTTTGTTGGGGATTCTAAGACACACATGGACATTAAAACGAAACAAAAATTGTAAGTGATCAAGTCTACTGAAAGAAAAATAGCAAAACAGTCGTCATGGCCTCGGCGATTCAAGCCGTTGTTCGGAGGAGGGGGCAGGATACGTGCATCCACCATACCGGAAAGATTATAGCGTTCCTTTGTGAAAATTGCAGCGAAGTGGCATGTATGAAATGTGTGGGTTCACGGCACAAGGGACACGACTTGACAGAGTTGAGTGACATTGCCGAGCAGCAAAAAATAGAAATGATCAAATTCATCAGCGAAGTTGAAAATAACAGGTTGCCAAATATGAAAGACAGCATTGAATCAGTTGAAAAACTAAAAGCGGATACCACGAATTATTTCAACAAGCTAGAGACAACAGTTCAAGATCAAGGGGACAAACTGAAGCAAGCCATCGATGTATTGATCGCAAAATCTTCGTCGTTATGTCGGAGGCTGAAAGAAGATAACATACAACTTCTGAACGACTACAAGAAATGCCTTTCAGATATTTACGAGGGTCTCGGCAAACAATTACACGAATGTAAAACACAACTTCAAGACGCATCCGTTCTGGAGCTTTTTGACACCGGACATGCATTTCGAAGCCTCGCTTTGAATTTACCCGACAAGCCAAGGTTACATACAGTAGTCTTTGAAGCACCTGCGCACTACCAACCTTATTTGGAAGAAGCATTTGGAACGTTGACCACCGATGACCAAGGTCAGCCAGATTCTACTCTGCAGCCAGGTGCACCGACGGAGGACCGATCGTCTTCAGGTACGGTAATGGCGAAAAGACAGGAAGTGAACTACAACCTCTCACACCAGACAAACATCCTTGGAAAATTCAATACTAAAGGAATTGGCAATAAGGTATGTGCCACCGAAAAAGAAGAAATTTGGATTTCATACTCGAACAGTCTCCAACTTTTGAGCAAGAAAGGTGAGATACGACGGGAAATAAAATTCAACGTGAGAATTACAGATGTCTGTATATCACCTCGAACCAAGAAGATTTGGATTTGCTCTGATACAGATTCCAGCATCATGGATTGCGCATTAGGAGTGCCAAATTTGCGATTCAATTGTAAGAGCAAACCCATTTGTCTGTGTGTAACCGCGGCCAATCACGTCTTGGTGGGAATGTCGCAAAAAGTGACCAAGTTCTCACAGAAAGGGGAACCGCTCCTCAGCACCAAGACTACAACTTCTGGAAAACCCATAGTTCGCTTACCACAGAAAATAGCAGAATGTCGACTGACACAGAACTTGGCTGTAGTTGAGAGACAGAGTTATGACGAGTATAACACAAAACAAGTTCTTGTTATGAACAAAGAGTTTGAAGAGTTGTTCCGATACAAAGGAGGCAGAGCAGAGGGCCAAAAAACAGCAGAAGCCATATTTGACCCCTGGGATGTAACCTTCGACAATGCCGGGAATCTTCTCATCGCCGACTGTAACAATCACAGAGTGCTCCTCGTTAGCTGTGAAGGAGAATTCCTGAGGACTGTGTTCACAGATGAGAGAAGTGCACAAGCTATCTGTATAGACAGAAGCCTCATCCTCTGGGCGGTGTTCGGTGATGAAGTGAAGCGTCTACAATACTACAGCGGCTGAGGACTGGTTCAGTGAACACGTTTTCCAACAATATACTAAAACTTTCAAGTGAATTGGTCCAATGTGTCGGTACGAGGTGTGTATACCAGACAACAAGGTTAAAGAAACTTATATGTGGTATCTTAAATATCTTAAACATGTACACTTTCTTCTGTTCGTGTAAACATAAAGTCTAAGGATCAATAAGAAATATCATCAACGGAGTATTTCCTCATCCTGTCCATATAGTTGACCCTAAACATTGCCTACCAATAGAGACGAGAATCTAAACAGTTTGAGGAAGTTCGTCTGAGATAACCGATTTCTGGTAATGCTGTTAATAATGTCTGCGAATAATCCAAACTCAGAGTCAATAAAATTAGGACAGAAATGAATAAAAGAAAGATTTACCCGGAGACTCCAGACAAAGTACAATGAGAATAAGACCAGGTGTTACGGAGGTGAGAGTGTCTCTGCTTCATCGATGACACCCGCCATGTCAATTGGCCAATCCAAGTAAGTAATGTCTCGTTCTCAAATGATAATAAGATATGTAACAACAGAACCAACGAAATAGAATATCTCGAAATGAGATCACTATGACGACTGTAAAACTTTACCCACATTTTTATCAACCTGAGACACTTGTCTACTAGTATGTAATGCCATGTATAAATACAAGGTAATATTTTGACCCCAGATTTCTCTATATGTACTCGAAATCTGGACGATGTACATTCCGGTATACAATCCTTCACATCTGACGACTGGAATGTATATTTCAAAAAGGAGTCCGAGGTATCCCGTATCAACACCTTCATGCGAAAATAATGTTATTTGCATTCATCACTATGGTGTGGCATTAGGTGTGTCCTCGTTCTTTGCTGTATTTAGTGGTTGCACACTGAAAGGGTTAGGCGGAGCGATTGATGTAATGAAACTTTTTTCGTACTTGTTTTTCAATCAAGGCTTATTCTGTTTTGTGTTATTGAACACATGTAGAGAAAAAAAGGGAGACATTTTGCACAAGACCCAGTGTTCCCCTGCGTACACGAAATTGTATATCTAATCGATTGGAGTCACTTGGTGAACTCGTTGATATATACTCTCGCTTGTAGCAAAATATGAAGTCTAAAAAAGCTTAATTTCTGTGTGAATGTTTGTATTTACACTACTTTTCAAAGTATTCAATCTATTACATTTCAATCAAAGAGGAAATTTGTCGGAAGAAGGTCACCCCGAAAATATATATATAAAAAGATATTTGCTATTTTACATCAAAAGGGGTAATCATAAAATGGATATTTCCTATCACACATGAAGCGGTTAAATAAAAGTGAATCAACATATTGATGTTTTTAAATATTTCATATAAATCATTTCCAGATCAAGCAGAAATTTATTAATAAATTTGGCATTTAAGGCCTTCTTGTCCCCACTTAAACTACTGGACAAGGTGCAAATTCGATACAAACAATGTACGGTATTTGACATTTCCTCGACCTTGTACTACGTACACATGTATGGATTTATGAGAGTTGTGTCCCTTTTTGCGGATGACGTGTTTCTGTATATCCTTTTACATTAATCAAAATGTTAGTAATTTGTGTAAGATTTTATTGTACGTGTCAAGAATGTATGTCATTTGTATGCTTATTTATAATATATACCACAATTGTTCTGAATGTCATCCTCGATACTCCAGGGGTTATGTTCACTGTCGTGGCAGACTGGCATGTTTCGATGTGCGATACGTTGTGGACAAGACGAAAAGACTAGTTTGATCATTTGATGTACTTCGAACGAATCTCGAGTTCGAATAACGGTATATTGTAACGGCTTCAAGGTTGGGTGTCGCTCCTTTGTAATCTTCAATAGGAGTATTTGGCCTGTGATTGGTCAGGGATTTTTCTCCTGGAATCAATCAGATTACTTCGCTCGAGTCTTCAATTTTGCCATGTTACCCCCTGAGGTATCGAAGATGCCTGCATGTGTGATTGAATACTTATGAAAATGAAGTGATAGTTTGTAATTGAGAGGATTAGGAATAGTATACAGAAGCCATCGGCTGGCGTTTTTCCATGTTATATGTATGTTATGGGTTACTCCATAACTATTTGGTTGTGAAGTTTTTATTGTCTCAGAGAACTATGCTTTGTGCTGTAAATAAACAGAAGTTGTAATTAAACATTATATTTCAAGTGTTTTTAATTGGTATTTCAGTTTGGGAGTAGCATATATCAAACAATACACAGATACGTTTGACCTGAATAGCCCACCATTTTGTCACAGCAAACACATCTCTGTATGTAATATATCCTAGCGTGTTGTTTCGTGACATTACTCTTTCTAGATTAGCTATGAAGTCAAAATATAACGTTGCACATTTCTCTTAAAGCTCCTCTCGACACGTTGCTGGGATACAGCGAGTAAGTCTGATAAATGGATTTAAACATCCCAGATAATTCCGAAATCTTACTTAATTATCTTTCGCTTACTCCCTGTTTAAAAAATATATATATAGTTTTTGATACCCATTAAAAATTTATATGAATTTTAGATTATAAAAATTATTTAAAAAATGATAACACCAGATTTAAAGAAAAGCCATACCAAAATCACCCCAAACCCCCATCTACACTTTCCTCCTTCAGCGACTGTGTTGTGGAAAAGTTTTCTTTGTCCGTCTAAAATCAACAGCAAAAACAAATATCAAACAACAGTTTCCGATTATCTAGGATATTTAGACCAGATATACAACACATGCTTAGAATTACACGCGCTGTCGTAACGAGGCTTCAGTATTTGAGGAGTTTTAATTCATCATGTTAAGAATTATTGCAATGGGCCTGTGTTACCTGCTTTGGTAAACGTACTTTCATTTACATTAAGTTGGATACATGAACTGTGGATTTTTGTAAAATTTATTTTAGAGTCATATGGAGAAATACAGAAAAATAATTTCTGAAATCAATGTCGTAACAACATTTCACTGCTCCTTTTTGCTCGTACATGTACAAGTGTTATTCTTTGAAAATGGCATGTACACTACATGTCAGAAGTGTAAGTAAATAATATATTGTTTTTAAAAAAAACACAATGACGATGTTACATTATAATGACCGTCAGAAACTCACCAGACGATGGTTTGTGGTAAAAAACACAGGATCGGTTGTATAATAAAATATATTGCCTTATCATATACATAAACTGTCCAAATTACCATGATAGTGACCTTATCATGGAACTTTAATTACTTCCTGTAGGTGTAATGTTGACGATATGGACAAAGATATGACCAGGGCGAGGACAAAGTGTCGTGTGAGGTCGCTCACTGGCTCAACACACACATGTTGGCGAACCTTCGGAGAACTACTTTTGTCTCTGTCCCGAGCCAAGATGCAGCTTATATTTTAAGAGACTGACCACGTATCCTATTTATCCTGCAACATTGACTGAACATCATACTATCGAAACAGTTTTGTTGTTTAATCTGTGTTAACCTGACGTGGACGTTACGCTGAATTTTGTCTGATAGCGGACGCCAAAATAATTGCTCTGCGCGGAGATATAGTCCAAGCTTCAAAGAATATATCAGCGAATTTATGAATTTTAACAAACTACTGGTTCATTACAAAATGTAAAAGCGCTTATTTATACAACTATCTATATTTCTAAACATAATATTCAGGTAAATTCAGAAAGTGATTCTGCCGAATCTAAAATCTATAAATAGACTATATAGAGGTCACCATCATCTGTGGCTATAAATAGACTAAATAGAGGCCACCATCATCTCTGACCATCCTCCTTGGAATAGCTACAGTGTATCTCTCAATTAGAATTCAAAACTTGCCAGCTTGAATGACGAACACACATCATCAATCCCATCAAAAAGGCACTCGTTGTGAAATCTGTCCTCACTTCCTGTATTTCAGTTAATAGTAATGGATTTACATCGATCAGGAAGTAGTAAATTTCTTCCAATAAAACATAAGTACTCCCGGTTATTGTTCTTTTAATGGCATGTCCACACAGCCTAAATGTGCTAATAAAACACACTTAATTTCCTAACAGTCTAAAGTGGTCTTACATTTCCATACTATTGACGTCCATGAACCATGGAATGCTGACAGACATATTTTATGTGGAGACAATTACTGTCCATTTGATGAGCCCTCCACGTAGCTGTAGTCCTGCCAAGCGCGAATGTCGAGATCTGGAAGTGAGTGACATGGCACCTGGCGTCTGGGTTTGTCCCTAAAATCAATCAGCAAAACTTACAAGTACTTTTAATAGTGGAGATACCTAATAAATCTTATGACGCAATTGACTTTATCACAATAAAATTTTTTTAAACTTTCGTTTTACGGATTATTTACACTGATAAATAATTACCACCTCTTCTTGCGCTATCAAATAATGACGTCATTAATTATGTTATGTGACGATCAACCAATAGAAAATCTTGTTCCAATCAAGATCAAAACTATAACAAAAAGCCAAAGTTCGGCAATTTTCAATTGGTTGGTTGGTTACAGAATTTTTCATCTCATTGACTCGTCCTAGCTATGGGCGTTGTCTCGCCAACGAGTGTTAGTCTTCTGGCGACGTGTATATCTATGTAAGCTTATTAAATTAACAGAATCAAAATGTAGTCTGGCACCAGTTATACCGGGTCTTTACTTAGCTTCGACACCAATCACTTACTTGATGTTTGGGAGTAGGAACACATTCTTCTGTAATGGTGTGATATTAAAATTCTCACACAGAATTTTTGATAGCCGCATTTGCTTTATCGACCTCAACTGTCCTGTTAATGAAAACAATTTTCAAAAATGAAAAGTAAATGATTTTAACATAAATTTGGGTCGAGTTGATGTGGTGAGATCGCTTACTATTTGGGTGTTGATGTTAACTTTGTTATCGAATATTGACAGATTACAATGGTTATATCACTAAATTAACGAATATTTTCGAACATTAACGAATATCCCCGAACATTAACGGATTTACTCGAACTTTAACATTAACGGATTTACCAAATAACCCAGACCAAAATAATTCAAATGACATACTTATAATGTACGCACATCGAAATTACCATTTTTTCCTTTTTAAGATATTGCAGGAAATTTTCATTTCTTTTCTCTTCTTTACTCATTTGGTTCGTCAATTTGCTAACGTGGACATGACTTACTCTCCGTGAAGCCGGTGATGGGATGTGCCCTCTCGTACCAGAATCTGTCCCCGACTTTAAGTTCCCGGAACTGGTAGCCTATGATGCAGGCGAAGGTTGGACCTACACTAGCCCCTTTCAGATGACGTTCCGATATGGCACCAGTTAACACATCTATATCGTCCGGATCACTGTAAATGATATAGTTCTAGCCAATTACAGAAGAAACAAGATTTATTTATGAAACACTATGTCCCCGGCTGCAACAAAATTCTGAAGTGGGACATTGAGCATGTACTGTGTAAGGCATGTGCTAATTGCATGCACACTTTGTGAAGCACGTGTCTTCATTGTGGTAATGAATTATTTTACTCTGAAATGTAGGTCAAAGGTCACGGATAAGGTCACATGGTGAAGACTTTGGTATCAGCGAAAGGTATTGTCACAAAGAACACACATACCAAATATGATGCAATAGTTATAGCTAATTGTACAATTTTTCAAATATAGGTCAAAGGTCACAGTCAAGGTAAAAAAAAAAAGGCACCACCGGAAACATCTTGTCACGAGGAATAGACATGCAAAATATGAATGTCCTACCTCCTGCAGTGCAATAAGTACGGGCAAGGTTAAAGTTGACAGCAGAAAAACAGACAGCACAAAGACAATATGCTCCCAGTCATTCGATCCAGGGGCATAGAAATAGACAATTTAGTCAACAGTACATAGTCATCAGATTTAAACTAATCAGCAGCTGCGTCACAAGGAGGATGGTAAAGTTTACTCTGATTAACATAACTACTTCAAAACTTCAAGCCCGCGACTATCAGGACAAACAAAAGTAATCAGTTTATATTGGTTACCATTTTGCAAATAATTTGCCCATTCATAAAGCATGGAAACGTTCATCCGAAACAAAAACCTATTTTGTCGATACTACTTTACACATACCGGATGGCATCAATTTGGGAAACTCGCAAAAGTATTCGGAAAAAAATATCGTCTTCACGATATTACATATAAAATCATTTTGCATTACATTACTTTCTTTGATGTTTTGATGTTTTTTTAATGTGAAAACAATAGGTTTCCCTAATATAAAGAAGAAGAAGGATTTGCTCTATCGGTCGGGACTCGCTCCTTACGCCCTCAGGGTGTCGAGACCTACGGTATATATAAAATTGATTCCCCTTTACCTAATCATGCTTCAGACCGAATTGGAATATAATTCAGGCATTCCTACAGAAGAAGGATTTCAAAAAAGATTTTTTTTCTTTTTTCCACATTGACTCTCCCGCCCCATGGGGACTGAATCCTAACACAAAATACTCTTCTTCCAGGAATGATCCACACCAAAGTTGGACAAAATCAAATTATACCTGAAGAAAGTTTTTAAAGAACCTCTTCTGGGTCCCGCACCTCTGGCACCTTGGATTCGGGAACCATCAATTATACAAACTTAATTTTCCTTTCCAAAGAATGCTTCAGACCAGATTTGGTCAGTCGTGCATGACTGGTAGCGATATAGTGAGAGGTTGACGGGCGACAGACGACGGAAACAGCGCCATGGTATAAGCTCAACGGTCCTTTGGACCATGTGAGATAAAGTAAAATAAATTTTCCTTCTTGATTTTAACACATGTATTGGGATTGGTGGATTTTTTCTTAAAACATTTCTGATTCTTTTGAATTTCACATTTTTCTCCGAATCATAATATCGCGCTTAATAGAAATGTCATTGAATGAACTCTGCAGGATAGCATCAACAATGTTTAAAACCTGAACTAGTTATCATAAGTTCGTCATCTTAGACAAAATATTTCTTTCCTAGTCCTGTACCGGTAAGTCCGCTGCAGAAGTCTGGCTGATGCCTGATCATGGTGAACAAGTCCGTCTGGCCCAAGCCCGAAATGACGAGCCCGGCCCAGGCCACACCATCTCCGCCAAGAATTGTACGGCGCTACGCCATGGTCACGTCCTCTCTGGATGTTGATAGCCGCCAGGTCAAGACTGACATTGTTCTGTAGGAATAACTGGTCCCGAACTCCACGGACAAAAGCTCTGCAAACAGTATACACGACACATGTTACCCAAAGAACGGAAACACACAAAGTCTATTTAGGCATTGCTCTGTAGATCTGGATTAGGATGCGCTGGATTCAAAGTTATACAAAAGATACACTAGAGAATAGCATATTTGAATGAGAAAATAAAAAAAAATACACATTAGAGCCAAATAACAATAAATTGAACTGCATCATACAATTGTTTCGTTTTTCTACGACTTGTCAGTGGTGCCAAGAGCCCAGAATTTAACGTCTGGCGACCGAGGAATATCCAGCGATTGAAAGAAAAGACAAAAAAGAAAAAGAAACGTGCATTAGCTCAAAATTTCAATAAATTTCATAGTTTTTATATAATTTTGAGAACAACGCCAATGAAAAAAATCGTAACACATGATTTCAAAAGATGCAGGTTGAAGAAAAGTACGCGGAAGTTTTAGGGTCGCCAGAGTGATCTCATTGAGTATGTTCTATTTCTTTGCGCTCTATGAAGCTGGACGTGTGTTTGGTGTTTGTTCTCATTTGAGAGCGTGACATTACTTACTTGGAATTACCAAGATTTACATGGCGGGTGCCGTCGATGAAGCAGAAGACGCTTACACTACCAGAACACCTGGTCTTATTCTTCTTGTACTCTTCCAAAGGTCTGCGTGTAATTTTTTTCTTTTGTTCACATTTTGCACAACTTTTACTGAATTTGTGTTTGGAGAATGGTTATGTTAACAAGGTGGTATTTTCTTGTTTTTTTCTTGTTTTTTTTTTCTTGTTTTGTTTTCTTGTTGGTTTTTTGTTTGATTGTTTGTTTTGTTTGTTTTGTTTTTTGTTTTTTTTTTCTATTGGGTCTTTATCATAAATGCTAACTACCTGTTTGTTTCCGGTTGAGGGTCTTTAATTAGCCATCTCAGCACGTCCTCCACTCCCTGCCCGCTGTTAAATTGTGCAAAGTAGGGCCTATGGTATGTAGACTCGATCCGGAAGTCATGACGGTAAGTTTCTTTAGGTCCAAGAAAAGTTTGAATGGAAGGAATCTGTGAATGACCAAATCTAAACGCTGCCACGGCAAAGACATTGGCTATTCCGGCATTTGTCGACATATTGTACACGCTTGTTTCGAAGAATTCTGTCTTTGGTAGAATGTCGTAATACTCCATGATTCCCTTACCGAGTATCAGAGGCAGATATTCGTTATATGTTATGTGTTGCAACAAGGCTGACATAATCTTACGTGTTTCCTGATAAATCCGCTCGTCGCTCCAGAACCGGTTGAGAACTCCAAGCATGGCGGCTATTCGGTTGTGTTCTCTCATAAACAAAGTATGAATGGCTCCTAACGAAGGCACAACATTCGGACGATCATCACCTGTAATACAATGATTGGCAGAGGAAATCGGTCTACACTTCGTACACAATCATCATCGTGACAACTTAAATCAACCATCATCTCTCCAGACCAGTAGATATCAACTTGTGAACTCATCCATTTATCAAAGAAAATCACATTGGTTAATGGAGTTGATAAAACGTGTGAAAAATTTGCAAATGTGGCAAAGATACTCTTACGTGCAGAAAAATAAATATCTGATATAACTGAAAAGATCCTATTTTATTCCTAATTGTAGTCACTAAGTATTAAGAATGATGTTATACCTGCAGTCATACACACGTCAGCTTCAGTCCTCTTTATACAATTGTCTTTGCCGCTAGGTGGCAGCAGTCGGTTATCGCCTTCCTTTAGCAATCCTAATTGATTAAACATAACAGAAATAAGTCAAAATAAAACAACAATGATGACATCGGCGAAAACAGGATGAGAGGAGACATCGCACAAGTAGAAGGATATGAATCCTGCAAACCGGAAGAAACATTTGATCGGACTGGGAAGCAAAACAAGACGAGATATTTGATCCGGCATGGAAGCAACACAAGACGAGACATTTGATCCGACATGGAAGCAAACAGAACGAGATATTTGATCCGACATGGAAGCAAACAGAACGAGACATTTGATCCGGCAGGGAAGCAAACAAGACGAGACATTTGATCCGACATGGAAGCAAACAGAACGAGACATTTGATCCGACATGGAAGCAAACAGAACGAGACATTTGATCCGGCAGGGAAGCAAACAGAACGAGACATTTGATCCGACATGGAAGCAAACAGAACGAGACATTTGATCCGACATGGAAGCAAACAGAACGAGACATTTGATCCGGCAGGACACCAATACCCAGTTTTTCTTTTCTGTACACTAAATTGGCGGGTATTTACAAAGTTTTTGATATAACGAAGTCAAACAAATCTTTAAATTGCTTTCCGTCCACACAAATAAAGCTAGAATACCTTACAACTCAATACATGCTCTCGCTGTTTTGGTAAAAACAATTTTTTCTATGAATTTGTCTGATCATGCATACCTCTGGTCTTGGCTCTCAAGTAGTCCTCTTCCTCCCATGAAGAGCCATACACTGCCGAGGCGTCTATGTATGAAGTCACTTTATTCATTTGTTCTCGTACACCTGCAAAATCAAACTATGACATGTTGACGTTGTCTACAGGTTACCACTGCCATGGTCCTGTCTATTTTTACAGTTTTAGCATTTGCATTCAGATCGACGTCTTCGAGGCTGACAAAGCTTGGCTGCGGTAATATGGCTGTATAAAGAACGCAATTAAAATGTCACTTTTTGGCGGGAGAAGCTCTTTAGTAGTTATCAACAATAATTCTATGATTTGCATCTTACCATAGTTACACACGTCCTGTATTCACATACCTATAACACAATTCGGTCCTACTGCTGGTGCGGACCTTACCATATTCATACACGTCCCTTCAAAATGGTCGTCATTAGGTGGGATCTGCACTGGGAAACATCCTTCACTGAAAAATTATGTTTAAAGTTGTATATGTTCGAGTACCGCACGGGTACAGTGTATACCTAGGTGTGTAGCTACGTGTGACGTCAAACACAGCGCTATATGCCTTTGTATATGTCCCGTTTCATAAATGTCTGTGGGCATGTCTTTTATGTTGTTGACTCGACTGGACACTGGACAGTTGACCAATCGGCAATGACTTCACTGCACGAACATTTCACTTAGAATTCCCGCCACCGGTTATAACCGTATAAAAGCCCCTGGGTCCCGGATAGCATACCGCTGCCAGTTCCGCGTTTCCGTATCTTTTTTTATAGTACGTTTGTCAGTGTGATTGTGTGTTTTCGTCTTTTTACAGGTTTGTTCCCGGTTTGATCCCTTAATTAACATATATGTGTACCACCAGACCTTGTGGTTGGGTAAGAGTTCCTTTTGAACCCCCCACCCAAAGTGGCTACCAATGGGTTATTATACCTGGTAAATAAGTGTCTGAAAGGGTTGATTTTAAGACCATGCCCCAATTTTTCTTGGTACCCCTTAAAATAAACCCTTTTAGATACTTATTATAGCCTACTGGTGGTCATTTTGGGGTGTGTGTGGGAGGGGGTTCAAAGGAACTCATTCCTGTGGTTGTTTATTAACCCACCCCAGGCTACAAAGTTTATAGTAATAAAATACGTGTTTGTTTGTTAAATGTTCAGATTTCATATATAACAGCTTTCCTTTTTTCATGAAAATCATGCACTGCGTTTTGATATTTTTTTTTCATAACTTTTGGATGTAGACTTACAATGATGAATCCGCCCCACAGCACTCGTATGATGATCCATTGTCTTCTGAAATTAAAACATTTGAGTGACTATGAAGGCGATCATAAACAAGGTATATCATATATGGAATTGGATTTTTTTTATTATAAGCCGCTGGTTGTTTAAGTACACCTCTATTGTCTTTAGTACAAATATCAATAGCTTATACATTGATTCCGTGAATCGTTAAGCGTTACATTATACAACAGTGGATAGCAGTAGTAAACATAGTGTCGTATAACAATAATAGGAAAATTCCAAGGACATCCTAAGTATTCTAGATTGTCACAGCAACTGCTGTCTTGGCTAGAACTGTCTTTATACATTTTCGTCCTCGAAATTTCTGGGTGATGTAGCAGTGGCATAGCAATGTTTTTCTTAATAGTGTATGCTTTCGAGAGAAAAAAATATAAAAATGTATTGATTATGAACTGCTGGACGCTAAACATGTTTGAGGACACTTACAAGAGAGTCATTCCTGTCATACTCCTCCATGACAGTTCAGTGTACTGCATGTGTACATGTAACTTTAACGGTGCTTTCAGATACTTTTCAGTTGGTCAGTTAGAATGATTTTAGCCTGTTGGTAGTCATTTGATGAAAGTTTATAATACAAAAACAATAATTACGAAATCTTAATCAATCAAATGGCGGCATGTGAAAACCTCGCAGGACACTCAGTCCTAGTGGTAGCTCAGTGTAGTGCTAGTTGTGCACGATCCGCGGTAACTTCAAAATGCAAAAACCGCAATAACAATGGTGTAAAGTGTGTAATATAAATGATATATAGGCGCTAAATATGTCCCAGGACACACCCAGCACACTCCAATGACACACCCAGCACTCTCCCATGACACACCCAGCACACTCCCATGACACACCCAGCACACTCCCAGGACACACACAGCACACTCCCATGAAACACCCAGCACACACCTAGCACACTCCCATGACACACCCACCAAACTCCCGAGACACACCCAGCACACTTCCGTGACACATTCAGCACACTCCCGTGACACATCCAGCACACTCCCATGACACTCGCCGGAAACTCATTAGTTACACCGCAGGAGGCGTTCGCCAGTGGGATTTTTAGGTGCGAAAGCCCCTGCAGCTGTCGGTTTTTAGCTAATTAGAAATATCTATTCTATTTACACCAGCAGTGTCCAACTTTGTCGTCAAAGGCGAACAACGAACACTGTCATCCTTCAGTTCGTTTTCTGAAATGAAGTTGACACCATAATAAGGAGGTTCGTACTTGGATTTGCCTTGAGATGTGTCACTAGACATAGTATCAAAAAGGGAGGTCTTCCTAAATGGTCTTGTCACCCCAAGCAGATCCACATATCCGGTTAACGTTTAAAAAATCGGTAATTTTGGTAGTGTAACGGGTACGAACGACTTTTAAAGGGCTAAATATTCAAAATTTGTACTACATAGGGAAAAGAAAATGATAGTTAGATGTTATATAATACACGTACATGTATATGCATATTTATTGAGTTTTTGATGTATGTGTATACATACATGTATATATACATATTTATTGAGCAAAGCAACACGATTTTAGAAGTAAGAACAAAAGTACGAGTAGATATCTCAATAGAATTTGAGTTTATGCTAAGAACACAAGCATACATTATTGTTACGCCACTATCTAGGTATCTTACTGACCACCCTTGGCTCGCAGAGATATAGTTTGCTAAATGGTCACTAATAGCGATTCACTCTTGGATACTTAAATTTGAACTCTGTTGTAGTTGGCACTTACTTTTGAGGACAGGCGTACCGACAATATCGTGGTCGAGGAACTGTCCCCACTGCATGACCATCGCCGACAGGGAGCAGTCCTGGCGACCAAACCCTCGGGGGCTGTGGACGATGTTACTGACCAGTCGAGCGCTGGGGAGGGGCAGTCCATCCTTCCCCACACGGCGGGGAGAACTTATACCTTTCAATATAAAACGTACACATGTTTTCCACTGCCAGTTATAAAAAAATACTAGAAACTTATCCCCATGGAATCATTCGATCAGGTTTTTAACCTCCTTGAAATTACTTTAGGGATGGGGACAGGGGTTCCAAATAAAGTCCATCTGTCGATTTACTATAAAGTAAAAGCCAAATTGCAGTACAAATGACAATTACTAATGTATATCAATAGTATCAGATTAAATTGAATTAAAAACTGTCAATTATAGACCCGAAATCATCAGCATTGTTTGTGTCTACGTTTTATGAAATCGGTGATGAATATCTTACCGTCCTGGTACATGGGTCGTAAGTAGCGTTTTTGCTGCCTTCCTGCCATTCCCCACGTAGGACGTAACAAATTGTTGCATGAGGCGTCTATGGTGCGGAAACGACTTAGATGGTTGCACGTAAGGTTTGCACTCAGATCCTGACAGTCCTCGCCGAATTGAGTTCTCAATGCCTCCTGCCAATTAGGTTTATCGAGCAACTCGTATACTGTACTTCCGGTACTAAACAAAAAAGCCGAGAAAACATTACCGTCGATCGTTTTGTATCAAAAACATTCCTGTAAATTGTCCGTTATATGAGATATCGGGATAGAAGTTTTATATTATTCATATAAAGAACATTACTTAGGACTTAAGATATCTGTTTCAAGTCTAGATATTAAGAATAGCCAATTGTTTACAGTCATTTGTAGCGAACAATGTCCGTTTTGTAGATATATACATATACATATGTACATATATATATATATGTATTCCAACATCGTACAGAATGTCGCATGTTTTACCAAGACGAAATTTCCTGTGTCCACGATTAAATGTGTGGACATGTGACACGTATAAAATGTGTGGACATGTGACACGTATAAAATGTGTGGACATGTGACACGTATAAAATGTGTGGACATGTGACACGTATAAAATGTGTGGACATGTGACACGTATAAAATGTGTGGACAGGTGACACGTATAAAATGTGTGGACATGTGACACGTATAAAATGTGTGGACATGTGACACGTATAAAATGACGTATAAAATGTGTGGACAGACACGTATAAAATGTGTGGACAGATAACACGTATAAAATGTGTGGACATGTGACACGTATAAAATGTGTGGACAGGTGACACGTATAAAATGTGTGGACATGTGACACGTATAAAATGTGTGGACGGGTGACACGTATAAAATGTGTGGACAGGTGACACGTATAAAATGTGTGGACAGGTGACACGTATAAAATGTGTGGACAGATAACACGTATAAAATGTGTGGACAGGTGACACGTATAAAATGTGTGGACGGGTGACACGTATAAAATGTGTGGACGGGTGACACGTATAAAATGTGTGGACATGTGACACGTATAAAATGTGTGGACGGGTGACACGTATAAAATGTGTGGACATGTGACACGTATAAAATGTGTGGAAGGGTGACACGTATAAAATGTGTGGACATGTGACACGTATAAAATGTGTGGACAGGTGACACGTATAAAATGTGTGGACATGTGACACGTATAAAATGTGTGGACGGGTGACACGTATAAAATGTGTGGACATGTGACACGTATAAAATGTGTGGACAGGTGACACGTATAAAATGTGTGGACAGGTGACACGTATAAAATGTGTGGACATGTGACACGTATAAAATGTGTGGACAGATAACACGTATAAAATGTGTGGACAGGTGTGGACATGTGACACGTATAAAATGTGTGGACAGGTGACACGTATAAAATGTGTGGACGGGTGACACGTATAAAATGTGTGGACGGGTGAAACGTATAAAATGTGTGGACAGGTGACACGTATAAAATGTGTGGACATGTGACACGTATAAAATGTGTGGACGGGTGACATGTATAAAATGTGTGGACGGGTGACACGTATAAAATGTGTGGACATGTGACACGTATAAAATGTGTGGACATGTGACACGTATAAAATGTGTGGACAGGTGACACGTATAAAATGTGTGGACATGTGACACGTATAAAATGTGTGGACAGGTGACACGTATAAAATGTGTGGACAGGTGACACGTATAAAATGTGTGGACATGTGACACGTATAAAATGTGTGGACAGGTGACACGTATAAAATGTGTGGACAGGTGACATGTATAAAATGTGTGGACAGGTGACACGTATAAAATGTGTGGACAGGTGACACGTAGAAAATGTGTGGACAGGTGACACGTATAAAAAATGTGGACATTTATCGACGTATTTCACAGTAGATAATATCTATTTTGTCCAAAGTAGGCGGATTTATCATTCCACACGTGGATTAACCTCAAAGCACGCTTTGGATTCAAATTTATTGAAACTTTCAAACGACTCCTTATGAATTAAAAGAGGGACTGGAGGAAAATGATTCCCCAACCTTTGTGTGATCACGTGGTGTGATAGACAAAGTACGAACCCAAGGCTTTCATAAATATTTCATAATCTTATCCCTTGGATTGAGATTTTTCTCTCAAGGTGAAAGAACTATTATTCCATACTGCTTGAATACAATTCAATTGCATAAGTATAGTCTGTTTCATATTGTACCTGGTACATATCCGCTTGATGGCTCCCAGTGATAGATCAGCTAGGCGGGTCTGTTCTCGGACCATCCTCTCACGGCTTGGTAACACGAATTGCTCGTGGAAATTAGGACGGATGGATGATGATCGCAAGACTAAAATAATTCATATATAAAAATTATTGTTTATCTATGATAAGGGACAATGTAGACTTTGATTTTAGAAATTATGATCGTCGTTTTACATAAAATTTATTTTTCAGTTTAAACTTTAAAAGGAAGTTTTTATGCGAATAGCGAGTGAGGTGTGTTTAGTGCATTGGTGAAAGGCGAGTCTTCGCCTTAAGATTTAAAATCTCTTTAAATATATATATATGAATTCATCACATTTTCACTATATGTACATATATATATATATGCCGGTATACTTTATAAAGAATTCGAGAACTACGAAATCTTGAATGTAATAGTTATTTGTCTTTGTACAAATATAACCAAGAGGGTTTCGAGAAAGCGGAGTATATTTATGAGTCGTGTAAGTATGAGTAATTCCGAGCGGCACACTTGGTATCTGGTGATTGGCAGATCATTATTAACGTAAATTTATGATGACGTTTTGTGACGTTCGATATACCTTGGATATTTACCTGGTACCTGTACTGGTAGTCTTGACATTTCCTGTTTATGTGTGTGGTAGATGGTTCGGACTTTTTGACGTATCTGTCCCGGGTCACTAGAGAGCATGAATAAAGAGTGAGCCGTGACGTCAGCCACCAGTAGGACGACAGAAATACACAACACGCAATAGTCCATTTTGTCTGACGTAGTTTTATACAGTATCTGCAACGGAAACCGGTACACATTATTCTGAACTCCATAAATATGACAAGGTCACGTGGTTCAGAGAAGCTGTCATTGTCTCACTTTAACAGATAAAGTCTCCGATGATGAACACTCAGGGAAACAGGATGTGAGAAATACCTTTGCTATGACGATAATTGCTATGATGACCTTGGCCTTCATATTGCAGATCATATATGTCATATCGACGTTAAAAAAGTACTTTTAGCAATGACTCTATGTCATGAAGTACCTCGCATTGGAGAGAATATCTTAAATATATTTTTCTGTGATGCCATCGATTGTGTATATGTATCCTCGTTAGTGTTGTGTACTTGTTTCCTCGTTAGTGTTGTGTACTTGTTTCCTCGTTTGTGTTGTGTACTTGTTTCCTTGTAAGTGTTGTGTACTTGTTTCCTCGTTTGTGTTGTGTACTTGTTTCCTCGTTAGTGTTGTATACTTGTTTCCTCGTTTGTGTTGTGTACTTGTTTCCTCGTTTGTGTTGTGTACTTGTTTCCTTGTAAGTGTTGTATACTTGTTTCCTCGTTAGTGTTGTGTACTTGTTTCCTTGTAAGTGTTGTGTACTTGTTTCCTCGTTAGTGTTGTGTACTTGTTTCCTTGTAAATGTTGTGTACTTGTTGCCTCGTTAATGCTGTATACTTGTTTCCTCGTTAGTGTTGTGTACTTGTTTCCTTGTAAATGTTGTGTACTTGTTTCCTCGTTTGTGTTGTATACTTGTTTCCTCGTTAGTGTTGTATACTTGTTTCCTCGTTAGTGTTGTGTACTTGTTTCCTCGTTAGTGTTGTGTACTTGTTTCCTCGTTAGTGTTGTGTACTTGTTTCCTCGTTAGTGTTGTGTACTTGTTTCCTCGTTAGTGTTGTGTACTTGTTTCCTCGTTAGTGTCGTGTACTTGTTTCCTCGTTAGTGTTGTGTACTTGTTTCCTTGTAAGTGTTGTGTACTTGTTTCCTTGTTAGTGTCGTGTACTTGTTTCCTCGTTAGTATTGTGTACTTGTTTCCTTGTAAGTGTTGTGTACTTGTTTCCTCGTTTGTGTTGTGTACTTGTTTCCTCGTTAGTGTTGTGTACTTGTTTCCTCGTTAGTGTCGTGTACTTGTTCCCCCGTTTGTGTCGTGTACTTGTTTCCCCGTTAATGTTGTGTACTTGTTTCCCCGTTAGTGTTGTGTACTTGTTTCCTCGTTAGTGTTGTGTACTTGTTTCCTCGTTTGTGTTGTGTACTTGTTTCCCCGTTAGTGTTGTGTACTTGTTTCCTCGTTAGTATTGTGTACATCTTTTCTTGTTAGTATTCTGTGTTTGTGTCCTCGTTAGTGTCGTGTACTTGTTTCCTCCTTTGTGTTGTGTGCTTGTGTCCTCGTTAGTGTTGTGGTGTGTTTGTGTCCTCGTTAGTGTTGTGTTCTTGTTTCGGCGTAAGTGTCGTATAATTGTTTCCTCTTTGTGTCATTTCCTGTTCTCTTCTAAATATCGCTTCTTTATTCCCCAAGAACTTTTGCACCGATCAATTTTTTTTTATAAAAAGTATTCTTGTTATCATAACCCTGGAAGTGTTATCACATTACACATTGATTATTTTCATCACAGATGCACATGGAAGAGTAGGACTGGACTATGACCTGAAGGAGTGAGATCTCAGTATGACATGGAGGAGTGAGATCTCACTATGACATGAAGGAGTGAGATCTCAGTATGACCTGGAGGAGTGAGATTTCACTATGACATGAAGGAGTGAGATTTCACTATGACATGAAGGAGTGAGATCTCAGTATGACATGGAGGAGTGAGGTCTTACTATGACATGAAGGAGTGAGATCTCACTATGACATGAAGGAGTGAGATCTCAGTATGACATGAAGGAGTGAGATTTCACTGTGACATGAAGGAGTGAGATTTCACTGTGACATGAAGGAGTGTGATGTAATTTGAAATCCTGTTGTTTCTATTAGTGACGTCATAATTTTCTAGTGCCAAAATGTTGTATCACAGATACACAGATGAATACATTCCCTTCCATTTCCTACTCGAATTAAAAATTTTACTTCAACAGAGGTTGGTGAAATGAAAGATTCTCAATTCATTTCCTGAATTTTAAATTAATAGAAACTTATTTAAGATTTGCTATGTATGGAAGTCTCTCAGGGTTCCTGGTGAATTTAAAGAATACTTTGATTTTGTTATCCTTTACTTCGCATATCTTAAAAAGGTTTAGTGTGTTCTGCTGCCACAAATGGCAAAACTTTCATCTTGATTTATGTTTTGAAAACCATCTATGATCGAAAGAAGCAAACTCAAACAGATTAAAACGATTTTGTATTGTCAGAAAATGACATTAATGCTTGTAACAAGTTTTTTTTCACAATTTACGTACTTAAATAATTACAGACGAAAAATTTCAATTATTGTTTTTTTGAATGATAACATACCTGTTGTATTTCTCTTCTATATCTCAGTCTCCGCGTTCTATCATCCTGAAATTACACCGATCCACTGAGACTGTCCAGGAAACATCACGATCAGAAAAACTTACTAAAGAATTAATTCACCTGATACACAAACACATTTCCATAAAAAATTCCAGAAGGGAAAAAAATGATTAGGACTTTGGTAATAGGCCCGTCTTGGTTAAATGAGACGGAGTGAGTGTGCTGTTATTT
Organism: Ylistrum balloti; assembly: GCF_031769215.1. NCBI lineage: Eukaryota > Metazoa > Mollusca > Bivalvia > Pectinida > Pectinidae > Ylistrum > Ylistrum balloti. Next base: position 887,074 of record NW_026782443.1, on the reverse strand, counting down.
CCTATCGTAAAGCTCCAGGCTACTACCGTAGTACGTATTACTCTGTCGGAATCCAGTCTGGAGAACAATGCCCGTGATTGTTTAATCAAGTACCTTACCGATGTCTAACAGTCGGTACGACCTTCTCACCTGTCAACAGGTGAGACAAACTATTCCCCTACATGTGTTTTGAGCGCTGCTACACAGTATAGGACCGCATGTAAGTGTCACGTCAGCAAATCAGCGATTGAATACACGAAGTACGTCATGTTTATTATACACTTATTGTGAACGTTCCTGAACTGTTGTATAATTAATATTCATAAATATACCAAACATATTTTGGCTACTTAAAGTTTAAAAAGGAACGATATCGACAACAAACAAACACGAAAAAGTCGAAATAAACGAAACAAAAAAAAAAAAAAAAAAAACTGATTAATATTCTAATGTGATTACATTTGTAAGTAATTGTCACGCATTTGAGGTATAAAGTATGTTTATGTTAAAGGACAATGTATTGTAAAGGCCAAAATATACTGAAGGTCGGAATATTGAATGAAGTTTCCAATATTGTATTGTGTTAGATTCGTATTCGAGTTTTAATCACTTTTTTCGCGCCTATGACCCTTGATATGAGAAAATATCAAGGAAGTTTTCGTTTTGTTCAATATCTCAGGGTTGGAAAGGAATGTAATACTGAAGTTTTACAAATCCTTTTATAAATCGAAGATGCTGTTTATCCTGTGGAATTAATTTTACAGAGTAAACTTATAAGAAATAAAAAAGCTGTTTAAGATGACGACTTTCTTCGGATAGTAATTTTGTCGTAAAAATCGAAAAAAAAGTTATATTCCTATGTGCCGTAAAGATTGTAAAATTCATCATTCTCTGGTGGTAATTGTGCCGTAAAGATTGTAAAATTCATCATTCTCTGGTGGTAATTGTGCCGTAAAGATTGTAAAATTCATCATTCTCTGGTGGTAATTGTGCCGTAAAGATTGTAAAATTCATCATTCTCTGGTGGTAATTGTGCCGTAAAGATTGTAAAATTCATCATTCTCTGTTGGTAATTGTGCCGTAAAGATTGTAAAATTCATCATTCTCTGGTAGTAATTGTGCCGTAAAGATTGTAAAATTCAACTTTCTTGGATTGTAATTGTGCCGTAAAGATTGTAAAATTCATCATTCTCTGTTGGTAATTGTGCCGTAAAGATTGTAAAATTCATCATTCTCTGGTGGTAATTGTGCCGTAAAGATTGTAAAATTCATCATTCTCTGGTGGTAATTGTGCCGTAAAGATTGTAAAATTCATCATTCTCTGGTGGTAATTGTGCCGTAAAGATTGTAAAATTCATCATTCTCTGGTGGTAATTGTGCCGTAAAGATTGTAAAATTCATCATTCTCTGGTGGTAATTGTGCCGTAAAGATTGTAAAATTCATCATTCTCTGTTGGTAATTGTGCCGTAAAGATTGTAAAATTCATCATTCTCTGGTGGTAATTGTGCCGTAAAGATTGTAAAATTCATCATTCTCTGGTGGTAATTGTGCCGTAAAGATTGTAAAATTCATCATTCTCTGGTGGTAATTGTGCCGTAAAGATTGTAAAATTCATCATTCTCTGGTGGTAATTGTGCCGTAAAGATTGTAAAATTCATCATTCTCTGGTGGTAATTGTGCCGTAAAGATTGTAAAATTCATCATTCTCTGTTGGTAATTGTGCCGTAAAGATTGTAAAATTCATCATTCTCTGGTGGTAATTGTGCCGTAAAGATTGTAAAATTCAACTTTCTTGGATTGTAATTGTGCCGTAAAGATTGTAAAATTCATCATTCTCTGGTGGTAATTGTGCCGTAAAGATTATAAAATTCATCATTCTCTGGTGGTAATTGTGCCGTAAAGATTGTAAAATTCATCATTCTCTGTTGGTAATTGTGCCGTAAAGATTGTAAAATTCATCATTCTCTGTTGGTAATTGTGCCGTAAAGATTATAAAATTCATCATTCTCTGTGGTAATTGTGCCGTAAAGATTGTAAAATTCATCATTCTCTGGTGGTAATTGTGCCGTAAAGATTGTAAAATTCATCATTCTCTGTTGGTAATTGTGCCGTAAAGATAGTAAAATTCATCATTCTCTGGTGGTAATTGTGCCGTAAAGATTGTAAAATTCAACTTTCTTGGATTGTAATTGTGCCGTAAAGATTGTAAAATTCATCATTCTCTGTTGGTAATTGTGCCGTAAAGATCATCAAATTCAACTTTCTTGGATTGTAATTGTGCCGTAAAGATTGTAAAATTCATCATTCTCTGGTGGTAATTGTGCCGTAAAGATTGTAAAATTCATCATTCTCTGTTGGTAATTGTGCCGTGAAGATTGTAAAATTCATCATTCTCTGGTGGTAATTGTGCCGTAAAGATTGTAAAATTCATCATTCTCTGGTAGTAATTGTGCCGTAAAGATTGTAAAATTCAACTTTCTTGGATTGTAATTGTGCCGTAAAGATTGTAAAATTCATCATTCTCTGTTGGTAATTGTGCCGTAAAGATTGTAAAATTCATCATTCTCTGTTGGTAATTGTGCCGTAAAGATTGTAAAATTCATCATTCTCTGTTGGTAATTGTGCCGTGAAGATTGTAAAATTCATCATTCTCTGGTGGTAATTGTGCCGTAAAGATTGTAAAATTCAACTTTCTTGGATTGTAATTGTGCCGTAAAGATTATAAAATTCATCATTCTCTGGTGGTAATTGTGCCGTAAAGATTGTAAAATTCAACTTTCTTGGATTGTAATTGTGCCGTAAAGATTGTAAAATTCATCATTCTCTGTAGGTAATTGTGCCGTGAAGATTGTAAAATTCATCATTCTCTGGTGGTAATTGTGCCGTAAAGATTGTAAAATTCAACTTTCTTGGATTGTAATTGTGCCGTAAAGATTATAAAATTCATCATTCTCTGGTGGTAATTGTGCCGTAAAGATTGTAAAATTCAACTTTCTTGGATTGTAATTGTGCCGTAAAGATTGTAAAATTCATCATTCTCTGTAGGTAATTGTGCCGTAAAGATTATAAAATTCATCATTCTCTGTTGGTAATTGTGCCGTAAAGATTATAAAATTCAACTTTCTTGGATTGTAATTGTGCCGTAAAGATTGTAAAATTCATCATTCTCTGTTGGTAATTGTGCCGTGAAGATTGTAAAATTCATCATTCTCTGGTGGTAATTGTGCCGTAAAGATTGTAAAATTCATCATTCTCTGTTGGTAATTGTGCCGTGAAGATTGTAAAATTCATCATTCTCTGGTGGTAATTGTGCCGTAAAGATTGTAAAATTCATCATTCTCTGTTGGTAATTGTGCCGTGAAGATTGTAAAATTCATCATTCTCTGTTGGTAATTGTGCCGTGAAGATTGTAAAATTCATCATTCTCTGGTGGTAATTGTGCCGTAAAGATTGTAAAATTCATCATTCTCTGTTGGTAATTGTGCCGTGAAGATTGTAAAATTCATCATTCTCTGTTGGTAATTGTGCCGTGAAGATTGTAAAATTCATCATTCTCTGGTGGTAATTGTGCCGTAAAGATTGTAAAATTCATCATTCTCTGTTGGTAATTGTGCCGTGAAGATTGTAAAATTCATCATTCTCTGGTGGTAATTGTGCCGTAAAGATTGTAAAATTCAACTTTCTTGGATTGTAATTGTGCCGTAAAGATTGTAAAATTCATCATTCTCTGGTGGTAATTGTGCCGTAAAGATTGTAAAATTCAACTTTCTTGGATTGTAATTGTGCCGTAAAGATTGTAAAATTCATCATTCTCTGTTGGTAATTGTGCCGTAAAGATTGTAAAATTCATCATTCTCTGTTGGTAATTGTGCCGTAAAGATTGTAAAATTCATCATTCTCTGTTGGTAATTGTGCCGTAAAGATTGTAAAATTCATCATTCTCTGGTGGTAATTGTGCCGTAAAGATGGTAAAATTCATCATTCTCTGGTGGTAATTGTGCCGTAAAGATTGTAAAATTCATCATTCTCTGTTGGTAATTGTGCCGTAAAGATTATAAAATTCATCATTCTCTGTTGGTAATTGTGCCGTAAAGATGATAAAATTCATCATTCTCTGGTGGTAATTGTGCCGTAAAGATTATAAAATTCATCATTCTCTGGTGGTAATTGTGCCGTAAAGATGATAAAATTCAACTTTCTTGGATGTAATTGTGCCGAAGAGATTGTAAAATTCATCTTTCTCTGTTGGAAATTCTCGTTACAAACTACCACACCAGAGTATAATACCGTAGAGGGGCGGCATATTTTTGTTAACTGAGATATTTATATTGTCCGACATCTCTCTTAAGTTTCCAGATTTTCCCTGAAATGAATCCTTTTTTTATAATCGTTCAAGCTTCGAGTTCGATACTCGCGGATTACATTACAAGTAGGGCGAACCGATCCTCAAGAAATAAAACTACACTATAAAAGACCATCATTTTGATAGTGAATTTAATAAAAGTCATACATACTTGACAGCAATCATAAAAGTAAATTTTCCAAGGTCGGAGCGTAACCCTGAAATGTTTTGCGAATACAAATAATTATTGTCCTCAAATGAGAAATCCGTATGTAATTTGAAGTGCCGTATTACATAAGACTCATACACTGAGGTGTGATGATGTAATTTCAATTCATCATTATTGCAAATAACGGTCATTGGGCAAATTTAAGAGAGGGTGTGCGCCGGGTGCGCCTCCCACTGGATCCGCCAATGAAAACGTTTTTATTGTAGAACGAAGTAACAACATCCACAAACCGTGCAGGGTATTATCTAAAACCATCGGCCGATCATCCGCTTTTGCACAAATAAATTACAAGTGGAATTTTTCACACGCCATCGAAAAGGTATGCTGAAAATCTATGGACTTTTGTTATACAAAGAAACACCAAAACACACTACTTTTTCAAAGGACAATAGCCAAACTCGGCTAAAAATACATTATCTCTAACCCTAGCTAGTAAGAGATTGACATTTAGAAGCTGGTACCAACCACGGTTCGAATCTTTTAGTCATATATATTGTCAAAATATCAGCGTTGTCTTTCATCAAATCAATGGCGAGGATTTGTCCACGAAATCGTCCAATCATATCCATTGTTAGAACGCCATTTCTTAAAATAGTTTGTGCATGGTGTGTGATAGATTTTGTTTCATTGAAAACAGTCACATGACGGGATTGACTAAGTCTTCGACACGTAGAGGCGGCAGTTGTCGAGGAGACCATAACGTATTGTACAATAGAGTTTGTATGACGCTGAACCTTACCAGCAGCTTCGACATATTTATTTCTATAGCTATTGAGTTCCGAATCTTCTCCAATTTTGTCTGTTCCCTCATGTGGTTGATTTGCGTTTCCAAGAAAGAGTCCAAGTGTCACAGTTTCAGATAATTCTCTCAGCGTTTTGCTTGATGCAGAGCTATAGAAATCAACAGGAAGAAAAACTGACAATCCCACCTTCCGTTCCCCAGCATATACAGCCAACGTGTTTATCGTCAGGTTAACAGCACTGTTAAAATATTCTGAGAAAAGGAACAATCCGAATTTTTCCGAATCTGCGGGATCTACACAACTTGACATCACGGCGCCTAATCCCTCTGGAATCCCGGGGGAGTTCACGGTGTCAAAGTCTGAGTAAGTCTGAGCCGAACTGTTCCAAAAATAAACTTGTTTGTTGAATATTCCAAGTTCATTCCGATAGGCAGTTATGGTACTATTATCTTCTGACGTTGTGTAAAATTTGTCGATCCATTCTACAGCGTTTCTTGAGCCAATATCTTTCACAATATCCTTTTCGAATTCGCTGTCCAGATTGAGTATGACGTAATCGTCCTGATGGAGGTTGGTCAAAAGCCAGGTGACCAGATCCACGGTATCAATCATGTCTCTTTGTTCCACCATGCTGGCAAAACCATTGTTTGTTGCTTCGATTTTCGTTTTCTGTGTATAGACAATTTTTGGTGTGTAGAGTGTATGTTTTAGGTATGATTGATAGAATAAAGAATAAGATTCGTCGGGTAGGAAAGTAAATATGTCATACTTATGAGAGTCGGGATATGTTTTGTGGAATAATTCCAATGTTAACGGAAATGTTCCGCCACAATTCACAAACACCTTCCTCGGAATATAGTCACGGAACTGAACACTCATATCCTTTTTGATTTCCACTCCATCTCTATCCTTCGGTTCGTGTATATTCTTTGCATGTGGCATCTTTTGTTTTGATGAAGCCACTTCCGGTTTTAGTACAGATGATTTTCCTACATTTTTGTTCGTATCTCGTCTCACAACCTGTTCGTGATCAGGATCAAAAGTCACGTGGTCGAGCGTCACGAGGTAGTGATACATGAAATGACCACATATAATTCCGATTGCCATAACAGCGACCACACCGACACAACGTCCAAACGTCCGGAAAGGGCGGGTACCGGAAACGACGGAGACACTGCGTGACAATTGTCTTTTTATACCCATATCGGTATTTAGCACCATTCTCAGTTCAGTGGCAGTTCGTTGGACTTATATCTTGTATGTAATTACCTGGCGAGTGTTATCTCTCCAGGTCAGCACAAACCATATCTTTATATTTCAAAGCACCAGGCAAGGTAAACGTCCATAACAAGGTCACTAGACTAGAATTACACTATATATATGATCAATAACAACAGATTAAAATAGTGCCAAATAAAATATTTAAGCCGTTAAGAAAGAAAGAAAACAAAAATACTCCCAATTTGAGTTTCTGAACATTCCCCAAAAATTTCAGCTTAATGACTACAGTGGAACTTAAAATGGAGTTTAAAATGAGTTTTTATAAGATGGCGGCCATATTGCATTTTAGGTCGACTCCCCAAAAAATAATCTTAAGATCATTTCAGACAAATTTCATCTTGTTGAGTTTTGAAAGAAGTTTAGAACATGTATTGTCCAGGGAAACCATGATCGCATTATCATAGCTTTTGATGAGGCTGAAAAATAACAAAGTTTTAATCTTTGTTTTTTCTAGATGGCGGCCATATTGGATTTCGCACTGACCTGAAAAATAACAAAAATCGGTCAGGGTCATGTCAGCTCAATCCCATTAATGGAATTTGAGAACGACGGACAAAACATGTTTTCTTACATGTAAGACCTGTAATATTTGTATATACCAAAAGAGAGAACTGAGAACTAGTTACGTGTATGTATACTTATGGACTAAACAGATGTGAAAAACCTCATTGAAAATAGAGTTTGGATGTGAAAAATACAGCAAAAAGGCATTGTAAAAAAACAAGCTTTAAATTGTCATAAGATAAATCTTAGAGACAACTTACGTTTGTTCTGCCAAATAAGTAAAGATTAGTATAGGATTCAGTGTATAAACATACAGACTTATGAATGCCTGGAAACAGCATTGATTACAGGTACCAGTAACTGGTGAGTTCATAAATGAATTAATTCTTCTTCTTCATATATAGAAAATAGAATGAAGAGAAAATTGGTTTTCTTCCAATTTAAAAAAAAAATGGTGTCTGGAAGGTATACGACAAGGTGGTCCTACATGTGCTTGGTCCTTCTGGATTGTCTGTAATGTCTCCTATAACCCGTATAGTACTCTACATCACATTGAAAGAAAATTACTTTTCAAAATTTATCAGGGTGTTACAACCAATCTATATCTACCAATTTAATAGTGGTTCACCAGACTGATTTCCTATATTTTATTTGTTCAATCAAACAAATCAGGCACAAATAATCCCGACTCAGAAACGCCTTCTCCCAACATACTTACATATTACTTAGATGTAACAAGCAGGTATAGTACAGTAACAATCCTTGTACACACAGGGTTCAGTGTAGGACCGATCCCCCGTACAACATGTTTCCCTCAGTACCTTGATGTAGACCCTACACTAGTATGGGGGTCTGTGACGGACCGATCCCCGTACAACATGTTTCCCTCAGTACCTTGATGTAGACCCTACTCTAGTATGGGGGTCTGTGATGGACCGTACAACATGTTTCCCTCAGTACCTTGATGTATACCCTACACTAGTACAAAAGTAAGTCACTATTCATAAAAATTGTTTCAGACAAAACTTCCATAATATCCTTTGTATGGAAGATGTATTTTTCAGAGCTTATAATTCGAAATTGATCCAACTATCCCGCCCTAGGAGGCCAAGAGACACATTAATATAAAATTGATTCTCTTTCACCTAACAATGCGTCAGACCAAATTTGGGCAAAATCAATTTATTCCTACAAGGGGACTAGAATCTTTTTCTAGAATTGGCTCTATTACCCTTATTTGGTCATGTCTTCCCTTGCAAGGGGGATCAATACTTACTGTTTATACAAAACTGATTCCCCTTCACCCAAGAATGCTTCTGACCAAATTTGGGCAATATCCAAAGAATTTACTTTATTTCTCCTATTGAGCCCCACTTCTCCCGCCCCAGGATGCTTCATACCAAGTTTGGACAATATTCATTAATTCCTACAGAAGGAGTAGAATTTTAAAGAATTTACTCTATTTCCCCTTCTATGGCCACTCCTCTGGCCCCTGGGGGCCAAGAACCAATTTCTATACAAATTTGGTTCCTCTTCTCTCCTGAATCCCAAATTTGGACAAAATCTGTTAGTCGTTCATGACTAGTAGTGATTTTTAGTACAATGTTGGCGGACTCATGGTGGGCGTCACACGATGGTATTTACTCACCAGTCCTTCAGACCAGTAGTGATAAAAATGAAACAACAAATGCTTTTTATCTCATTTTGTTTTTATTAATAAATGGCATCTGTAGATAACTAGCACTATTTTTCTCTGAGTACACCAACATGTGTGCAAATTCACACACATACATGTATGTACACACACTGGTCACATCTTGTTACAGGTGTAGGTGAAACAGTATCATTGTTTTAATTCTACACTCAATATTAACTTTGTTAAATTAAATTTTTCTTTCAAGTGTGATTTCAAAATGCATGCTACAGAAATTACAGAACTACAAAATCGTGAAACTTCTAAAAATTCTAATCTAATATCTCATTCATATTCAAAATGGAAGTAGTTACTTACAGAAGCAGGATTCAAGGGTTTACCTAACTTTACAATCACATACAAATCCCTTCATACCTGAACAGCAAATCCATTAAACCAGATAAAACAAAATCTCTAGGAACAAAGCTGATAATCTTTCAATCACAGATGATAAATATGTAAACATCACATGAGTAATAGGGATCTTGCAAATTCCCTTTTTCCCATTGTTAACATAAAAGCATTATTCCAGCAATCCAACATACATCATTCTAGATACTCCAGGGGTTACAATCACTTTCACTTTCTGCACCCCTCTGGAACTTGGCAGAATTGAAGTTTCCATGTGAGACACCTTGTGGACAAGACGAAAAGGCTAATTTGAGCCTTTGATTTACATCAAACAAATCTCGAGGTCTCATAACAGTATATTGTATTGGTTTTGAAGTTGGGTGTTGGTCTTTTGTACTCTTCAAAAAGAGCTATCAGCCTGTGATTGGTCAGTTAGTTTTCTCCTGGGACCAATCAAAATACTTCACTTGTGCCTTCCAGGGGAGCAAAGAGTGAAAGTGATTGTAACCCCTGGAGTATCAGTGATGAACATACATATCACTTCTGGAAAGTTTTCTACACATAAACCATAAGGTACCATACATATACAAGTAATTTTTACCTTTCTCCAAGCATATTTGTCTGTGATTGTAATGTAAATTAACATGCAATAGAATGGACTTCAGGGATTCCCTCACCCTCATCCTCTCCCTTATAACATGTTGATTTCAATTTTTATTATGTTTCCCTTTCTAAGTTTGTCTAGAAATTCAGGTAATAATAAGAAAGTGTAGAATTAAGGTGTACAAACCGTTACCTGGGTTCTTACAGGCTTTGAATAGTACCGTAATTACTGCTGTAATTTTGACCAAAAAATATACAGAATGTAATGCTGAAAAAATGATGTTCTTTTAAGAAATCTGGGATCTTCATAGTACAATTACTCAATTGACTCATTACAATATAATATGGCACAGATGACAATTCTTGCCGAATTTTAAAACTACATGTTTTTACGATGATAAATGTTCATACCTCAAAGGAGTGAAAATTGGTCACAGAAACACACCATTCTTTCTCTTTTAAAACTCCATGGTAGATATAACACATTTATACAAAACTTGTGTTCTATCAACAACTTAAAATGTTTTTTATGGGAAAATGAAAGCTGAGTTTTTGTAAAAGGGTTCAAAACCATGAATTGAATAAATTTAGAAGCATGAATGCCTGTGTACTTCTTTAGTTGCACTGTCCTGACTTCATTGCTGTGGTAGTGAGTTCCTGAGGTAGATACATGTATATATTACTCAATTTGTAACAATGCTGGACATAATCAGTTTAAAACCCAATAAAGAATTTTCTATTACACAACACAGATATAAACTTACCACCGTTTACTAATAACATTTCAAATTTCTCTCTTATGCAAACTTAATACCAATTTCATCACACAGGTTTAAAAGAAAAAGCAAATACATCACACACATCTATAAAAGCTCTGTACACTCTGATGACCATGGAATATTTCCTTAACGAAGCACTACAAAGTAGTCAACAGGAAACAAGGAATTATTTCTAAATACAGAACCATTTATAGTCTGAAGCTTTAGCACTAGATTTCTTATAGAAACTTTCATTCACAGTCAAAATAAAAAATCTTCAAATCATGAAACAAAATCACTTCATTCTGAAAATCCAACAGAAAACTGGTATTGTTTACTGTTTACACCATATCTTTTTTTTCATTAAGATTTTCACTTCTAAAAAAAAAACAAAACATCCTCCACTCGCACATTAACATATCATTCTTCATGGTGTTCTAACAGGTTTTCCCAACACCAAGTGTTTTTAATATCAAGACAATGAAAATAACACAAACTTGCTGAAAGAATGTGACCTTGCTTTCAAATATTCATGTTTCCCTGGCGTAGCAGTCCATGTCATCCATACAGTATGATTACATTAAAGTTTTGGTGTTTTATGTGCGACACTTTTCGTGGCTCTAATTGCCTTCCCTTTAATGTCCTGGTCCTTTAAGAGAGGTACAAAACCGGAATTATTTGTAGGATCTACAAGTTCCATGTTGAACAGTTTTGTTAAGACACTATGGAATTCACTACTTGATTTATTCGCACGAAGTTTGAATTTTTGATAGACTAGATTTTGTATGATTCTACCTAGATAGAAATGATTTGAATATATCCAAGCTTTCTTCATTTGTATCACTTCATCACTTTTCTCTGCGCTTTCCTTGTAAACACATTTTTCTTCAACAACCTGAAATTGAAGGAAATATTATGGAATAATTCAGAGGTACTAGCAGTCACTTTTCTTTCAAAGTGAATCAAGAAATACTGAATGTCAACACTTTATAAAGTCTTTTTCTTAATTTGTTTTTAACCGTGATGGTTATATTTGCACATTTGCTAAAGAAAATGGTGGGATATATGTTTTCTGATCTTCAGATGAGAAATTAAATTGATTTTTTTCAATAGCTGACTTTCAACAATTATCTTTACGAGTTTAATAAAAAGAGGAGGAAGAAGAAGAAGAAAAAAAAGACATCAGGATCTATAAAATCAAAAAAGCAAAATAAAATGTTCTTCAAAACTTAACTCTGTGGACTAATTATCAGGCCTTAACTGTGAACAGCTTAATTTTTGTGGCCCATTATTTGTTTGGCCTTAACTGAAAATTGCTCAATGTTTGTGGCATATTATTTGGCAGCGTATGCCTTACTGTTCATTAATACTTAAATTTATGATTAAAAGAATTCTTGTCTAGTGTGATTTATAGTATTTATCATATTACCACCACAAGAAATATTGTTTGTTTTTCCTAAAAGATGCCTTTTTACAAGCTGTAAGTTCTTATGACCTATGTTTCGTGTGTAGGTTGATGGTATATATTATATTTACAGCTAAGTCTTTGTGACCTATGTTTTGTGTGTAGGTTGATGGTTTATATTATACTTACAGCTAAGTCCTTGTAACCTATGTTTTGTGTGTAGGTTGATGGTATATATTATACTTACAGCTAAGTCCTTGTAACCTATGTTTCGTGTATAAGTAATCATTGTTTTTGCGACAGGATCTACAATGGACTCCTCTATGACCCAGGTCTTTTTGGCGCGGGTGTGGAAGAGCATGTTCACCACCTTCTCAGCAGAATTATTAGACTTGTTGATAAGCCTCTTTGTAAATAGCTTGCCTTCAATAATCTTACGGGACAGCACATCCTCCGAAATGATATGTTTACTAAAATAGATATAAATGGCATTGAACAGATATTAAAAATGAATTTTATAACTGAGACCACTTTTAAACCCAAAATGATTGGTTGTACACTATATCATTAAGGATTGTCCTACGTTAATTATAGAGGACCTGTTTGTGGTAACTGAACTTAAAAATCTATCAAATGTATTCCAAAGAGTAAAACTTGCAGATGGGAGTGAAGAAATATTTGAAAAGACAGACTTTGTTATTGGAAAGATCAAGAAAAAAATGGGGCACTGTTACGTTTTTTTTTCTTTTAAATTAAAATGGAATGCAATATTCATGAAAACCATTTAAGAAAAGTTCGGTGTCCAATACCTTTTGTGTAAGGAATATTTCTGCCAATAGGTGGTAGCAACTTGATCCCATTGGAAAGGAAATATGTAACTTCCACTGTAGAATTTCATAGCTGCATTTGGAATGCTTCCACTCCTATCACCTGTCAAAGAAGAATTCATAGTGTTTACTAATTTAATCATCAGTGTAAAATCTTAATCTGATCCTATCATGTATACCTAAATGAATATTGCTCAGAAACCAAAAGTGAAAATAAAAATCACCTTGTGCTTGATGCGAATGTGCTTTTAACAATCAAATATACATCAATCAGATCAATAAAAATAAACAAATTCATGTTGATTCTAATGGCTACAAAGTGCAGTTATCCAATATGATTACATTGCTTTTCATCTCTGCTCTAACTAATAATGTTTGACTATCATGGTAGTTTTCACTTCCAGTTCTTGTGGCCTATATAGTCTCCTCAGTAACTTTAATATAGAACTTCACTATGTCTCTGCGTAATTTTGGAAAAAATGGGTCCTGGAATTGTCTAAAAAAAATTCATGAATTGCTTGTCATCTGTTTGTTACAAAAATGTATGTTCCATTTGAAAATTATTCAGATTTCTAATAGATCTACTGATGATTAGGAAAGGACTAGTTTCTTGATCTTTTGGTATAATAAACATCTCAGGGTAAGTTTATTCAAATTTATTTCCTGTAGCTAAGATACAGACTGTCTCCTAAATATATCCCTTCATAACTGCTCTAGGTGATAGGGGCGATAACTCAAATCTAATGCACAATACCATAAATTTACCAGTTACATCAACTTATGTAGCTCATTTATATTTAAACCACAAGGCATTAACTAAATAACAATGTCATTTAATGATTGACCGTGAATTTAAAAGTAGCTACTAAAGGTCTGGGGTGTCATAAGCACGTGTGTACCTGTCCTTAACACAAATTTGACAAATCGTCTCGCTATGTCATCACTCAGTTAGTTTTTAAAGCACACTAAATTTTCTTTATCACGCTAAATTACATGCATTTCATAAGATTATATGTAATTATCTTACAAATTAGTCACGGAATCCACTGTCTACTTCAGAGCTTCTAAAACGTGTTCGTTTCGGCCGTTATCGGGTGCCGTTTCTCTTCCTTGCGGTCACATTCATTTCAAGGTCAGCTGAGCGCTTACAACCCCTGTACAGGTTTTCAAGCGTCCTTACTACCGGGCTACAACTTCCGGCTTCCCTTGGGTGTGACAGTTTTGTTATCAACTTTCGTTATCTGTTTTATGAAGCTGTGCGTTGCCGGCGAATACCAGAGCTCTCAGCAGAAACATATAAAGGAAATTCTACACAGATATGGGGGAAACAAAGAAAGGATTTGTAGGATTAACGATATTCGTAAGCCTAGCCGCAATAGGACTTGTCGTAGCTGCTTTTGTCACAGAGAACTGGGTGTCAGCTTTTGCACAGAAGACAAACAACACTTTTATTAGAAATGCTACCGTCGATACAGACGGAACTCTAAAATTCACAGGAAATATAACTTTCGGATTATTTTCAGGAACGAGATATGTTAATTATGGAGTTGGAGCGAGAAAGCAAACAATTGAAGGTACATTCATGTGATAATCTATTTGTTTGTTGACAAGCATGTGTAAAAATGAGTGCTACTGCATGCATATACAAAGGAGTTTGACACTTTAATTCATCAACGCCAGACTCCTTTGGTATATAAAGTTACTATTGTTTCAGAAATATGATTTATAGATTATCGTGTGTGTTTTATTACATCTCTACATAATTGGGTTTGGTATATATCATACAGAAAGTCATTTAAATTTAACACATTTATCTCATCATTAAAACAATGAATTTGACTGTCAACAATTCATAAGTGCTCTGGTTAACATATCTTTTTTTTCAAAACAAAATTTCCTTCTGAAGTTTATTAACCAGCCCACATTTGTTCTTTTGAATCTTATACTCTATGTATAACATATGTATAGCTTGCTGTGTTTAAACAGTTAAAAATGTACCTTGTAAGACTAATTTTTTCATGATCTGTTAGTTGGTATGATTCACATCATAATTTCAGGAATTACCTTAAAATGAGTTAATTATCATAGCTTGGGACATCAATATTTTACAGAGATAGGAAACATTTAATGAAAATAGTTAAAATAGAAATTAAAAAAAATAATTTAACCCCTAAACTTTATTAATTCTTTAGATGCTATTATGTATGTTGGTTTTAAAATCTCAATAATTCTGTTATGAAAGTTTTGATACAATACAATGTATTTTCATGCCAAACTAAAATTGATCTTTAGTAAGAGATATGTATCCTTCAGTGTGATACAAATAATAAATGTTCGGCAATTATGCTTTAATAAATTCTGAATGTTTACAAATGTACTTGGTTGTTGGTGCATGGTGATCATTAAAGTACTGAACAAGCAAACTGTTTACAAAATATCTAAATTTGTCACATAATTTGTAACCCATCTGTTATCCAGTGAATTATCCTGTGGAATATTTTTTATGTTTGTCACCAGTGTATATGTAATATTCCCTGAATCATTTTCCATCGGCTACACAAGTCAGAAATTTGATGTCATATGAACAACGTTGTTTCATCATGAATTGAAAAAAGCACAAGATAATGGCTGCCATCCTTTTGATTTTTGTTTTGATTTTGATTTCAAAACCTATCAAAATGTTACTGAGTTACTTGATAGAAAAAATATGGAATTTGTGTATATTAAGACTTCTTTTCAGATGTTACAAACTCCCCTAATGTATACTTGCACTTGTTGAATTATGCTATCTTATTGCTTCCTAAAAACTGTCAAATCATGAAACTTTCAACAACAACGTATTTCTTGACATCCTGTGTATTGGTGTCTCCGTGGAGAGCTTTGGTTACCACAGCTGCAGTCTGTGGTACCAGTATTTCACACCAACAAGCGAGGGACCGGAACTTACAGCATATAGTATACTTGGATGTTTGACAGAGTTTTGTGTTTCCATATACACATAAACCACTTTAGATTAAAGTAACTACAATGTACATACCAAATGTAGCTGTTACAGGTTTCATCTGTTATCAGTGATGTTAGCGAAATATAGAGGATCAGGCCTACACGTATATACACATTTAAGATATTTTAAAAAAGCCTATGAAGTAACAGACATTTTTTACCTCTGGGATTTAGCCTTTTTCTGTACATGTGGAAGCAACCTGGCCAATTCTGAAGCCAATTTTCAAGATTAATTTAATTTTTTTGGAATTTCAGATAGGTGACATTTAAATCACCAGTGTGTGTGGTTTATCTTTCGTCATTATCTTGTGAACTTAATTGTTTTTTTTAATGTACCAAGTCATCAAGATTATTCTTTAATTTCATCTGTCAGTTTTTCTTTATATAGTACATGACCAATTTAATTTAGGTATTGATCAATTCAGATTAAATACAATAAAGCTAAAATTGTAATTACCCTTTCTTTATTAGTATAAAAAAATTGTTCTAAAAGCAATGGACTGCATGAGGAAAATCGTAACTGGCTGGAAGAAATATCACAAACTACTAGACAAGGATATGTTAAAGCCCTATGAATTAGGAATAATTGAATTAATGAATAATGTGCATGAATTAATGACAGTAACTGCATGCAATATCTGAGAACACAGTGGCACATTATCGTCATTGATTCTGTTTTGTTTATTGTTTAGTTTTATATTAGATAATGGTTTTACTTGTGTTTTGTTTAGTTTGCATGCCTGATTTTTTCCCCTTTTTGTTTGGTTTTATATTGTAACAGTTGTCTGTGATGGATCTGCTGGGTATTGTGTCTTGTACAACACCACCACCCTTGAGAAAAGGAAAAAGCTTGAGATGGTGATAGATGATTACAACAACGCTTCAGCTGTGTTGGCTCAGTCATCAGGTCAATATCTGTAATGTTAATTGTTGTAGCTGATATCAAATTTCAGCTTAAGTATTGTTTTTAAGGCTTACAATATGTAGTATCATTAACATGGTTATTGAACAAAATATGTTGTCATATAATGTCATATTTGCTGTCGATAGCTCAACTGGTTAGAATGTTGATCTATGTAACTTCAGGCAAAAATCTGACATGCATTATTTATACTGCCACCTACCCATGGTGATTTGTTTCTCAGAAAGCTGAGAATTGGGCTGGTCTGTGCTGTTGAGTCCTTGCTCTGGCTAAGACACTTATTTTCTTTTGGTGATGTCTTTGAAAATAATAAATGTATATATTTATGTATGCATGACTATGTATGTAGCATTCAATGAAGCATAACATTTGTAGAAGATGTGAGACATCAGTTTTGGTCTACTAAACTTGATGTCTCAATGGCCTTGCTAATATACCATGTTTTTTCTAGTGTTTTTCCAGAGTAAAAGAAATACATTTTTACTTTATTTGGCCTTATAAAATTGCTATGTATAACACATTTTTGTTTTTTTCCATTAAAATTGATAATTACAGTCAAGTTTTGAGAGTGCACCTATAAATCTTGAGATACTGCACTCAGAGTATACTCTATAAAATACATACTTTTTAACTTTGGCTCTTCTGTAAATGACTTGCATGTGCATTTAACAAAAACATCTTTAATTCCTCTCAACTAACAAGTTTTATTCCAGATTATTTCAAAAATTAAGTATGTACAATTATTGCATCATGTAGAAAATGATATATATTTCAAATACTAGCTGTTGATTCCTTGTAATTTACTGTGATATAATTTACATTAACACTGAAATAAAAAAAGAAGCCCTTCAGTCCCTCTTCCCCAACTTAGTGACAAGGAACATAGATATCATATATATCTACTCTTAACCTGCAAATCTAAACTTGCATGTTCTCATTGTACTTTTTCTGTTTCTGTATTTCTATTTTTAGTTTCATTGATTTACACAACAGCAATATTTCGTTTATTTTCTTATGGTTATATGTAATAATATATACACTAGTACATATCATCATTACTTATGTCAGTTTTATTGCCTTGTAAAAACTTTTAACCTAAGGTAGTTTGTTGGTTACGTTTCCTTGACTTGCCCTATATCTTAGGTACAATCAGGTAGCTTTATATATATATATTATACTGTAGGTGACCTGTGTTATATTGTGGCTGGAAGGCAAGTGTAATGTAACACATGGTCAGCTAATAGTACCTTGGATAAAAATTTAAAGATACAAGTGTACATGATGTATTTAGAGCCAAACAGAGTTCTTGTAATGCTTACCATGAGGTAGTTTTACAAAAAATGACTTTCAATGATTTCCAATAGACAGTTAAAACATTTATGATTTGGTTCTCACAAAGGACCCACAACTTGAACAGTCAGTACGATAATGGTGAACTGTGAGATAATTACCTGTAGGTAAAATGGATCATTCCCCTCTCTGCTGAAAATTATTCTCTATAAGTCTTTATGAATATGATTAAGTGCCATCCACTGTGATAAACATGTTGTTAAAATTTGGAGAATTACACTCTGACAGGGATTTATTGTGTGTAGTCTGTAAAACTCTTATCAAGTTCAATTGTATTTACCTACAGAACTAGAAACCTAATTAGTGTAAATCATGGAGTTATCACTGAACTTAGCCAGCTACCATATTTTTATGAAATTTTTTTGACAGACATAATTTATCAAAGTGTCTAATAACCGACCCTGATATTATGCAATCATTGACTGTGGATTGTTTACTTTTACATTTAGAACATACACCTGTATTGTATGATAAGGCAGGGTTTTCATTGACAATCTTCTAAACTGTTGATTGTATCCAGACTAACAACCAAAGCAGCCATCATGATAATCTGTTTTAAACTTCATTTTTAGAGGAGGGATGGATGAATCAGTTTCGTTGAAATTTCATAGCAATGTTTTTGACCAAGTCTGCTTTTCAGGGCAACGCCCATGGTTAGAAGTTTAACATAATAACATAGCTAGGCTGTGTGTAATGTTTTATAGCAAATTCATTTGATGTTTACAGAAGGATTCAAACTTACTGAAAGTTCAGTTTATAAGACAGTCACTAGATTTCTTTGAAAAACTCATCTAGAAATAATTTCTTATAGAAAAAGTACTTGGTAACATAAAAAAAACCCACTATATTGAATTGCAGTAAAAATGCCTAAACATTAATGATAATACATGGTCCTTTGATAAGACCAAGCCCAATCAGGTTTGAGAAAAACTTTATGAGTCACCTCCACCTATAAACTATAAACTTTATTTATTTTACAACAATTGCCAAACAAGTTATTTCAGCTTATACCAATATTATACTCTTGTTGACCCGGATGTAAGTGCGCGAGGGGTCTTATTGTGGGGGAAATCCCAAGTGTTCAGACAGGTGACCCTTACCTTTTCACGTCCATTCCAGGAGTCGAACCCCGGACAGCTAGGTGAAAGGCGAGTGTGTTACCACTGCGCCTCTCAACCACTTCCACCTTATATCAGGATATATACCGTGGGGTATTTCCCTTCAGATCATCCCCCCCCCTCCCCAGCCTTATTACAGGATATGTAACACTGATGGTATAGGGTATCCCCCCTCCCCAGCCTTATTACAGGATATGTAACACTGATGATGTAGGGTATCCCCCCTCCCCAGCCTTATTACAGGATATGTAACACTGATGATGTAGGATATCCGCCCTCCCCAGCCTTATTACAGGATATGTAACACTGACTATGTAGGGTATCCCCCCTCCCCAGCCTTATTACAGGATATGTAACACTGATGATGTAGGGTATTCCCCCTCCCCAGCCTTATTACAGGATATGTAACACTGATGATGTAGGGTATCCCCCTCCCCAGCCTTATTACAGAATTTGTAACACTGATGATGTAGGGTATCCCCCTCCCCAGCCTTATTACAGGATATGTAACACTGATGATGTAGGGTATTCCCCCTCCCCAGCCTTATTACAGGATATGTAACACTGATGATGTAGGATATCCCCCTTCCCAAGCCTTATTAAAGCATTTGTAACAGTGATGGTGTAGGGTATTCCCCCTCCCCAGCCTTATTACAGGATATGTAACACTGATGATGTAGGATATCCCCCTCCCCAGCCTTATTACAGAATTTGTAACACTGATGGTGTAGGGTATTCCCCCTCCCCAGCCTTATTACAGGATATGTAACACTGATGATGTAGAGTATCCCCCCTCCCCAGCCTTATTACTGGATATGTAACACTGATGGTATAGGGTATCCCCCCTCCCCAGCCTTATTACAGAATTTGTAACACTGATGATGTAGGGTATTCCCCTTCCCCAGCCTTATTACAGAATTTGTAACACTGATGATGTAGGGTATTCCCCCTCCCCAGCCTTATTACAGAATTTGTAACACTGATGATGTAGGGTATTCCCCCTCCCCAGCCTTATTACAGAATTTGTAACACTGATGATGTAGGGTATTCCCCTTCCCCAGCCTTATTACAGAATTTGTAACACTGATGATGTAGGGTATTCCCCCTCCCCAGCCTTATTACAGGATATGTAACACTGATGATGTAGGATATCCCCCTCCCCAGCCTTATTACAGGATATGTAACACTGATGATGTAGGGTATCCCCCCTCCCGAGCCTTATTACAGGATATGTAACACTGATGATGTAGGGTATCCCCCCTCCCTAGCCTTATTACAGGATATGTAACACTGATGGTATAGGGTATCCCCCCTCCCTAGCCTTATTACAGGATATGTAACACTGATGATGTAGGGTATCCCCCCTCCCTAGCCTTATTACAGGATATGTAACACTGATGGTATAGGGTATCCCCCCTCCCCAGCCTTATTACAGGATATGTGTTGTAGGTATCACTGTTTGAATTAGATCTATATATAGATATTTTCCTGATTCCCTCACTTGGTTAGTTTTGATTGTGTATCATAAATTTGATGATTGACTCATGTTGTCCAAGTAATCAATAAACAAAGAGGAAGCTATACACAGCTATCACACAGATTATAGCTTTACAGCTATAGATAGACTGAACATTACACTAATATATTTTCAATGTCATTTTCAATGAGGAAATCAATAACACACCGAGGAAGGCTAGAATACTAGATAAAACTCAAGAAGTTCGTATTACAGAGTGTTACATAATTGTATTTCTTATTTTAGAAGCTGTGTCGTGAAAAGTTATTCTGTAAATTTTATGCCCACACAGAAACTACTGGATTTGCCACTTTGTCTGTCCTTACCATCTGTCCTTCCTTGTCTTTAGTTTAACTTAGCCCACATTTAAGTCAGGTGTATATATCGATCATACAAAGACAAGGAGCAGTACATCAATATAACAGCCCTCAACCACTTAATTATAAATATTGTTCTTTAGGTGGAATTTTTAGGTCTATAGCTTAATTAATTTGCTTACAGAGTACAGATTACAGAGTTATTGCCCTTTATTAGAATTTTTTGTGTTGGAAACATAACTAAAATAGCTAGGATAATTAAACTTGGTGTATTCATTCATTATACTAAGAGGATGTGCAGTGTTCCATATTCATGGCCTGCATCTCCTTAATTACACAGTTATTGCCCTGTGGTAAAAATTCTTTATTGAGTAGTCTTTAAAGTCCTGTAACTTATTTAGTTCTCTGTTGATAAATACATTTGGCTATAACTACATGGCTCTGTTGATAAATACATTGGGCTATAATTACAGGGCTCTGTTGATAAATACATTGGGCTATAACTACAGGGCTCTGTTGATAAATACATTGGGCTATAACTACAGGGCTCTGTTGATAAATACATTGGGCTATAACTACAGGGCTCTGTTGATAAATACATTGGGCTATAGCTACAGGGCTCTGTTGATAAGTACATTGGGCTATAGCTACAGGGCTCTGTTGATAAATACATTGGGCTATAACTACATGGCTCAGTTGATAAATACATTGGGCTATAGCTACATGGCTCTGTTGATAAGTACATTGGGCTATAACTACAGGGCTCTGTTGATAAATACATTGGGCTATAACTACATGGCTCTGTTGATAAATACATTGGGTTATAACTACAGGGCTCTGTTGATAAATACATTGGGCTATAACTACAGGGTTCTGTTGATAAATACATTGGGCTATAACTACAGGGCTCTGTTGAAATGTACATAGGGATATAGCTACAGGGCTCTGTTGATAAATACATTGGGTTATAACTACAGGGCTCTGTTGATAAATACATTGGGTTATAACTACAGGGCTCTGTTGATAAATACATTGGGCTGTAACTACAGGGTTCTGTTGATAAATACATTGGGCTATAACTACATGGCTCTGTTGATAAATACATTGGGCTATAGCTACAGGGCTCAGTTGATAAATACATTGGGCTATAACTACATGGCTCTGTTGATAAATACATTGGGCTATAGCTAAGCAAGAAACAGGAAACTTGGTATGTGTACCAGTTACATTGAGGTAAATTGCTGCTATAAGTTCAATTTGCAAAAAACAGCTTTATAATCCAGAGAGACTGTACTTTCTCAATGTCAAGTATTTTAAACATGTTTTATTTTTACAAATGTGAGGCTCTGTTTGTTTATACAAAAATACTGTAAATGTTAAGTTTTTGATCATTAAGATAAAGTTCTGTATAATTAAACACAGGAATGTATTGATTACTGATAGGACTGTTATTAATGGTGTGTGAAGTGAGACTTAATCACCAGATAGTACCATGTTAGTCAGCTCACATACTATAACCAGTCAATATTGCTAGTACCACCATACAAGTAAATTATATGATACAAGTAAATGTAACAAAAAATCTGAAATAAAAGTGGTGTCCACAGTTACTGACCTGTTCTGTGTGTTTTACAGTTAAAGATGAGCTGTATGAGTTTGGCCTGTTCCCGTATGGTTTCTGGGTAGCCACCATCGTCTTGTCATCGCTCGGCATGGCCTGGGGCTTGGTCTCAATCGGATTCTCCATCTTTAACATCGTTGGCAAACCAATAGAAACCATCACAGGCCCAATGGGCCTTTACCTTTGGAATGGTTTGGCATGTAAGTAAATCTTCAGAAAATTTTCAAAGTTCAATATTGTAGAATAATTGAAATCTATGCAATACATCTCTACAGCTTAAATTAATGTTTCAAATCAAGTACAAATATAATGTATTATATCACATGTAGACATAAAACCGTTCTGTGTTGTTAAGGTCAAGGTCATAAAACAGTTAGATCATGGTGTAGAGGCCAAGGTCATACCTAGATTGTGATGTTCAGGTCAAAGTCATAGAAGACCTGGATTGTCGTTTATGTAGGTCAAGGTCATACAAGTCCTAGATTGTGGTGTATAAGTCAAGGTCATTCGAGTCAGATTTAGTATATATATAGATCTAGGTCATACAAACTTATATTTTAGTGTGTAGGTCAAGGTCATACAAGTCCTAGATTGTGGTGTATATGTCAAGGGTCATTTGAGTCATGGATTGTTGTGTATATACATGTCAAGGTTATACAAGATTTAGATTTTAGTGTTTAGGTCAAAATAATATAAGACTTACATATGGTGTATAGGTCAAGATCATACAGGACCTTGGTTGTGGTGTATAGGTCAAGATCATACAGGACCTTGGTTGTGGTGTATAGGTCAAGGTCATACAAAACCTAGATTGTGGTGTATAGATCAAGGTCATACAAGACCTAGGTTAGTGTATTACCTGTAATAGTACTGATTTTAAGTCTTAACTTTTGGGGGAATGGCTCAGTGGATGGTGTACTCACCTTTCGCCAAGGCAAGTGGTTTTAGATTCCACAATTAGAGGTGAACCTTTCCCAAGCCAGGTTCAACCTATCCCCACCTCTTTTTCTCCATATTAAGCAATGAGAGTGATAAAATATTTAATTTTACTGGTTTTGATATTAATATTGTAAAAGACTATGATTTATTTTTAGAAAATTATTTGAATTATTGAATAAGGTGATAAACCAGTGTTAAAAAATTCTAAATCAATTTTTTTTTTCGTGATGGGCTGTGTTATGTAAATGATCTGATGAATAAGACACTTCTTTACATTGCCAGTACTGTTCTCAGCCCTTGGGATGGTGATGTACCTGGTATTGTTTTTCCGTTACTACAATTACAATGTCCTACCACTGGAGGATCGTCTGGCAGACTTCACCACCAAGGACAACGCCAATCTCGCCTACTCATTCTACTTACTGGTGACTGCAACTGGGCTCTACTTCATAAACCTTTTTCTCCTCATGTTTTCTGGTGTCAGACTCAAGTGTGGCTTCACGCGGGAGGCTGATAAAGTCATCGATAACGGAATTATACTGTACTAATATAGTATTGCCAACGCTGTACAGTACAAAGTCAGTAAGATAAGGTAGTATGGATGATAACATATGTCTTTAAACAACAATAGAAAATACAATCATTGAATGAATTGAATTGAGGGACTTTTAATAGACAAAACACCTTTCTATGGGAAAGATTGAAACATAAAATGTTCCTTTATGTAGATGTGCCATTGTGGGGTTAAAGAAAGATTACATATTGTGAACACCTGATGGTTATCGGCCTTGAATTTACAGTAGATGGTTTGTTGGTCAGGCCCTCTAAGTGATGATGCCATATTAAGAAATTTCTGGTAGTCTTGCCACTGTAGTTGGTGTTGCAATAGCAGGAGATTTGGTTGGACAGGCCACTCTAGTTGGTGCTGCCACATCAAGATATTTGTGGCAGTCAGGCCACTTGAAATGTTTTTGCAACATCAAGAGATTTCTTTGGTCAAGACATAAGAGCAGATAGTTGTGACAAACTTGACTAGGATCTCTAAAATAGATTTAACTTCATTTGTTTTAGAGATGAACTGACTTGGTATCAATTTTATACAGTGATTGTATAGAGACAGTTATTGATGATTTAAGTAAACCAAAGTCCTTTAAACTGTAAAATTATTTTATTACTGAGAAAATCAGCAGAAATGAAATCCCAATGATATTTTTTACTTTATTGTCAATGATGATTGGGGAGCAGGATAACTTTACTTATGCCATAATAGATTTCCAGTTTGATTCCATCCAAAATGTGGTTGATAAATCACTTCTATTTTTCAAGATTTATTGTGTTGTTTCATTTTTTAAAGAAGAGTACTTTGTACTCTCTGGAATACTGATCACTCCCTGGGATGGGGATAAGGTGGGGGGAGGAGGCCACTGTTGTGAAAAAAATTATGAAATATATGTGACATTGAATATTATGAAATGTAAGTGTCTGATATCTCTTCAGTATCTAAATTTACTTAATTTGTAGTGATTTTTTTAAGTGAACCCAGAGAGTATGCTACATATCATTAAAAATGTCTGTTGAAATTCTTCAGTACATACATTCCCGTTAACAGAGTCTGAGATCTAATGATTTATGAGTCAACTTGCCCTCATGGTTTTAGAAATCCTGTCTGGTAAATCTTGTTTTGAAAATTCCCTCATAAAAATCACTGATTAGGTACGTATTTACTTTAATAAATTTATATTTAAAACTAATTTTGATTAATCACATATTGATTAAAAAACCCAACAAAATCTGCATGTTTACACTCTGGACGATCTCTGATCTGATTGTCTTAGTTGAGGATCTTGAGTAGAGTCTGTCACACAGAATTCTCCCAAATTCTTGATTCTTACGTAGAATATCTGTGACTATAAACGTAAATGTAGGAATGATTTGTGTACAAGCAAGGAGTAAGGTATTTGTAAAATTATCTCTAAAATCATAATTGCATAAATTAAACCATCAACCTAGGTTGTTTTATTTTTACTTTCTCAGGATGTCATGACCTTTCTTTAGGACTCTCTGATTTTTACTTTTAGTTTTGCCATTTTTATTGACTGATTTGTAATTTACCAGAAATCAACATACGAGTCCTGAGTCCTGTCCTCATAGAATTTCTGCTTATATGTAATTTTTTCTCTTTGGGACCCATGGTATTAAGGCATAAACTTGAAAAAAAACTCATGAAAATAAATTGTAGATTGATCTCAGCTTTGTAGAAAGTTAACCTTCTGAATTTATAGTGAATCCTCGGAAGACTTTATTTCTCATGTAAAACTGTTGCTGAACATAAACTTTGATCAATTAGATTAAGCAAGTAAATGTTTTTGTATTGAATCCATTGTATTGGTAAATGTAAAACCAAAAATAATGTTGAAATAATGTCTTAAATTTTTTCTGATGAAGATAGATACAGGGAGTAACAAGTTTTATGTATACACATTATGTATCTCACAATAAGCCCATATCTAATAATAAGCTGTTCCTGCTCAATAAAATTACAAACAAATTTTGTCCTGTAATAAGCCGCCCCCCAACGTTCAGTCGGAGGTTGTTTAATGACTTCCTTGACTTATTATAATCATGTAATAAGCCCACTCCTGACTTAGTGTCAGATGTTGTGTTGAGGCCCCTGGACTTCTTTCAGGACAGATACCGCTTATTCTTATCACGGCCATTTTAATGAAGAAATCCAAAATCCATCCTAATTAGTGATTGTATCATTTTTGAATCCTATGTAATGACCTTGTGAACCTCTTTTGTATCTACTGTTCAGCGTGAACAGCTTGTGTTTTTGTCACACATTATTTTGCTGATGTAGTGAGCTGACTTTTGTGGGTGTCAGACATATGAAGGAAGTTAATATTTTTATATGATGTTACATTGATGTGTTGAGTTATGACCTGTATACTTGTTGATATCCATTGTTGTCTAGAATCACTGATGATTCCTTGCCAGCTGGTTTTGGTGAGAAGTATTTAATATGTACTTACAATCAATAGTTTTAGTTAGAATGCACTTTTTAGAACTTTAAATGCGTTCAGTCATGATAGCAGGTATAAATTTAGGATTGTTTCAAGGGCATGACCTTTTTGTTTATGATAATAACACTAGGTTGTTTTGTGTTGAAGATGATGTATTTGTTGTTGTTTATTGTGAAATTGACATTTGCCTCATCAAAGTTTATCACATGGTGATATAGATCACGTGACTAAGAATCAAAATGGTTGAATAATTAATATATAAGTCTTTATTTATGAATTCATCAGTGATACTGTCGTGTCATTTAACATATTTTAAGCATGATGTGAAAAATTTCTTGCCCCACAAATTGATTTTTACTGTAAATCTAAATACATTCTATGTCATTTTCCAATCCTCTTGGTACATATAAATATAACACTTTTGATATCTTCTCTAAAATAATATATTGAAATTGGATAATTTTCCTTTTTTTTTTTTTAACCTTTGTATTAAACTGGCCAATGAATACCAAACTTGTCCATTCCAATACTTCCGCCTGCAGAAGTATATTCATTTAAGTTTTAAATACTTTGTTATAAACATGTCAAAAGGGATTATTTGTTACCTAAACAATTGTCACTTGCCATAAATATGAGCTCTTGCCATAAATTGATGTTTACAATAGTTTTCCTGTTGATGGTAATTTTGGCTGTGTCAATGATTTTTGTATCAATTTTGTTTTTTTATTTTTCATCTTCTTAATATCACGCTTACTTCTGCAACTGTCTTGTGCAAAATAGGGCAAGTCTGGATTTTGAAGTGATCAGAGCTGTATAGTTGGTGCAGTGTCAGTAATGATTTCTAGAAAATTATATTAAAACATAAACTTTCCAATAATTTCACATACCTGTGACTTTAACCAAAGATTTGATAAAATCCTTGTTAGAGAACTTATTCCTACATCAGAAATCAAACCCTGTAATCCAAACTTTTACTGATTGTCCTATTTATAGGTGTAATATTATGAAGTTGGTTTTCATTTCACATCAAATGATCATGAACAATTTGGCTAAGTCAGATATTTGATATATCCTGTGGTCAGCTGATAATTCATGTTTCAATTTTGATTCTAGTCAAAAAAGGATTTGAAAATTTCAAAGCTGTAGTCCTTTTTATTAATTTTTTTTCTGGTGTTCTCATAATAATCTGTTTTAATTGGTTAGTAGAGGAGTCTAATAGTATATCTTGTCCATTATAAGTTTACATTTTGAAAAATAAAAAATGTGAGTAGATTCCTTTTATTACAAAAACTTTAAAAGACAAACTTTAATTATTTTGTGTTGTTCGTGTTGTACGATTATATGGGGAAGGGATTCACCTTATATCAGGAATTTGTTCTTTTTGACAATGGCATCCATGCAGTGTCGTCAACCTGTAGGAATCATATCAAAATCAAGGGTGATCGGGTGTTTTAAAGTGTCGTCAAGACAATCATGGTGTTATGTTGGCACATTATTTGGAATATATAAGATCCAAAAATTTATTTAGAAATTCTAAATGCTTTTAAGCATGTTATAAGATGACCAATAATGATAACATCAGCTAGGTGAATGTGACAACATCAGCTAGGTGAATGTGACAACATCAACTAGGTGAATGTGACAACATCAACTAGGTGAATGTGACAACATCAGCTAGGTGAATGTGACAACATCAACTAGGTGAGTGTGACAACATCAGCTAGGTGAATGTGACAACATCAACTAGGTGAGTGTGACAACATCAGCTAGGTGAGTGTGACAACATCAGCTAGGTGAATGTGACAACATCAGCTAGGTGAGTGTGACAACATCAGCTAGGTGAATGTGACAACATCAGCTAGGTGAGTGTGACAACATCAGCTAGGTGAGTGTGACAACATCAACTAGGTGAGTGTGACAACATCAGCTAGGTGAATTTGACAACATCAACTAGGTGAGTGTGACAACATCAGCTAGGTGAATGTGACAGAATCAGCTAGGTGAATGTGACAGAATCAGCTAGGTGAATGTGACAACATCAGCGAGGTTAATATGACAACATCAGCTAGGTGTATGTGACAGAATCGGCTAGGTGAATGTGACAACATCAGCTAGGTGAATGTGATAAGATCAGCTAGGTAAATATGACAACATCAGCTAGGTAAATGTGACAACATCAGGTAGGTGAATGTGATAACATCAGCTCGGTGAATGTGACAACATCAGCTAGGTGAATGTGATAGAATCAGCTAGGTGAATGTGACAACATCAGCTAGGTGAATGTGCTTGTATTTTGGTCTGTTCCCCATTTTTCTGGTTCAGTTAAATTGCCAACAATTGATGTTATCTCTTTCTGATTCGAGGGGAAAACCTTAAATTTTTTATGGATATACTAACAAATAATGTCGTCGGTTGATATGTGATTTGAACGGCCATTGACAAATAGATATGTGATGTTCATTATGCTTGTAAATAATGGCCACTATGCAAATTTTAGAGGAGATGTACACTGGATGTGTTCCTCTTCTGGATCTGCTCATGGTATTTATGTCGTAGTGAAAAGATTGAACCTTACAAATTAGTGATCGAATGAATACAATGTGTTTAATTATTATCACTGATTCCAATAGATTTTACAGACGACACTGACTTTGAATATTTGTATATAGTAATGGGTGTATATTAAATGCTTATTGATGAACTGCGTGGTACAGCTGATTTATCCATCTTAAGGACACTTCATTTAAACAAAGAATCAAAAGTTTGGAATCTTCATGAAAAATCGGAACAAACTAACCCTGTGTTTCAGTCACCATGGTAATTTTGTTTATATATATTTCTAAAAGAATATGAAATCTGTGTTCAACTATTCTGAATCATTCTCAGAGCTGTTGGGCTCATCAGCTTGTATAACCGACTGCATGATTGAAGGGAAATAACTTCTGACAGAATGCACCATCTTAATTTTATCATTTGTTTACTAGTTTTCACAAAGCAGGTTGTGTTTAGTTCTATTAGTGTGTGGCTAGTCAGTGTTAACTAGGTTGCTACAAATTTGTTTAGATGTAAGAATTTATTGTTAATTCTTAAACTTTTACAAAATTGTTACTTTTTTTTCTTGGTAGAAGGAGTAATTATCTTTGTCATTAGAAATAATTTGATGTTAAAACAGAAATGTTAAATATCCATGTTGTGATAGACAGTAACAAACTTGTTGTCCACTGTGGCAAATCAGTGTTTAGCCCATTTATAGAAAAGACAACAAGTTCAAGCTTCATACTGGCAGCAGCCGTAACACAGTACATCATAAACAAGCACTTTCAGGGGGCTCAGTTGTACATATATACCTGGTAACTTATAAATGTGTGTGTATATTTTTGTATATCTGGGTATCATTGTGTTGACATATACACAATGTATATATAGAATTGTGTATTTCCATGCGCACATTTTATAAGTTAGAATTTTTCTTTTTTTTGTGAACAATTTTTTTAAACAGAGGTGCTTTTTACTATTCCAGTTTTAAGAATAAGGAATCGGGATTTGTCCTAAAATTGTGATTCTTACGCAAAATTGTGGTTCTGAGTGTTATTTGTTGATTGGTTTACTACCCAACATTCCTAGATTTGCTTCGTTACATTTATTGATGTGCAATGATTTATAAGTTCAAGAAAACACCTGTATCCTATCAGGAAGGATTGTTTTAATCTCATAACATGCTTGTCAGAATGGGGTTGGTTGTTCTCATTTGTTATCCTGATGTCATCGAGTTATGTGTATTGTACATGACAAAGAAAAAAAAATGAAACCTTAAATTATCATTTCAAATTTCATATCAGTTTTAGGAAATTGTGTTTTTGATAATGTTTGTTAAAATATTGTGGTTGTGATGAAGTAAAATAGCAAGATCATTCCAGCTTTTTATGAGGTTTATGAAACTTTCTATTTTCAATTTAAGGACATTTAAAAGGAATGTCAATTTAAAGATTATTTCATATACGGTATACATGAAAATGAAACTCATTAAGATTATGTGGCTGTGCCTATATATTTTTTTTCAGCAGTCACCAGCACTGTACAGTTGTAATTTCGTTCACAATTCAATGTTAACAGCACAGTCAGCTTTAGTTAAGTGTTCTAATGTAATATCATTAATCAAATTATTTTTTCTAAATCTAGTCTGTTTATTTTTTTTATGATTATAATTAATGATTTATTGTTGATAATTTTATTTGTTTTACAAAACGAAACTTTTGTAAAGTTTGATTTAGCTATATCATTTGTACTTTTCAAGTATATATTCTGATGTATAGTGTGGACCCAAATGGCCGTGCAGGTATTTCATTGTTTTAAATCTTTTTATCTTTTATTCTGTGCTTATCAGTTGATTTATTTTTTATCATTTTGAACAAAGCATTTTCAGTTTGGTTGTAATAGTCCTGTATTTAGATGTATGTTCTAAGTTGTCTGGCTGCCAGGCCTATAAACCAGCACCATTGCATTACAACAAGCGGTTTACAATTGGATGGTGTACTCATGATCATTTTTGGAACATTACAGTGGTAATTTAGAGTAATCATTTTCACAAGATTACACTGGTAACTTACAGCGATGATTTTGGTAAGATTACACTGGTAACATACAGTGATGATTTTGGTAAGATTACACTGGTAACATACAGTGATGATTTTGGTAAGATTACACTGGTAACTGGTAACATACAGTGAGGATTTTGGTAAGATTACACTGGTAACATACAGTGATGATTTTGGTAAGATTACACTGGTAACATACAGCGATGATTTTGGTAAGATTACACTGGTAACATACAGTGATGATTTTGGTAAGATTACACTGGTAACTTACAGTGATGATTTTGGTAAGATTACACTGGTAACATACAGCGATGATTTTGGTAAGATTACACTGGTAACATACAGCGATGATTTTGGTAAGATTACACTGGTAACTTACAGCGATGATTTTGGTAAGATTACTCTGGTAACTTACAGTGAGGATTTTGGTAAGATTACACTGGTAACTTACAGCGATGATTTTGGTAAGTCTTAACTTTAGATGTGTTAAAAAAATGTTATCGCAGGAGATGTGTAAATCCAGCCTAATCGTAGGTGTTATTCAGGGGAGACAACACCATTCCAGTTTGATGATAAATAGAAAGATGCTTAGATTTTGTTATGATACACGTAAAAATGTACTCAATGTTGATTTGAAATAATTTTCTTGGAACCTTACTTTTAAAAGTTCTCCTGTTTGTGAATTTATGAACTTGTCAACTGAACAGAAATCGGAGATCAAATAGCTTTTGAGATCATTGATTCTAGTACTGTTTCAACTTTGCAATTTATTCATAAATATTACACATGTATCTGTTATGGAAAATGAAAGGTTTCCCTGAATACAACAAATCAAAAATAAGTGAGGATTAATTACGGTATACAGTACTTTGATATATAAAATGTATATAAAGTAAATGTGTAAAATTTATCTATTGTAAATCCACTGTAGTTTCTCAATATACCAGTGCTATATAGATATATTTGCTAGAACTATATATATATATATATATATTTTATGCTAGAACTATATCTATTTCTGTGCTAGAACTATATATATATATTTCAGTGCTAGAACAGTATATATATACAATGTATATATATATATCTGTACTAGAACTATATATATTTCTGTGATAGAACTATATATATATATCTGTGCTAGAACTATATATATATATCTGTGCTAGAACTATATTTATATATCTGTGCTAGAACATATATATATGTGCTATAACAATATATATATATACCAGTGCTTGACCATGAAAATTGAAATGAGAATAACTAAAGGAGATTTCATAACCAGATGACTTCAAATAACAGAGCTTGGTCATAGTAATTGTTTTGAAATAATTACAATTTTGTTTCTGTAAGACAAGAGATTTCATATTAATGAAATTATTGATAAAACTCAATTATTAAATTGGGATGTCTTTTTTTCCTCATCTTCCATGATGATGCGGTAATTTATTAAAGTTTTGGCAACAAAATTTCATTTCTGGATTCTTAATGAATTTAATCATATAGGACCATTATTGTGTAGTTTTAGAGTAAACATATTTATATATGTTGATAGAATCTAAGTTCTGATACTACCAATAGTAAGGAGATAGCATTGATGTATACCACAGTTTTCTTTGATGAATGTAAAGCATTTCATTTACATCCAAAAGGTAGATTCAATAAAATGATAGAAATGTTTCCTTAACTTTGTGTTTTCTGATGTTTTACAATTTTTAGGTCATCTGACCGGAAGGGTCGAGATGACCTATAGCCATCGTGCATCGTCCGTAAACTTTTCATTCAAAAAACTTACTTACAAAGTTTGTTCAAAGTAATGACCTTGACCCACTTTCAAGGTCACAGGGGTCAAATATGTTAAAATATACAAACGACTTCTTCTCAATAAGCAAAAGTCCAAGAGTGCTGATATTGGGCCTGTAGGATGATTGGAGGAAGGACTACCAAGTTTGTTCAAATGAATGACCTTGACCCACTTTCAAGGTCACAGGGGTCAAATATGTTAAAATATACAAATGACTTCTTCTCAATAAGCAAAAGTCCAAGAGTGCTGATATTGGGCCTGTAGGATGATTGGAGGAAGGACTACCAAGTTTGTTCAAATGAATGACCTCGACCCACCTTCAAGGTCACAGGGGTCAAAGATGTTAAAATATACATCCGACTTCTCAATAAGCAAAAGTCCAAGAGTGCTGATATTGGGCCTGTAGGATGCTTGGAGGAAGGGCTACCAAGTTTGTTCAAATGAATGACCGCGACCCATTTTCAAGGACACAGGGGCCAATATGTTGAAATTTTTAAAGAATTTCTTCTCAACAACCAAAACACTCAGAATGCTGATAATAGGTTTGTAGGATGCTGGGATGAAGCGCTACCAAGTTTGTTCAAATGAATGACCTTGACCCACTTTCAAGGTCACAGTGTCAAAAATATTAAAACATACAAACAACTTCTTCTCCATAAGCAAAAGTCCAAGAGTGCTGATAATGGACCTGTAGGATGCTGGGATGACATGCTACCAAATTTGATCAAATGAATGACCTTGACCCACTTTCAAGGTCACAGGGGTTAAATATGTTAAAATTTGCAAATGACTTCTCAATAACCAAAATTATTAGAGTGATATTGGGCCTGTAGGATGCTTTGAGGAAGTGTTACCAAATGTGTTCAAGTGAATGACCTTGACCCACTTTCGAGGTCACAGGGGTCAAATATGTTGAAATATACAAATGACTTCTTCTCAATAAGCAAAAGTCCATGAGTGCTGATATTGGGCCTGTAGGATGCTGGGAGGAAGGGCTACCAAGTTTATTCAAATGAATAAAGCCCACTGTTTTAAAAGCAGACTCACTGTTGTTAGAGTTTGGCTTGCTTTTTGTCAGATGACCGTTAAGGCCCATGGGCCTCTTGTTAGAATATTACAACAGCCAAGAGTCACAGTACGTGTCCATGGCAGTTTCAATGATCAGCAGACTGTGCCTGTCAGGATACAGCAACACATGTTTAAACACTAACTGTTAAATTCCTGTAGAGATTTTAAAAAGGGTTTAGTGTGTTGTTGCTTTGTCTTGTAACAGCCAGGGTCATTTAAGAACATGCAAGGTTTGGTTGGTGGAGGAAATCTGCAGTTCCCAGAAAAAAACCAGAACCTGTGGCCAGAACATGGTGACCGCCCCACATATGCCTCAAACCCAAGCAAAATAAATGGAGCTTTATGAGTTAACGCACAGTACCTATGTTAAATGTGACTTCGATGATACTGCTCAGTGTACCTGTCAATTCTCTGAAATTGAAAAGTGCATGAACAACATTTATTATTACAAGATATCTAAATAACTTCAAAATTGTTGGCACCTTTGTGTGTTTGTGAATTGCAAGACATAAATAAATGTTTCATTGTGAAGTGGTGCCTCTGAATGAAGTTTCCTGAGAAACTTCTGAATATTTTATTCATAATTCCTTAGAGCTTATTATCCCCCACCAAATGAAAAGGGCCTAGTGAGCTATAGGGATACTGCATCATCCATTGTCTGTCAACTTTTACTATAACAGATTTTAATCAAATTTTGGTCTGAAGCATCCTTGGGGAAAAAACAATCATGTGTTCTTCGTGGGTCTCGATTTCATGGGGTCAGGCCCAATAGGAAAAATCTATCATATTCTTTTAAATCGATCTTGTTCTTATGTAGGAATGCCTGGATTCTGTCTCATCTGGTGTGAGACATGCTTGGGGAAAAGGGGATCAATTTTGTATGAACAGTGGGTTTTGGTCCATTTCGACAAGAGGGCTTGGGCCAAATAGCAGAGTAAATTATTTAAAATCTTCATCATGTTGGAACTGATGAGATTCTTGATGAAGAGAACCTAATTATTTACAAACAGCTGCATCTACCTCCTTTTGGAGGAGGGTTGAGCCTACTCTGGGGAAATAGATACAAGAATTTTAAATACTTTTCCTTTTGTCAAAATAAATCAATTTTCAGCAAACTACATAGGGTGAGCAAAACAGGCCCTATGGGCCTCTTCTTATAGTAACCATGGAAACAATGATTTCAGTATTTCCACAACATATCTCCAAAGCTGTTCATAAAACTTCATTAATACTTTAATCACAACTTCCATTCCATCCTTCATTTTGACTATTAAATTAAATCATCTTATGAAGTATCCTTGGAATTATTTTGGCAGAGGATCCAAATTACTCTTACGCTGAAAAGATAAATCCATGCCTTTTTAGGGGTGTGAAATTTCCTTGTCTCTCCCTAGGGATTCTCCAGTGCAGACAATGATGTGGCATCACAGTAACAATTTAACAGCGTCACGTCAGTAATTCAATCTTGTCATGATGCAAAGCACTGGAACAACAAAAACTAAAACTAGAAGGGTAAGAGAAAAATAACCATTCACCACCATGTTGGTGAGATAGGAGAAACTTAAGTTGCACACACTCATCAAGCCTCATGTTTGCTAACTTAATCATATTTCCTCTTCAGTTGTGATCCACCAATCTCACCTCCAATTGGGTGAAAGATTCTATTAATCTAGGTCCGTGTTAGTGTAAAAACTACTCCAAACAAATATTAAAGAGCTGGTGTTAAAAAATAACACAACATATAGAGAAATAAATAATCATTTTTATTCCATTCCAGCTAAGAACTTATAACATTAACAAGAAACAGTTTGAGACAGATTTTTCTATCACAATATCACAACAATAAATACAGTTTACCATAATAGAATAGAGAGGATTTCAACAGATCATTACAACAGTTATAGAGCTATCTTAACAGGTACAACATTCAGTTATAATTATCATTATGAGACAGCTATGGATAAGAGTTGTGCCTTGTAAACAAGTCGTGGTGATGTTTGTATATACATTATTAGCAGATATATACAAACATTACCAAAGTTGTGTGCCACAGGAAATTGTATTTATACATATAGATAAATATATACACAAGTTGAACATTAATTTCAGGCCCTATACAGCAGCCTTGACTCGTACACTTAAATGTGATTGTATAATTAGCCTTGATGATGTTACTTCATTGCAGTCCACCTCCACAATTGGTAAGTGCTTCTAATTTTATGCATACTGTAGTTTTAAGAATCATTCAAAATAGTTATTTTTCAAACTCTGACACAGCTCCTCAACCAAAATACAAAAGGTTTTAAAAAATGCCCATAAATTTGTTTGCAATCTGTGCAGAAATTATAAGGATGTATGAAACTCAAGATGCCAAAAATTTTGAAAATCTGGTCATCGTTCCGGTGATATTTTGAAAGGTTAGATAGTCGAAAGTAATCTAAAAATAAATACTGCTTTTCTCATTTTTCTTTTGGTTAATTTTGAGGCAGATATTGTACCAAAATTTTTTGGTATTTAAATGCAGTTGAATGATACTGGGAGAAGAAAAATTAATCTCAAGTTGATAACTAAATTTTCAATTTGACTTGACAGCTGCAAATCTTCAAAACAACTGCAAAAATAAAAAGTTTGGAAAAATTGCTTAATTACTTGATTTGACAATGTTCTGAAGTTGAACTTTTCATGTATTTCAAATCTGTGATTTGTGGGGATAATTCATGTATTTCAAATCTGTGATTTGTGGGGATAATTCATGTAAAATTTTCTTGAATTCTGCCAAAATCTCCCAGAGTTACAGTCAAGAGGAGCACCCTTGCAATGGAAAAAAAATTGAAATTGATGACTCTAAAACGTAACCATAATATCAACTACACTGTCACAAGTTATAGTCCATAAAAAGCCTCTATATAGACTTTTATATTAGACATTGCACTTTCGGCAAAAATATACAATTATCGATAACAAAATTCATCAAAACACAATTATAATTATGCTTCTGGCCAAACTTGAGTTTCATATATACCTTAGTTCGAAAAATGTCATTTAATGAAAGGATGGACAACAGACAAAGCACCAAAGCATAAACTGCACCTTGATCTATCTTGTTCATCAGGCAGACAAAGGGAAAATGTAGAGGTTTATCTCTGAATGAAAAATATATGTTATTGATATTACACAACTAACCATGAATTACCTAGGTAGCATGGACTGTAATACATAGAGTTGTACACATGAATGATCACAGGAATACAGGTTTGGCACAAGTTCAGAGAGTTTAAGATATCTGCTGACAGTATAAAACAATTAAAGAGTTACACACTCTAGGTTTATTTATAAATAAACCCATGCTATGTAATTTTGATTACTCTATTATTACAAAAAATATTTCACTGTTGTGTAAGAAGCCAATCCCCAATTTAAAGGCATTAGTAAGGTGTTGACCTCGTGGCCGACTTACTGCGGCTAAATTGGACAATAAAACGTCTCACAAGTTTTAGGGTATCAGATCAAAACCAGTGCTTACTAAACCAAGATGCTCTCATGTAAAAGTTTCAACCTAAACAAGCTAAGTATCCTAGAGTGAATCAGAAATTTACCTTGAACATATTTTAAGACGGTTTTAAAAGATCACATTTTTCGGTGATTTGGTACCAATTTACAGGAGCACAAGGCAGATCACCTGGTACTAGTGTATATAATATGATGGGTAAATGCTCCAGAAACCAGATATACCGACATAAATGAGATACTTTGGATCCAACTGTTAGATTGTTGATGAGCCAAAGATTTAAATTAAAATCACAAATATAAAATGATTTAGAAACAAAACATGACTTGTTGAAATTTAATCTAAAATATCATTACTACACTTGAATGTTCATATCCACATTGTTCAGCCTTAGACTCAAGACCAGTGAATATATGTGCTCTTGAACAAAATATAGAAATGTGTTGGTCAATTTCAAACTAAGTTTGGTTGTAATCTCCTGATTTGCCATTTTGAGAAGTATTACTTCTATCAAAAGTCATAAAAGCCAGTGACAGTTTTTAATGAGCCCACACACAAAACATATATGTTTATACCACATGGTAAATAGAGGCTGATGATGAGACAAAAATGTCTGCAAAAATGTCACAATGTCATTTGTAGTTTGCTTTGTACAAGGTGTGTATATTAATGAGATAGATCATTATTTACTGTGCATGGCTCATTCTAAATGGGAAAAGATGAATCTATAATAAACAGTCTGAAATGCTCAATATATCATCATCACATATCTTACATAGAAAGTTTACTGCAGTGTTGTAATACAGTTAATTACAACACTCTTTTGATAATATCAATAGCTTAGTGGAGTTAAAACCTTATTTTTCATGTAAACCTAACTACAACGCTAAGCAAAATCCTGGCTCTTTATAGAACTCTCAGCACTTTTCATTGCTGTGTCAGAAATAAATTAATTTTCAAACAAGTGTTCAAAAAATTATAAATGAAATGAAAGTGTTTTGTCAGCATTGTGATGTCATTATTGAGGGTTAGTTTTATCAATATATAAAATATGCCCTCATGTGAATAAAAATACAAATAAAAAGGGATATAAGAAAAAGGCTTGTGATAAATGTTTTTAAAAAATGTTTTGAAGATATAGTTAATATCAACTGATAAGGAAAAAACAAAAGATATGATATTTAACAGAAAACCTTGTTGAGAAAATCTGTATACTGATGTGTGCATCTAATTTAGTATTTACAGTTAAATTATGATACCTAAATTCCAATTAATAACATGCAAATGTGTTTGTCCTTTTCTGTACCATAACATATAGTTGTGAAGTTTTGTAAATTTCGAGTTATGTTGCACAGTCGAATTTTAGAATAACTTAGCTGATAGTGAAGATATCACATATTTACAAATGATATTTTATTATAACAAAAAACAACACAGAGTAAATACACATCAGCAGAAATAGGTGATGACAAATATGACCAGGTTTCCAATTTCCACCTGCACCAGTCAGCACTCAGTGTCCTCTAGGCCAAATCCCCGACATTTTAGCATAGTTTGATGTCAGACCAACATAAGCTGCCAGAAGATTGATTGTTCCAGGTGAGTCAACGATCATCCATAAGTCATCTCTCTTGTGTTTAGCCTCTTGTGTACATGACATATGAACAAACTTTGACCCTTGCCATAAAATCTAAAAACACAAGATGAAGGAGTTGCACTTTGTCACATCAAAGAGCAAATCTTGGTCTTTTTATAGGTTTTTGTCTCTGGTTTGTTTGGTATCACATTAGATCCATACTGGAATAAAGCAAGAAAAACATTTAGTTCACTTCAAATATTTTAATCATACAACAATTAGACTTGGAATTGTTCACCTGTGTAAAATGTATCAATCTTTGTATACTTGGATAGAAAAGTCTGCGCCATAATTGGTTACCAATGTTATCATTCTAAATTTTGTTAATTTTTGTTTTTCCTTTTGAATGTAAGAATATTGTAAAAAAAGTTCAAACTGGATTCAATGTGATAGAAGCTTTCTACATATATTTCATTTTTTTCTCTGTATTGCTAGAATATCAATTCTTTGCTAACTAACCCTTTTTGGCTGGGCATTTGTGCTGTTTTTGCGCACTCCTCCATTTTGTGTTTTCTGTTCTGGACTGGAGTTGTTGGCTGGTGCAGGTTTTTGTTCTGTAAATGACAAAAAAAAGTTATAATTTAAGCGTGAGCTCATGTTTATAACAAGTATCACATCAAGGAAAAACAAACAAACCTGTGACATTATAATGGTATGTATTTCAAACATATTTAGTATCAATAAGATTTGAACATAAAAAGGGCCTTTGGAGAAGTAAAGCATTCTATAATGTCAATGGAGAATTGATTTCATATTTATTTATTTACCATTGAATTTTACCGACAACTGAAAATAATTGTGTGATAAATTCGATAGATCAAGGCTGAATGGAACGATGCATGAAAGTGATTCTGTGTCACCACTAGAATCTGAAAAGTTCAAATAATTATGTAACATAAAATCACTTTCATTTACAGTATAAATGTATTTTCATCATCAAAAGAAGTTACTGTAATTGATTTCATCTTTTGGAACTAAAGTTTTTTCTCTTGTTGAATGCTGCATTGTTGTGAAATTGTAAGGAGTTCTAACTTGTAATTTAACAAAATATCAAATGTCCAAGTACAAATGCAGGACAGTAAATAAAAGAAGCGTCTTTCTGGTTGTTTGTTCATTTTCATTTCACTAGTACTTATTATCAAGGACCAACTTATCATTCCATTCCAACTTCTAATTTCATAATGAACTTACTGTTTCATAACACTACCAGAAAGCCACTTTTTTTAAACCAAAAAGAGATATTCCAACATTTGAATTTTATTTTGCTTCTTGTCACAATAGATACTACACATAATTAAGTGAATGGATCAAAAGTCTTCTGTGTACAGGAAGTTTATTTTTTGTGAAGAAGCAGAAATAATATTGTTCAAAAGTTTAGATCATTACTTCTTTCATAAGGCAATAGAAGCAAACTGGACTAAAATGTTCACAAAAGTGATGTATTTCACTACAACTGACTGGTCAATGCATCAATAAATGATAAAGGATTGGGCCATAACTTCCTCAATTAAGGTAATGTTGTTTCATAATCAATTTAACTGAAATAAGAAATACTCTTGTATTTTGGTCGATACATAGAGAAAAATATATTTACGTTACAGCATACAATGTGCAATATATTTCTATCTAATTAACTTCTTGAAGTTTGATGGCAGAATGACTTCAAGAAAGAATAAGTAAATAATTCTACCACTATAAAAATGTAATGATACTTAGTCAGTTGATATTTCTGTGTCCAGTTCCTTATCAGTTAGATATGTTATTCAATCATAGTATGATCACATGGCCTATGTTTATTTCAACACTTTAAACCAATGTCATGATTTAGTTTCTGAACATTTCACTAGTATTTCCACGAATACATTTTAATAGCTGAACTTAAAAAAAAAAAAAGTTTCCAAAGAAATATTAATCAACACTTTAGTTGTACATTTGTTTTGGAAACACAATGTTAAATATGGAGTAATTTCAAAAACCCTCAGAGGCTATAACTCAATGAAATTGGTGTTAATATTTAAATGCTATAATTTATAATTTAAATGTTATAATTCAGGAATGAGTTTAATATTTTCTCAAAGAAGGTTTAAAATACTTTTGTGCTGAGTTACATGTCATTATCCATCAAATCAAAGGTGGGATTTCAAAATGGCCTAAGAGCAAATACAACAGTTTGTATGTGCTCTTAGTAGCCTCTGTAGTCCTACGTTTACAAATGGGCAAAGTCCAAATATGTACATGCACAAGAATATGGTGCTCTTATGTGCCAAAAATGAAATAAAACGTATGAGAAAACTAAACATGAACATGCTGATAATAACATATTAGATATCACATATGCAAAGCAAGAAGTCGCATTGGGAACAGGAGATAAAAATCTGATCGATTTTAAGAAAGAACATGTTCTTTTATATTAGGCAAATTTTCTAAAGGTAAAAAATACAGTTTCCTATTGGAGTCCATTCATAATCATGTGCTAAAAAAACTCATCAAACAGTATAAATAATCTGTTTTGGATTTAAGTATTTTAAAGTAAACTAAAAATGTTTACACTTGTTTCATTAGTACAAAGGGACTGTCACACTAATAACTCACTAAAGTGATATTTCAATTTTCAAAATGGCCGTCATGTTCCCTGGTAACCAAAAAAATTAAATGTTCTTACTGAATCAATATAATAACAAGAATGCTAAATGACAGATTTAAGTTGGGTTACACATTAATTGGAATCCAATAAGGCTTCTTCCTCCCAGGATCTGATTGGCCATGTCAGTGTTAATCTACATTGTACAGTAATGTAGTTCTAAATTTCCAAGTCGACTATATCTGATGCCTTGAAGATGACGGTTGGTAGCAAAGTCTACATTACTTGAGGTTTGTCTTAAACCTTTTGACTTTTGGACGCAAAGTGTTACTGGTTTCCGAATGCATATAGTATCTTAAATAGTACAGGATATTAGCTACATGGGCACATACTCCCATGGTTCTCTGTCCAGTAGGACACTGGCAATAATAATCCTTTATTGGATTAATGGCATCAGTGCTGTCAAGTTGGATCCAAATAGTGCGTTTTTACACTGCTCTTATGCCTAGAGTGGATCTCACATCATATAATATTTACCACTCCATGGTATTTCCACTACATACCTTAACAACTGTGCAATATCACTCCATAACTGCCAACTGGCATATGAATTTAACAGTAATGGAAATGGATTAATAATAATACCTTTTGTAGATGACAATTGAATTAAACACTGAAATATGTATTATCCATCATCACTGAAGTGCTAACTTATGTAGCCAGCTGCCAATGATATTTGGTATGTGCTACATGAAATTATCCAAAGGTATTCTATATCTAACTTTGGAAAGTCACAATTATCCACAGTAGCATCTAGTTTGACAAATAGTGACTTGGACCTTCTGGAAAGATCAGTCTCATTTTTCACATGCTGAGCTAACCTGTGAACACTAAGGGGCACTATCATTTTGCCAGCCATCGCTGTATCCTTTGGGTCTCGTTCTTGTGTTCTAACATATATGGATCCTCAAATTCCCTTGAAACAGGCTGCTACTATTCTAATGAGTGCCTCGATGGCATCAATGAAGTAGTTGGAGGCAAGCTGTGTTTTCAAAAACAATCATTACTTGAATTGTCTATGATATGACTCCACTACCCATCTGGATTTAGTTACGAAGCTATCAAGAGTAGCTTGTTGGTCATCATTTTTACAGCTATAAGATCAGACCAAATATTTGATGTCAAATCATGTGATTCCAAATCTGGCAAAACATCCCTAAACCCTTGATTTACAATGACGTTGTCATCTTTCTCCAGCCAGGAGAGACTATCAATGATGGTATTTGTAATCTTCGCATCATTAGCACTCCCAGGAGAAAGTCCTAATGTGTCCAGAATGTAACCATCAGGCAGGGCTATGCTCATGAACTTCAAATAGTTCCACTTCTTCTGGCCATGGTGGGAGATTCTCTGGAACTTGTGGAAAGAACTCTTAAAAATAAAGATATATGTACCGTCAAGTATGAGTCTCCCGCTGGCCAAGAAATGCTGCTGAGAATAGTGTTGTGCTCCAGGAGAGGAGAAACGCAGAGTAAAAGAAGACTCCCGCGTTAATAACATATGTGATATCTGTAAAATATCATTGATGATTTCCTTTGATCTAGATGGTAGCTGGGAAGTCAACATTTTTTTTTTCATCAGTGCCGATTTTAAAGTTTAAGATATTTCCCAATGAGATGATGTGAACAAATACGTGAAGACCAAGGACACCACAACTTGTGATGAAAGATGAGTTGGTGTTTTGTGTGCTTAGGTAATATGGTCGAGTTTTAATTGAAACTTTTTATACAAAGTGTGCATTTTGCTTGGGAAGACTGGCGATACAGTAGATCCTTTATGGATAATAGTGGAATGTTTCATAATCATCATCAACACCAACATTTTAACTTACTTAGCACACATACCAATCTCTTGATCATCAGTTAAGTTATTGCCATCTGCTTTTAAAACATCTCATATTTTTAGCAGGTTTCTTGATTTTAATGTCTCTCCTAAAGATAATTTTACAACCCATACCTACACATCTACCTCTCATTGTAAGAATGGTACTGTGTTAGACGTTTAAAGTCTCTGTCTTAGTAAACAAGAGTACCGCAAAGCGGAACAAAATACACCTGTGAATATCCAAAACAGCAAAGGGGCATAACTCTTGTTCAAAACGTCTAATCAAAACCCTGTTCATGAAAAAACGATTTCATATCATGGTGATTAAGCCTACCAAGTTTCATGAAGATTGGCTGAAAAATGGAGATCTGCGGACAAGATTTCTATAGTGAAATAAACAAAGGGGCATAACTCTTATTCAAATCGTCTAATCAAAACCTCATTCAGGAAAACACAATTTCATATCATG
Organism: Ylistrum balloti; assembly: GCF_031769215.1. NCBI lineage: Eukaryota > Metazoa > Mollusca > Bivalvia > Pectinida > Pectinidae > Ylistrum > Ylistrum balloti. The sequence continues at coordinate 843,001 of NW_026782443.1, read as the reverse complement.
GTGATTAAGCCTACAAAGTTTCATAAAGTTAGGCTGAAAAATTCTATAGTGAAATAAACAAAGGGCCATAACTCTTGATCACCAAATCAAAACCCCATTCAGGAAAACACAACTTCATATCATGGTGATTAAGCCTACCAAGTTTCATAAAGTTAGGCTGAAAAATGTAGGAGATCTCTGGACAAATAAAAGTTTACGACGGATGACGGACGGACAGACAGCGCCATACCATAATACTTCCTTCTTTGGATGGGCGTATAAAAATGTATAATGTCAAAAGAACAATTGATGATATTGGGGTATATGAAATAATATTCATATTTCCACTAAACCCGGACTCAATGAACCTACCAAAGTTTACTCAAGTCATTTTTCAATGTACTCTTCAGTTGGTGTATGAATACATGTTGTTTTTCAAATATGACCTTTTTACTGTCATTAACCTGAAATTGCTCAGTCATTCTAGGACATATCAGCATAACAAGTATGCATGCTAGGGATTGTTATATGGAAAGGCACACGTGTACATGAAGGTTTGGAGTGTAACAAGATGGTCTCCTATGTCCAATATCATTCAACAAGTTATTGGGGAGATACACGCCAAAGCCAAAAGTCAACACTATGCACAAATGGTGAAGTATCGATCTTCAGGCTCATTTAGAGTAAGAGATTAAGCTATTTATATGCTTAATAATTTTGAATGGACTGAACAATGAAGACACTCAAAATGCCATTTGTTTACAAAAATTTGATGTTTTTCTCACAAAATGCTTAAAAAATCAACAATTTCAGTAATATACTTACTGTTTTAGTATTTTGGTATTTTGTTAACTTTTCAAACTATTTTGTTAAAATAATTAAGTATTTTCTGTTTTAGTTGATTAAACAGTACATCATCGATTAATTTGGATTAAATGTAAAGCCAAGGATACCAATTTTGATGGCACAAAGCAATGTATTGGTGGGTGGTCTCAAAGGGTGAAAAAACTTTCGACCAACCTCTATGGGAAATCAGCATTGCTGAAATGCCACCTTTTAGAAATTACAACGAAACAATCATAAATATTTTATAATTTTCCAGATGCTTTTCCCAAAAGTGCATGTGATTTCTTGTTTATGTCTTAGTGAGGGAATATGTGTGCATGTGATTTCTTGTTTATGTCTTAGTGAGGGAATATGTGTGCATGTGATTTCTTGTTTATGTTTTAGTGAGGGAATATGTGTGCATGTGCATGTTTAATAGTTTCTATATATATCTTTTCATCAGAATACCAGGAGAGGATCAATGGCTATTGAGTGTCCAGTTAAAACGACATCAGTGACATTGGTTCATTAGTGAAATGAAAATATGGCATCACAGCACAAAATACCTTTCATAGGATAATTCTGTTTCATAGTGCTGTAGTAGACAGGAAAAATGTTTCAATTACATTTTCATGCGGTAGAAAAATTCAAAACAAATACATGTGCGAAAATTTTCTCATATAATCATCATTCTGCCCATCACATTACATATACTCTTATAAAGAAATTTATTGAAGAATAATATCATTATCATTACACAGATCTATGAATGTAAGTAATTTGAGTTTCTAATCACTAATTCTGGAATGATTTAGGATTATTTTCTGTTTACAATAACTTAAATGTAACACTGACTTTTTCATTACAAACACAATGTGCTACAGTCAATATATTAGGTATGAGAACTGTACATGAAGCAACATGTACACTCAGGGACAACACAAAAACAGAATACAACAAAGAACAAAACAAGACTTGAAGTTATTGATAGAAGATAGCAAAATCATTAATTCTTGTGGGCATCAAATTCATTTTCGTTAAATTTTTGATTACTTTTAATTCATGAATTGAAATGTCTACAAAATGATAAAAACATTGACACAAATTTTCGTACTAGAAGATCTCATCAGCATTAAGATTCATCCACCAAATCAGGTGTCAATGAAACCGTTTATTTAAAAAAAACCCACAGAATTAGAGTACCACATAAATACATGATATTACAGTAACATCTAACAAAAATAATCTAATAAAATAAAGTTCCATTTGTAGGAAACAACTGATTTTGAAATTTTTTTGGAGCCATCATTACAAAGGTATAATCTGAGAGAAATCCATTTCATATTTTTTTTCACACACATGAAAATCTACCTCAGCTTTCTGGTGAATTATCATTCACACAATGGAACAACAATCCTTTTAAGGGGCAAAAGATTCCCAATTTAAAATCTACATTATAAATAAAGCAAGTAGTCATTGCAGCCTTGGTAGATTTCCATTTATACTAGCTCATATCATATGTAGCAGTCTTATGTGAATTGAAAAACAGAAACTGATCTCTAACCATGATTTCCCTGCTTTCCTTCTGCCATCTTACGTTCATGTTCATCAGCCATTTTCTGCCAGTTGTCTCTATTATTCATTACACCTTTGTACAGTGGATCCAGTTTCTTATTCATCTCCGCAAACATCTGTAAGGAGTTTTACACATTTACAAACAATAACTAAAAAGGGACAAAATTGAAAAAGAACACAAAAAGATGTCATCTTACTATTTCTGTAAGATTAACAGAACTTACCATGAATAGAAGATTTGTCATAAAAACAATCAAAGCAAAAGGACTTGTCTCTGACTTCAGAGTCCCTGTTATGTTCTCTATATATCATAATAACGAACCACCTCTTAAAATTGATGTTTTAACAAACACATATGTACAGAAGTCAATAACAGATTGTTAAGACCATGGATATTCATGAAGTCCAAGGACGTACTGAAGATTTGGTTGTATTCCCATCAAATTAACACAGATGACGTTATTTTTATCATTTTATAACAACCCAGAGATAACAATTTTAAATAGGTTTTAGAACCAGCCATAATAACAATACATTGTATTGTCATCAAGAGCCCAGACTGGTCTTCAAAGTGAGACTACAGAGAGTTTCTGTGAACAGATTATCTATAGTTAAAATGTATCATTTTGATATGCATGTAATACATCACATGTATACAATAAGCTTATTTGATACATGTATACCGATCATAATACACTACAATGATAAATTTGAGACAGCAATTTACTTTCTTTTGCTCAAAGTGATGACAAAGAGCATTTACTGGGTGAATTTTTGTTTTTTCATAACAAAACCCTTCGACTGATACTCATTGCACATTATTTTTTAAAGAGGATGTCCAATGAAAACTGACAGCTAGAGAGATGACAGGAGTGATAGATTGACAGAGAGACAGGACGAACATGATAGTTTTTGTTTATGTGAAGGAGAAGGGAAAATATACATGTTTATTCCACATCAATGTATAAATCCTAATACAGAATGACCATGCTCCCTTATGATTTGTAAAATAAAACACACAATCATTCTCTATTAATAAAATCACATTAATCACACAGATCACTACCATACCATCACCAAAAACTAAATCTTCTTATGACTAAAAATCATATTTTAGGAAAGCCTGATAAAGTAAATCTAAAAATGTCTTTAGAGACAACCCAGCCAGACATGCCAAAATGAAAAGTGAAAAGTAAACTCAAGATATACAATTCAGGCAATGGCATCATAGTCAGTGATTTAAAACCTCACATCTATTTTCCATTTACAAAATAATCGACAGGTTAAAAAAAAATCACAACACTGAACTATGTCAAGGTCATAAGGCTAACCTACTTTTAATAAAATAAGTGAAAAAATTTAGAGAGGTGGCCTCAAATTTAGGTGATATAACAGCAAATTCTCAGTGATGATCACCAACTGATCCAGCAATGAAAATTCCTAACTTAACTTGACCTGAACAAATATAAGACCCTTTATACTCTTGCTATGACCTTGATGTTCAGGATTGATGTGGCACCTGATATATCTTGCCATCTTGCATGTTGATAGATTAGGGATTGTAGTGTACTAACAAGACTCAATCCAAAAATTTTCACCATATGTTTTTTGTACTTTTCACTCTCCAAATATTGTCACCTGTATACAATTTTCTATGATAAAAACATTGCTTATCACACAAAAATAATTTCTTACAGTGAACTAAGTTCCACTTAATGTCACATCTTACAATACACGATCCTCTCAATATCACAATTTACATTTGTCTTACTCAATGTCATATTTGACATCATGTGTTCCTGTTAATGTCACACTACAGGTGGTGGTGGGGTGGTGCTGCATCATTACTCCAGTACCAACATTACATAATGGAAATACTTTTGAGAATTGTAATAACACCCAGTCACCAAGTCTGTTTAAAAAGTAGAGAAGATAAAAGGCCATGGTTACAAAGCCTTAAGTATCCTTAAGGAAGTGTAAGTGATTAAATATAAAATGAATTCCAAAATAATATCTAGTACTTAAGTGTTCTTATACACTTTGTTATCTGTAGGTGTACTTAGACATGCCTATTTTCATGACATTTTGAATAAATTTCATCTATTGACTACTTTTTGATGGCATGATTTGGTTAAAACTTTGAACAATTTCAACGTTTTCTGGGTGCAAGGTAGTCTCTTGAGTATATCTCCGTAAATCTAGGGTGTATTTCAGCTGAATTCTGCATGAATTATCACCACATATCATCACTTCAAAATATCTTAATTCCAACTTGGAGATCCATTTTTCCAGATTTTCAGGTCCCAAAAAAAAATATTTCAGCTTGTTTCTTGATCTCTGAAAAAGCTGGCTATTTGGGTAAAATTGCGAAAAATAAAGCAGACCCCCTCTTTTTTAATCAAGAAATGTGTCCTAAAATTTTCTCTTTCCAAACATAATTTTTTTTAAAAAAGTTAAATGCTAGAAGATGTTCAAATAAAGGAATTAAGTCATCTTGGAACATTAAAATATCTTTTATTTTTTCTTAACATCCCAGTATCATGTAATTTTATCTTGTAATGAGAGATGAATTTTTACTTTGAAAAAGGTTGCCATGAAAACAAGAATTATTTGCGGTTTACATTATTCTGACGCCTGTACCGGAAAAAAGTTTAAAACTGGAATTCTCATAGGAATACATCCTTAAGTTTATATCAAAGAAATCAAATTGAAGAAATGGCATCCCTATAATATTTGAGGAATATGCCTACTTACAGACAGTAAGTGCATATTGTTAAGTAACAATAAACAGAAAATCCCAGTAATACTTTCACTAACAGTCAGGGTAGTCCTTATGCTACTGCATTCCAAGAAAATTACACAAATGACATGGCCAACAAGCAAAGAATGCTCCAAGAAAGAAAATATTTAAAAAGCAATGTTAGAAATCCAGACATAATGAGTTTTGATTACTGTGAAAAACTGAAAGCAGGATTTTAAAAACAGGTCAAAGGTGGCTTTGGTGGAGGTAAAGATTTCAGAGGCTTTGTGATCCTTCAGTGTTCTGGTATATAGCAAATGTAACTTTACATTGATAAACCAGCGTCCTGACTCTCACTTCCTACTCTATCATCCTCTCGTTTCTGTGTATGCCTATCAGGATTGTGGCTTACAGACAATGCAGGTACATAAGACTACTAAATAACATATATGATATTAATAGGAATTCACAACTGAGCAGCTATGTATTAATATCAATTTATTTTGACATGCGTGTAAGATAATTGTCTCTTATCTATGTCAGTAAGATAATTGTCGCCTATCTATGTGTGTAAGATAATTGTCTCCTATCTATGTGTGTAAGATAATTGTCTCCTATCTATGTGTGTAAGATAATTGTCTCCTATCTATGTGTGTAAGATAATTGTCTCCTATCTATGTGTGTAAGATAATTGTCTCCTATCTATGTGTGTAAGATAATTGTCTCTTATCTATGTGTGTAAGATAATTGTCTCCTATATGTGTGTAAGATAATTGTCTCTTATCTATGTGTGTAAGATAATTGTCTCTTATCTATGTGTGTAAGATAATTGTCTCCTATCTATGTGTGTAAGATAATTGTCTCCTATCTATGTCAGTAAGATAATTGTCTCTTATCTATGTGTGTAAGATAATTGTCTCCTATCTATGTGTGTAAGATAATTGTCTCCTATCTATGTGTGTAAGATAATTGTCGCCTATCTATGTGTGTAAGATAATTGTCTCCTATCTATGTCAGTAAGATAATTGTCTCTTATCTATGTGTGTAAGATAATTGTCTCCTATCTATGTGTGTAAGATAATTGTCGCCTATCTATGTGTGTAAGATAATTGTCGCCTATCTATGTGTGTAAGATAATTGTCTCCTATCTATGTGTGTAAGATAATTGTCGCCTATCTATGTGTGTAAGATAATTGTCGCCTATCTATGTGTGTAAGATAATTGTCGCCTATCTATGTGTGTAAGATAATTGTCTCCTATCTATGTGTGTAAGATAATTGTCGCCTATCTATGTGTGTAAGATAATTGTCGCCTATCTATGTGTGTAAGATAATTGTCTCCTATCTATGTGTGTAAGATAATTGTCGCCTATCTATGTGTGTAAGATAATTGTCTCCTATCTATGTGTGTAAGATAATTGTCGCCTATCTATGTGTGTAAGATAATTGTCTCCTATCTATGTGTGTAAGATAATTGTCTCCTATCTATGTCAGTAAGATAATTGTCGCCTATCTATGTGTGTAAGATAATTGTCTATGTGTGTAAGATAATTGTCGCCTATCTATGTGTGTAAGATAATTGTCTCCTATCTATGTGTGTAAGATAATTGTCTCCTATCTATGTGTGTAAGATAATTGTCTCCTATCTATGTGTGTAAGATAATTGTCTCCTATCTATGTTTGTAAGATAATTGTCGCCTATCTATGTGTGTAAGATAATTGTCTCCTATCTATGTGTGTAAGATAATTGTCTCCTATCTATGTGTGTAAGATAATTGTCTCCTATCTATGTGTGTAAGATAATTGTCTCCTATCTATGTGTGTAAGATAATTGTCTCTTATCTATGTGTGTAAGATAAATCTCTCTTATCTATACGAGTAAGAAAATTGTCTCCTATCTATGTAAGTAAGATATTTTTTTCCTTTTTATGCGAGTTAGATAACGGTCTCCTGTCCATGTGAGTAAAATAATTGTAAAAAGATAATAAGACCAGGTGTTCCTGAGTAAGTTTCTGACACCTGCCATGTAAATCTTGGTCAATCCAAGTAAGTTTCAATGTTATATTTTCTTATATTCTCTATCATTTTGGCCCAAAAATGGTATTATATGTATATATGGCTGGTAAACAATATCAACACTTCAAATCTTCTGACTTTTTTGTCCATAAAAATCAAGTTGAAAGCCTTTTTATATATAGGGAAAAGATCATGTCCAGAATGATAAGACCAATGCTCTGATAGAAGAAATGTCATTCACAGAATAAGGTCTAGATACTCAAACTGCATGCCAGAATGCCAAGTTCCCATGCTACAATACAAATGTGTACAAGATGACAAGAAATTTTCAAATTACAAAGCTGGTGAAAAAGATGATTCTCGAGACAATATTCAGGATCACTTGATAGTGGAAAAAGCACCATATAATGAACAGCCAACATACATGCTTCTGTAGAGATAATCAAGCTTGGAGAATCTGACAGAAAATAATAAAAAAATAATGACAAGGAGACCTGTAGAGGTGACTTTAGAAGGTGAGGCTAGTGCATTCTGCTTGTCAGCCAAATCCTGCCACTGATTCCGATTGTATACACATCCATTGTACATGGGTCGTAAACCACCCCACAATTCTGAAAACATCTTAACCACAATACCAAACACAGGATTAGTTCAGAGGATTGATATCAGTTCTAGAATTGGTCATATACAATCATTGTAAGACAATATCTATGCCACTTCATTTCATAGTTTACAGTTCTATATGGTCAAATACCTTTCACTGTTTATGTACACATGTATACATAGGTATATAATCTGGATTTGGCAAAATCAAAAGTTAAAAGTTTAATATATACCGTAATGTATTCATCACAAAAAATATGTAGATCACTTTGTTATAGACCTTGCCTGGAAATCATTTTATGCTGCAATGATAGTGATCATCAAACACATTTCTCTACAACCTTACACTGATATTTCACTTAAAATTTTTGAATCCTTACACCATTCAACTAGAATAAGCTTTTCCAACATTTGACAAGGTGGTATACATCTACAGACATATTAGTTTGATATATACAAATGATGATCAGCCTAGCAAATTTTAGTACAACTTTAAATCCATACCTTGTGTGTATGTCTTTTTTATTACCCCTTGTTAAACCATAACTATCTTTACTTAATATCCAAAGATTGAACAATCTTAAAAATTAAGAGAGAAGAAAAAAAACAAACACAAAAATCAAAAGGAAGTTTTCTTTAACTTCAAAAGTGTTTGGTCAATAAGATGGTCTCATTTTTCATTTGTACAACACTAATCAGCTGACCTGAACAAATTTCCAACAAGTGCCTATATAGATATGCTGAAGCAGGGTCAGAACAGTAAACTGTTTTGGCATTACTGCATTCATCGTTGTCAAAATTATGAAGTAGGTAATTACACTGGATAGAGAAATCATTATCTTTTCAAAAATAAACAATAATAAAGTCAATACAGTGTACATACTTTGTAAACAGGAATACAGATGGCATCAATGAAGCCAACTTGCATTTTAGGCAACTCGTCCACCTTCTCTCTGTCCATCATTGCCTGGTGAGATTAAAACATTACACTATCAAATCATGAACAAAACTAAAGAATATACACATCATTAATAATCAATTAATCAGAATTTCAAAAACTGTAAAGAAATTCAAATTATAGGCATATTTCCAATATCAATTCTCAATAATTTATATATGATCAAATCAAACTTCAAGTTTAAAAAATATAAGAAAAGTTATAGCAATTAATTTATACATTTCCTGTAAGTCATCTGGACTGCCTAAAAATTGTGTTTTGTAAAAAAATTAAAAATAACCTGTAAAATAACTCTATTTCAATATTTTCAACAACAATTCATATAAAATGAAACTTACAATTGGTTTTTCACCCAATTTGTCTTTCTCAATATCTCCCTGTTCAAAGAATTCATTGGCCACAAGCTGTGCCACCTCTTTCTGAATTTCCCATGGTTTTGTGATAGCAGCCACATCACAGGCTGTCATCATCATTGCTCTGTTAATCAGAAGTCATATAAGATAATAGAATACATAAGAGTAAATTCTAGTGCTAAATCATTATATAGAATCTTGTATGAGTTTCCTTTTGATATGTGGACTTCAAAATCGAGTCCAAAAATCATCAAAAGCAAGCTAAGATAAAAATTTGTGACAAGTTACTCACATATCAAACAGAAATTCATGTATTATCCTTTTTATCACATGATCAATTTTTCAAGCAAATATGGTAGAAAACAGACATTTCTGAATGAACTTTAGTTTTGCTAGCTCTATATATATAACCTATAAAGTTACATCACAATGCAGTCTGTGAATGTGTGAGTTTGACGTCACAATCACCTACATTTTATGTGTAATATACAGAAATATCACCCGGGATATATAACAAGGCACTCATATGATAAACTCATATATCAAAATTGTACTATATCAAACAGACTGAATAATTCTGAAATATTTCCAGTGTAAATTTCATGCTTTGTTTTTATACTTTTGCACATAACTGTTAATGGTTATACCTCAGTAACTCCTTATTCTGTTCTGTGTCAAATGTTGTCTCTCCATTGTCTATTAAAGATTTAAAGTCTCCCCTTTTCCTGGAAATAGAATACAAGTTATCACAAATAATTAACTAGATGATATCTTAACCCTTAAATCCATTCATAAAGCCAATGCTGTACTGTACCAGATATTATAGTAATGTTTTAAAATTAATTTGGTGCAAAGAAACTACAAAATAAGGGGGTCCATACAGGGAAAAACTCACTTCTACAAGGTATTCAAAACATCATGATGGCACAGATAAATCAATATCCATCTAAAAGAAAGCATAAACTGTACTACCTTGTAGTCTCTTGATAAAGGTTGATTTGCTGAAGCTTGTACTTTAAAAACTTTCATTGGCCGTACGTTACAAAATTATACTGCAGTCAACAATGTATCAGATTGACTGTCCATATCCTCTAACGCCAAGCTGAAGACACTTCTTATTTTCAATAAAAATCTTCAAAATACAGAAAATCTTAGCGATAATTGATTGATGAAGCTTGACCAGTTGTCAGACATTACTTGAAGTAGAGAGCGAGATCAGTGGAGAGAATGGCATGCTCCAACATCTTGATTACAGTTCTGTATTCTTCTGAAGATAAAGACTGGAAGATGTTGTTTCCCTACAACAGAACAAACTGGTAATGATTCTATGATAGTTTTGGCCTCATTTCACCCTATTTTGTTTTGCTTAAGTCTCTAATCTGCACACACCATTCTAAAACATCTTAGCCTCAACATGAAAAGACACAAGCATTTATATCTTTAAAAGTAAGCAATATATAAAATATATAAAAAATTCAACTAAATTTTGGATGATTTTATCTCCTACTTACCTCACTGTTGAGAATCATAATACAGTGATCAAAATGATGATGTTCCATCACTGACGTACTGTACAGCATGGCCAAAGGGGAGACAACCCTAGAAATAACAAGCAATATTTTCAGTATTGTACCAATTAAAACACCTTTATCCAGAAATAAGAAAGTCAAATTATGTATACCTAGTATTATATATGTATATGTAAATATACTTCAGTAGGACTACCAACAAATGCTGTTTCCCAATATCCTGTAATAAACTGACCATCTGACTTTAGAGTCATGTTGGTCCTCTGGGCAAGATAATTAGAAAGGGTTCACTAGGATCCAGTAAAAATTTCTAAGTCACTGATAGAATGTAATAAAGCCATTCTATATACAGTGACAAGAACTTGTCAGTCTCTTTTGCTGTAGACTTGTCTGTCTTTATTGCTGCAGTAAGTCCACTGCCTTTTTATTCATTCTCCTGTTCATATGTCCATTGACAATAATAATACCTGATTTTAATCTGTAACCTTCTGATTGTACCTATGTGTATCCTCAGAGTGGGGCCTCATAACCAATATCACATTAACCTTGTGATTAGTCCAGAGGAGTCTCTCTACCATGGGTAAGAATGTTTCAGAAAAGCAATAACATGGGTCAAATTCCTTTAAGAACTGACAAGTGAACAAATTGAATTTAGATCTAAAACAAAATGTGTTTAAAATTCAATTGAGGAATATTTTTATGACATTGAAACAACTTACTTGACTTGGAAAGCATTGTTTGTTCCTCTGTGGTCCAAATCGTGACACAGGCAACCTACCAGTAATGTCAATATTTCTATGTCTTTAAACATGGGCTTTAATCCTCCAGTCTGTTGGTATCAAAACCATCATGTCAACATATAAATTCTAACATGCATGTAAATAACATTACAAACTGAACATGTCTGTCATTTTTGTACCTTAACATTTGTTTGGGAAGATGACTGAAGTGATAAATACTTCATTATATTTATAACTAGACTCAACAGTTTACAAAACTGGTTTACAAAAGTAGATATATTTTGAGTGAGATGTTTATTTTCAACACAAACAACAACTGGAAACATTTTTGTGAGCTATCAGAAAAGTTCTTCCAGAAAGACTATTGATAACATGTCTTTAAGACAAATATGTGACACTTCTGTGACTTCATCGTTAACAAAGGTATGTTGAGAGCTTCCATAAATGACATACCAAAAAGCTTTAAGATGAATTTAACAAACACGATGTTACACTATATACATATCACATAAACATACATATCCAATCTTATCATAAATCAGAATCATCATCCATTCGATAACATCTGGTCATCCTTTCATTTCAACACAGAATAATGGTGAAACATTCAAACTTACATAAAGCATGGTAAACATTGTCTGAGCAACATTGAATGCATGTCTCCAGTTGTGGTAAGTCACTGGTCTGTAATTCTTCTTAACGCTGGTCGCCCAACGACAAAGTACCTGAAGTTATAAAACAAAATTAACATCAACTTCAGAAAACTTCACCAGCAATCAAACGAAACCTGCATCAATTTTCAGAGTCATGAATTTTATCTGAAATTTCAATGATGCTCAGCATTTGTAAGTAAATTCAGCGTTTAGAGCATAAAATGTAACAAAATAGAGAATATTCTTTATCAATCGTCATGGCTTTGTGTTTGTGGAGGCAGAACTAATAGATTTGTTCATAGGAGAATTAATTTTATTTTTGAATCAATTTGTTTTCTTTAAATCCACAAAGTTTTCTTTTCAAAATGTCAAGGAGAACCTATAAACAATAACAAAGTATTCCCCGGTTCAATTTATAAAAGGAATGTTTTATGGAAGTGTACAACCACAAATAAGAGGGAATTAAACCCACCTGTAATTAATCTTGTAACCATAAAACGTATCAAAAAAAGGCCCCTGACACAATATTCCACTGTTTGATGATGTTAAGCACATGTTGATAGGAAATGTTTACTTACATCATAAGGTATCCGGAACTTGTTGAAAAGGTCAGCTTCTTGGAACATACACACCACAGCTTTCACTGTATCATCTTCACGCATGGGTATATCATTAAAGTCAAAGGAATACAGATTGATCTTTTCTGCAGCAGGAATATCACATGCCTTGAAAGACAAAAAACAAGTGGAACAATTTGGTTGTGGGCTCATTAACACTTTTATCTGGTACACTTGATATCTGAACATTTTTACACACAAATATTTGGTTGATATTAGCTTAAAAGTGTATCATATGTTAGAATTCTGACATCATGTAGAGAAGTATTGTTGCAAGCTTTCTAGACAATTACAGATATAAGTCAAGTTGTAAAAAAACAGATTTATTCTCTATTGAGCAATGGATTCAAAATCATAAAGCTATAAAACTGTCAAATTGCCCAAAAAGAGAAAAACAGAAAAAAAAAAAAAAAAAAAATCAGTTGCCCCTGCAAATTTTTATTATTATTATTGTTATTATTATTATGACATTCTTAACGGCCTGTCAACGTCTACCCATAAAAGGTCATTAGGGCCATCATACGGTAAAACACACAGCGATCCAAAAGGAAATAACATTAAACAAACCAAAAGGTAAAAGACAAATGTTAAAATCTTAAATGGGTATATCAACACAAAAGATTAAAATGGTACGTCTTAGTCTATTGTATAGACCAACATCTTTCAGGTATCCTAGAATTTTACAAATCTCAACAGTTTCGAAAAGTTTTTTTTTAGACTTGCAATTTGACGATAAAAACATTCTTCAGTAGACAAAAGGTCAATGCAGTCCAATAAAAAATGTTTAACGGTGATAGGCTCATCACATCCTAAACACCAAGGATTATCTTCGCCTTTCAACACATATGTGTAAGGTATGCATGACACTGCACAAAAAAATAAACATGTAACTATCAGATAAAAAGATACTAATGTATAATTCTGATACTTTTTAAACTCATTTTTTTCTTATTTAAGAAAGTACAACATGAGATAGGGATATGAAATATTTAATTCCTTGAAGCTTTGGTCACTATTTGAAACTTACCAACAATTCTTCTATTTCTGAAGTCTGAGCTGTTGCATGATAAGACAAGACTTCAAGAGCTACACTCTGTTTTGCCATCAGCTTACAAGCATTCTCATACATCTGACAATTGTGGATCCCCAAGCCAGTAAATATAGAGAAAGCCTGAATACAAAATAAAAAAAAAAAAAAAAAAAAAAAGATTTTCAGAAAATTTCAGTAACGGAAAAAGTAAACATATCCTGAAAAATTAATGCAAAGATAGTGTTGTCTAGCTGGTACAAAGCGAGAGTTTTATGTGTGGAAATTCAAAGTGGTTAAAAAAATCTACCGAACCAACAAAGTGCATATGAAATAAACGTTGAATAGCTGGTTACCTGGAACATTCTGCAGTATGGCCTGTGAACTTTCAACCTACAGAAAAATATCTTGATCTACAAAATATCCCTTCAAGCATTTGTGTGTAAATAAAAACATACTTTAAGGTAAGGAAGCTTTCGGATAAGCTTAAAATATACACAACAACTTAAATCCCATTAAAGCCCATCTGAGCAGAGAAAAGTGGTTTGTAATCCAAAATTTAGAGATAATTAATCCAGTTCAAATACAGAGTTCATCAGCCATAAGCCCTTTTGAGCAATGATAAGACTGACTTACATAAAATTTGACGTCAACAAATACCAATACATGAGTTCATGATTTGTACTGTTTTATTCAGGAAGTGTCTAGTTTGAGAAAACACTTAAACACTATAAAGTTCTTTTTTTGACTTAAGGGCTGAAAAACTGCTAATTTCTCAACTTATATTATTGATCACTAACATAAACTCTTTGACTTGTGGCTTATTCATGTAAAACCAATTTTCATGAGGTGATACTTACCATAACTTTAGTATGCAAAAATGGTACCTACACCCATCTTTGTATCACAAAAAACAAAATATTCAAAAATCTAAGAGCTCGACAAAGACAAAGCAGTCTATCTCACTCCTCTGGGCTAGTCCAAGCTGGGATCCAAATGGGATCGGGCGAGAACACTGGGAACTGATTCTTTGCTAAGAAGGAAGGATCAGTTAGGAGCCTCTGGACCATCATAGGCAAGAAGGAAGCGACAAGATGGGACTTCACTCCAGACAGACTCCAAAAGCTCATAAGGAGCCCAAGTCAAGGAATCTAGCACCAAGGCCTGATTCCACTGTGAGGTAGCTGCCGAACTTTGGGTCTATCCAGAGCGAAGCCTCTGATTAGGGCAGAAAGAGAGGAGGACAAGCCTATTTCTTTCCTGTCGTTAAAAGCAAGGACACTGGCAATGGGAGTATGATAACCAACAGGGGCCAGATTGCGGTCCCTAAATAATGAGAGTAGGAAGTCCACAATCAACTGCACAGAGGCTTCCAACATATCAACATCCCTGCTGATACACTAATCACAGAAGATCTTCCATTGTGACTGGTAGCCTCCACGCGTGAAGGTGGAGGATCTCTGGTCGAGAGTGTGTCGTCCTGGATTGAGGCTGGCAAAGGAGATACGGTCTGGTGGGGAGAGCCAGAGTCTCCTCCACCAGAAACGACAAGAGCTCAAGAAACCAAGGTTGCCTCGGCAACAGAGGGGCTATCAGAAGTAAGAAGCAGTGATACTCCTGGAACTTCTGTAGCACCCTGCCCACCAGGTTGAAGGGAGAGAATGCATATGCATACATCCCATCCCAGTCCAGTGATATGGTGTCCACAGCCCAAGCCTTTAGATCTGGGACCAGAGAGACGAGGGTTGGCAGCTGGTTGTTCAGGGAAGTGGCAAACAGGTCTATAAGAGGTCTGTCCCGAACCTGACAAATTCCCTGGAAAATCAAGGTGCCATTCCGTAAATGATGGCTGACAGCACCTGGAGAGAGTGCCTGCCAAATGGTTCAGCCTGCCAGAAAGATACTTGACTGTGATGGTCAACTGCATATCCTGGCAGTGAAAGAGAAAAAGAATGCAGATGGTGAGAGCACACATGATGTGAGACCTGGTGTCCCCATCCTATCATGAAAGCATCTGTGAACAGGATCATAGAGGGGACAGGCTTGGTCAGAGGCACCCGTATACCCAGAGCCCGGACGAAACAGAGATAGGAAACTGGACACCTGGCCTGCAAACCCAGCCCCTTGGGGGAAATCCTCTGGGTACCCCTGCACAGGGAACTCTGGACTGGACAGGAAAGACCCAGAACCAGGAACCTGAGAGGGTGGGAAAACAGGCCCCGCACTGACGCAACCCTGAAAGTATTTCTGTGGCCCCGGCACCTGCACTCGAAAGTACAGGCCCGGCACCAAGGTGACTTTCACCAACAACACTACCTGGCGTGCTGGGATCACTGAATGGATCACTGGCCAGCGGCAGGAAATCCCAATCCCTATCTGGACAGGTGGGACCACCCCTTGCTCAAGGCGCTTAAACAGCCGACAAAGCAGAACAAAAATAAAAGACTTCAAGTAACCAAAATGGCAAAACACGTGAAAAACGGTAAAAAAATTGGCACAAATAAACATAAAACTAAGTCATGAACGACAATATAAATGGGAGATGGGTAAACAAAATCAAACTGGGTAATAAATAATACTCAGATAGTGAAACTACAGAAATATGAGAGAGGAACTCAAGGCACTCAGCTGAACACCTCTGCACTTGTCTGCGAGACAAAGATGGGTGTAGATACCATATTTGCATACTAAAGTTATGGTAATTATTATTGAAATGAAAAGTGCCTTTACATATTGAGTGGCTTATTCTGATTCAATATTTGATATGGTCACAACATTCTTTGATAACATTATATGAAATATTGATACAGCTAGAGCTAGGTAGACTTTTGCATATCTATATACCTCAATGATATTGGCATCACTCTCAACAAAGGCTTGACCATTCAATTTGTTGATCAGTTGTGTCACTCCAATGATTTTTTTGTCACTGTTGTAAATTGGCATGCACAGCATGCTTTTACTCCTGAATCCATCCTCATCAATGTGCTATAGTCAAACAAAACAAGATCAATCTGTGAATGCTTGAATATAATGAAATCAAATCATAATGGATTCCACTTTTCTTCAGATTTTTTCTCATGTTTTGAAACTTGTTTGTGGTTTCACCATCCAGACAAACTTAGTTACATCATTAATTCATCTGCTGACCATAAACTAGATTATAATGGTAAGTCCACACCCAATCAATAGTTTATCATATATGGCAACATTCCCATCAATATTTCCTAAACAAATCTTGAATATATCTTTGTCTTTACTGAACAATTCAATTCAAGGATCCAAGGTTCAATGTTTGTAAGTTAGCATCAAGAATTATACATGTATATTTAATTTTCATAACTAACAAGAATTCATCGTTTAATTGATATTTCATAATATGGGCCTAATTAATCATTGACAATTCAATACATTCAGTGATAGGCCTTTTATTGAAAGTTTACCGGGCCATTCCCAAAGGTTGTAGTCTCATCCATATCATCAATGTTGAGTGGCATTCCCTTCACAACAACATGGCGTGCAATCTCAGCATTTCTAGATTTAGCTAAACTGGCAACACTGCACAAAAGAAAAATTAAAACAAATGTATATAAAATCTTTTGAGGGCATTCAATTCATGAATCCAACTTTAGGACCAAGTGGACAAAACTCATGGAGGTGAGGGCTCGCACCTGTGTTGTTTGAGACCTACTCTTCCAATACGGGATGAGGCAGGCAGAGACCTTGGATGGAACGGGGTGATACATTTGTTTTAACCCCCCTCCAAACAGGTCTTCCTCTGTTTCGCACCTTGTACAACCGCCAAGATTCACACAACCTGGCCATACAGCTGCCAGTCAGTCTTTGCCACAGTTTTTATACACCAACCAAGACCTCACCACCTGACTACACAGTAGCTGGTCAATCTTGCCCAAGCCTGTTGCTCGGCAACTTTTCTCTGACCAACACAGCAAAACCACATCAGTTTGCTGCTACACCTCAGATTCAAAACAGGTTACATATGGTCAAAAGCAACCCTACTTTCTGCAAACTTCAATAAGAAATCTAGAATCTTAATTCTATTGTTTGCATGTTGTTGTGTATATAAGCATTCATTCATGTCCATTACCATTTTCATGAATCATAACCCTGCACTTCAGCTTTCTCTATACGTAACAGGAAAGAATTAAAGCACTAGGTTGTTAATTCACTTCCAAATCATGCTTGTTAGTGTCTTAGCTGGTGTTTTTTTCTACCTGTAATTTACACCAGTCTGTAGTACTATTTTTTTTTTTATTTTCTTATGAAAACAACTCTCCAATGAGCTAAGAGAGCAACCAGCTTTTTATCATTAAACAGAGGGGAAAAACCCTGTCTGCAATAATCAGACTTCCACCAATTTGTTAATTTTGGTGGAAGACTAATGATATTTACCTTGATTTTAAAAATAAATTATAGATTTAATCATTTGTGATTTCAAAATCTGACTAGTCCATTCGAAAAGAGCAGCCATATTACATACGTTAATCATCCTATATAAGAAACAGAATTGTCACAATGAAATCTTGAATATGTTTGTCTCAAGAAAATAGTTGTTGATTACACAGTAGGAACAGAGATATTGTAAACTTACTTAATTTAGTGCAATCAAATTTTATAAGCGCATTATCATGTTTGGCAAATCAGAACAATGACATCAATTTCCACATCCAAAATAATTTCTTTATAAACAGTATATAGAGACTGTAGATAACGCAGTCTTACTTCAGCTCATTACTTTCAGGGTAAAAAGCGCTAAAGTAAGACGACTGATAAATAAAGAATTTCATTTCAGAAATATTTACCATAACTTTAGTATGCAAATATGGTACCTACACCCATCTTTGTATCCCAATAACAAAAGATTAAAAAATCCCACCCTCCCTACTATCCATGAGCCATCACAGCAGAAACATAGAGTGATCTCCCTCTCTCTTTCCTTTATGATTGCCGACAAGTCCAGATGGTTTGAAGCTTTCAGTTCCTTCTTGTAGTACATTCATTCATTATCTGAGTATTATTCATTATGAAGTTTTTACCCATCTACCAATTTATATTGTCGTTATACAACTTGTTTTTATGTTTATTTCTGCCTATTTTTAGGCCATGTTTTTCTCCTCATGTTCGAGTGCCTGACCACGTGTTTCACTGTTTCAGATATTACGTGAAGTTTGTTATTATTTTGCTGCTTTGTCAGCTGCTTTTGTGCAGCCATTTTCTTGCAACTTTATGTTAGTTTTTGCTTTCGTTGGTGGTTTGTTTTTTAATTTTTGTCTAAAACTTTCTTGCCTGTTTTTCTTGCTTACAATTTCATCATTGTTTCAAGTATGGCTAGTGCTGGGTTACGTCCTTCAGCTCCTTGGCTGCGGCAGACCAAGGGCCAGGTCGTTTGGACAGTGGTCCTGCCATCTCAAGCTCTTGACCCTGTCCTGCAGGATTAGGCTCCGGGTGGGCAGATGATTCGCTGGTCTGGCAGGGTTTGTTCTGCCCCACTTCGGAGCCTTCAACAGGCACATAGATTCTCCTCACTTCAAGATGGAGACCCCACAGTGAGGTATGGAATGTGGGCAATTTCAGTAGATCTGAAAGATGCCTACTTCCACATCCCCATCAAGAAGTCGGCATAGAAGTTCCTCCATTTCATGTGCAATGGCAAGTTTTTCCAATTCTGTGCCAAGCCCTTCGGGCTTATGACAGCTCCTGCATGTGGTCATGGGATTCCTCCACATCCACATTTATTTCAATAACTCCCTCATGCTTCACTTGCTAGTGAAGGACACCCGTCTGGTCCTGAAAGTCTTGCTCAGTCGGCTTCATTCCTTCCAGAGAGAAGTCAGAGGTTTCCTGGGGAACTGTTGGGGGCTTAGCCCTTCAACCTTTGGAGAAGTTCGAGAATGCCAGGGCTCTGGCTCTTCGCTTGGTTGCATGTCCAGGTGTGTTGGTTCTTCAGTTTATTGAGGTATCTCAACTCCCTGGCAGATGTGGTCCCCCTAGGGAGGCTTCACATCAGACCTCTCCAGATGTTCCTTCTGTCCAACTGGGTTCTGTTATCCAGGAAGTGGGAGGACTTCCTACTCTCTTTGTTTAGGGACCGCAATCTGAAAATATTGCTGGCTATCGTACAGCTATTGCCAGTGTTCTTGCTTTTTACGGCAGGAAAGAGATAGGTTTGTCCTCCTCTCTTTCTGCCCTAATCAGTGGTTCCACTCTGGATAGACCCAGAGTTCGGCAGCTGGCCCCACAGTGGAATCTGGCCTTGGTGCTAGATTCCCTGACTAGGGCTCCTTATGAGCTTTTGGTGTCTGTCTGGAGTGAAGTCCATGCCTTGTCATCGTTTCCTTCTTGCCTACGATGGTCCAGAGGCTACGCTGCCATAACTCTCCTAACTGATCGTTCCTTTCAACAAAGAATCAGGTCCCAGGGTTCTCACCCGATCCAATCATGATCCCAGCTTAGGACTAACACGGAGGAGTGAGATAGGTTGCTTTGTCTTTGTCTAGTTCTTAGGTTTTATCTCGATAAAACCAGGTGGGCAGGGCTCTCGATCCCGTTTCTGCCCATCAAACAGGGATAATGTGAGATCTCCTCCCAGCTGGTTTCCAGGTGGAGTTGCCAGGTCATTAAGTATGCTTACGAGAATTCTGATGATCAGGCTCAGGCGAGGGTGAAAGTGCGGACTCATGAAGTCAGGGCCCTCGCTACGTTCTGGGCCCTTCTCAATGGGTCCTCTTTTCAGGAGGTCATGTCTGCAGCTTTCTGACGAGGCAGGGATACCTTCACAGATTTTTATCTGCGATCCCTAGCTTCCCACTCTGAAAGCCTGTATTCGTTGGGTCTTCTGGTGGTGGCACAGTCAGTGGCTGGAAGGAAGGCTGCCTGGCATCTAGTCACCACTATGGTGAGACGAATTTGCATACTAAAGTTATGGTAATTATTACTGAAATGAAATTGAGGTTTTTTCATTTTCAGGAAGTAATACTTACCATAACTTTATGGAGTTTCACCCTATCCTTCCCTCTTACTTTCTACCTGACTGCCCTTCAGTGGTGCTCAATAAAGATTGTTAGAGGAAGGGAGATCACACCATGTTTCTACTGTGTTGGCTCATTGATCGTAGGGAGGGCGAGATTTTTTAATCTTTTGTTTTTGGGATACAAAGATGGGTGTAGGTACTATACTTGTATACTAAAGTTATGGTAAGCACTACCACATGAAAATTGGTTTTACATGAAAAAACCTTAAGTTTGTTTCACAGTTATGACTTTCAGTGTAGGAAGGGTATTTGATGTTGCTCAAATCGAAATTACCTTGGTACGTGGATTGTCCCACCATCCTCTGCACAGAGATCAAATGCTTTGCAGAAAACAACTTCCTGTAAACAGAAATTTCAAATTATGCATTGTGATAAAATGTTAAACACTTATACATTGTAATAAAATGTTAAACAATTAAACTGGTGTATTGTTATTTTAACTTTTTGAAAATCTTAATTAAAACTGTACATTAGTGGAAAAAAAGAACCAAGGAAAACTTTCTGATCCAAATTAGCCCATCAACTCCCTCTTTCTATTGTTGCTTAATATGTACCTATAATTTACTCACATACATCTATGACCAAACAGGAGTACCATGAAGCGAAATAATGTACATTGGTCCCTTGCCATCGATATTCAGAATATATATCTTGTATTAAAAAGAACACAAATATGGAAATGGTAATAAAGAGTCAAAATGTGAAGAGGGAGAACATTGCTATTTGTTCTTGTATTTTGAATATAAATAATAATAGTTTTGCCATAATTGACCTTTGCATAAAGTTTGAGCAAATTCTGTCAAATAACAAAAGAAGTTGCAAAGTGCTTACATGTACATCCAATTGGGATGATTTGGGACAGGATGGGATGAGACGATCATTGGCAATGCTATATGCACCCCAATTTTATGGTGGAGGCATATAAACAACATAGGGTAGAAACTCTTCCAAATACAGTTTAATTCAAAAAGTGCCATTCAAATAAGCACAATATCAAGTCTTGGTGATTTAGCCTACCAAGTCTGAAAGAAATTGGTTGAAAACTGAGGAAGGAGATGTCTGGAAAACATTAACATTATGCAAGCATTAGGCAGTAAATCTTCAAAATACAATAAAATAAAATTGCCATTTGAAAGAACATAACTTCATGCCATTATGATTAAGCCATTGAAGTTTGAAACAGATTGGTAGAAAACTTTGGGAGGAGTTCTCTAGACAAACAAGCTTTCATGATGAATGGACAGACGAACGTCATACCATAATACATCAAAATTTTGAGGCAGGGCATATCAAAAAACAATCATAGGAGGGAAATCACTGAATTGGTTGGTGATTTCTGATAAACAGTAAATCTTGAATTTGAAATCTTTTTATCAAAATCCCAAGTCAAAGCAATATGAACTTGTTCCAGAGCAGTATGCAACAAAAGTACATAAATATCAAATATGTCCTCCCCCTTCCCTTATCCTCCCATTAAATGGCCAGGGCACAAGAAACAACAAAACATTTTCATTAAAATCAAGTATGTTAAATATTGATATCATGAATAAACAAGTCTTTTCATATAAAAATACAGGAAATTAATATACAAGTATTGTTTGCACGAAATTATACAAAAAAAAATCATAATACAATTTGTATTAAAGAAAAGTGCAAATGTGATACATAAATAGGCAAGATAAAAACATTTTTCATGCAAAGTTTCTTTGTATATTTTGCATGCAGTGCAATTCATACATTCTGATGATTTAAAGTAATCCTTCAAAATCAATAGAACCTGTTAACTATAAATAGAAGATGTTTGAAACACTTAAGCAAGGTTTATATTTGGTTTTGTCAAACTCTACCCTTGACAACTTCTGTCTAGAACAGTTTTATTAATTAGCTATTCTTTTCATTAAGAATCATCCTATGTGACACAGTAATTGGCTAATACTGAGATCACTAATAAATAAATAGTTTAATTCTGTTAATGTTACAGTATATTGAATAGAATGTGATGAAACATTACAGATCATTAAAAGCCAGACAACCAAAGAGAAAGGAGTTTATTTAGTACTACAGGTGGGCAGAGGGAGCTAACTCTTATAGCTGGGGAAGACGTTTATCATAAATACTCCTTTTTACAGATCTATAAATACTGACAGTTTGCCTATTAACACTCCAAGATTCTTGGCCATTGCCCACTGCAAGTGCTCAGTTAAAGGACCTCCTTGAGAGAGCTGAAGAGCCTGGGTTGTCTTTGGCACAAACTTTGTGAAGGAGAAAGTAGCATTGACTTCTGAATCTTCTATTCAGTGACTCATAAACACATCAAATCATCGTCGTACAAGAAACTAAAATATGCAATTAAAATGTAATCAAAACGTAATTATAAACACACAGTAAATTTTCACTGCTGTCTATCACAATTACAAGTACTGTATCTTCCGGATTATAAGCCTCAACCTTTTGAGTCGAGTGTGCGGCTCATACATCAGTGCGGCTTGTATGAGAACGAAGAAAAAATCGCCAGAATGAAGTAAACCAGATTGTGTAGAACTGTCACTTGTAATCGTATACAGAATGATTTGAAGATTGCAATAATAGTAACATTCAAGTGTATTTAATTCATATCTTCTAATATGAATCGCAATAATATCTTCTTAACTTTCACAGTTACTTTACAGCAATCACAAAAGGGTATGGCGGAAGTTTACGGAAATTTCCAATAGCCTATTGTACACTGGGATCGCAAGGTCAAGAAATAATATGGGACCATTTAAGAATTTTGTCAGCATGCAACGGGTTTTGTTAAATTTTAACAGTACAGACACGGATGGAAAGACTGTTTAGTAAACCGTACGTATCGTCAGGACTTATATCTGTGCGAAGACAATCTTTGATGACCCCACGCCAAACAAGTTCCACATTTGCTATTTGATGTATTTTGGATGATCAGAATAATTTTTAAAAGACATCAATAAAATAAAGAAATATTAGTGCATCATTCATTTGCAAACTTTATCAAATATTTGACTGACAATCTTGATAAATTATCTTCTGTTTTTGTTATATCAACAAACTTTGGTCAACATAATGGTTACCACATCCTAAGTAAGTGTGCGGCTTACAGCCCAGTGTGGATAATATATAGATCAAATCAAAAAATGATAAAGATTGGCTCTGTGGCTTATATACAGGAAAATATAGTAATTGAAGAGATTCTTCCAAAAATTGTAAATGATTTCAATCAGTTATGATTAAAATAATAATTACCCTATGCCTGAACACAGCAAAAGTTAGCAAGAGGGAATTTTCCTTTAGCCTTGTGGTAGGGCATTCAGCTGGGTAAAGATTATTTTCACTATTTCTCTTATTAATGATTTATTACACATGCTTTCGGAAAACAAATTTGTAGGTCATGCATTACATTACAGTAATACAGACTTATTTTCTCTCAAGGAAATTGATGACTGACCAATATGAAAATGTACCAACAATTTACTAAAATTTGTCAGGTATATCATGCTTTGATCACATGCTCCATTTTGATATAAGTTACTGGATACAGTGAAGTAATCAACTGTGTTAAGATTGTGCTAATACCACACCAATCAATTCTATAATGAAATGCCTAAGAATAAATTATCTCATTTGAAAATATTCTATTGAACAAACATGTCACATGCATCCACTGATAGAGTGATGCATATGATATGATTATTTTTATCATAAAAAGACATCCTTTTGGTTATATCATTTCTTTAGCCCATGTATAATGACCTTGACCTCTGACCTTTCTAGGTTATGTAGTTGATACAATGTGAATTTAAAAAGTCTGATTAACTTCATATTTAATTCTTTACATCTGAGAATCAAATCAATTGCTGTATTGAGTCACACTTAGTTAGCCGACTCAAATTAAAGCTGTCCAGATGAAACTGGGTATTCAACGTCTTAATTGATACATTGCAGATGATACAAAACTTAATACATAAGTTACTAGAGTACTATAAACATTATTGAAAACAGCCTGTAATACCTCTCAGCTTCAATGAAAAGCTTGTCATTGGCAAAAAACTGGTGAATGTATGTTCAGTACCATTTTTATAGCCACCATATCGGTGACAATTAAAGTTTTTGTCAGCTTCTTTAACTTGAAGCTTAAATCATTATATATCTCGATATGATTGGAATTTTACAACACGTTCAGAAAATGTTTGGACTTTAGACAAAGGATATTAAGATGGGTCCTTGACTTGTACTTGTAACCTTGACCTTGGAGCAGTATGTGCGAAAAATACGTTTTGGCAAGTAATTAGACAATTTATGAAATTCTGTAAAATTTGATCTGCATTCTACAAGAAAAAACAATTTGAAATCTTGCCTATTTTTTGAAACTGCTATACTTGTAATGGTTAAAAAGAAGAAGACATTAAATAGTAATTGCTGAATTTGTGAATATATTAACTAAAGATATTAACTTAATATTTACATGTCAACTGAAAGTTTACACTCTAGGAAAAAAATCAAAAGTTCACCTGCAGTTTGAATATTACTTTCCTCCTGAAGACCCAAAATATGTAAAAAGTAGGATACAAAACAGTGTATATATATTCTAGTTTAAAGCTGAAGGCAGAATAAAACTGGATCTTTGTGGAAATGCACCTGATACAGAGTATATGTCTATAAATTGTTTGGCCTACAATTAGATAAACCTATGCCCCAAATTAACGAATATGTTCAAGAATTCAGATACACACATTTAAAAGGTAAATTTCAATTTTAGTTCTAAAGAAACAGTTCTTACAAGTAAAAACAAACCAAGTGTGCATGCTTTAAGAAATGTGACCTACCTTGAATATAATTTTAAAATGCAGAGAGAATGGATCCCGACCCTCTCAAAAAGGTTCTTCTATATACTGAACCTTTAAAATTGTTCAAAGACATGATGGCATTCCTATGAAAACTACATGCCATGGGCTACAGCTAAATGAGACTTTCAGAATTACCTTCGTACTGGTTGGCCTTTTATAATCTTCTTGCGGCCTATCTGCATCCTGAGAGAAAAATGTACAACATTGATGACAACAAATACAACAGTACACAACATGCCCTGCTGCATCTCATAGAAAAAGGGTGCCAGATCAAACATATTAAAGCTGCACTGTTGTGTAGATAAAAAATGTTTGTGCTGGTCCACTGTTCAAACCAATGTGTTGATGAAGCAGAGAATTTCAAATCACAAACATGAAAATGTCTACCGACATGCTTCACAACAAAACACCTGTGTTTTTATCATTACTGATATTACAAAATAAATGTTTACCTTAAAAACAATTCATTATTAAAACACTTTGTTTAATTATTTTACTATTTTTTCCTTTTTTCACCTAAATGAAAAAGAGATATATAGTATCGATAATGTTTCAGAAATTAATGAAACCAATGTAAATAATTAATGCAATTTTGACTAGCAAGCAGTAAATTAAAGGTAACAAATGAAACGTGTAAGACTGATGAGAAATCTTGATATGTGTCTACCTAGCTTAAAGAAAGTCATGCCCACAGATAAGTAACAAAGCCAGGCTGATACAGGCTTATGGACTATTGCCAGTAATGGAAAACAGATGATCTGAAGCAAATGGGGAAAAAAGAAATAAAAATATTCACTAAATTGAAGGCAGTTAAAGTTTTCTTCATTATTGTTCATATTATTAGGCAATTATTAGTAGATTGTTAGTAAGCTGCCAACTATTCACTCAAAAATAAGAAAAACACCCTTTGTTAGTATTAATATGGAACAAGAGAACCACACACATTGTAAAAAATGATCTGGAGAAGTGCTGTTGTGTATCTCTATTAGATGTTTGATGGGTTTTTATCATCATTTATATGGTGTATGACATGTTTTGAAAGTACATCAAATAATTACTTGGATGTTGTTTTTATTCTTCAGTCCCTCTTTGATAAGTGGGATACCCATCCACCTATCTCAGACCATTCAATAGGACATCCAGTTGGGTGCCAGTCTGAGATCATGATGACAACTAGGACACAATTAATTGCTGATGCCAGCAGGAATTGTTGATATTGCTTTTGCTGGTTTAGCGAAGGTGGCAATGTATATAATGCATCTAGCAATTATCTGCTGCTACAATGATACTTTGGCCTTAAATCACTTCATTTTGTAGCCAATAGCTATAAAATCTCTGATGTAAGGTCCTCTTCTGATTGAATGGGGTGTATCATTTTGTAATTACTGAAAAAGGAAACTTTTTATTGATTACACTAATATACCTCCACACCAAAAATTAGTGAGACCAAAAAAATCTTAAAAATCCTAAAGACATCCTGGCACAAGATGGTCTTCAAACTCATATATTCTTAGTTATCTGTTGTGTGAACAATATTGAATAAATTGTGTCAAAATTAAGAATATCTTATCAAACTCCAAATGTGCCATGCATAACAAGGATTCTGTGGGACTTCATATTTTCTCATTGACAGCATAAGTATCAGTTATTTTGAAAAAAAGAGAGGTAAACAAGCTTCAAATGTCAACATTGAAAATGGTTCTTGCACATGTAGATAGTCATGATGAAATTCTAAACAATTGTTGCATACACAACTGGAGACATATTGAACACAAAGTTTTCTGCAGAAATAGCAAATGCCAATGGCTTTCTTGAATATCCAATCAAACTCAAAATGTTGCATGCAAAACTAGATCAATATGCTACTTGCTCATATACAGTTTATATAGATCTCTCAAATTGATCTTGAGAAATCAGTCAGGTGACAAATTTTAAAAATCAGATTTAATTACCCTTTCACACTAAAATTGTGGCATGCACAACATCCTCTCTTATATTACCAATTAGTGAATTTTATCAATAACCCATCACTAAATAAGTATATTGTTAGAGTGATATAGCCAGCATTCTCACTAAATCAGTATATTGTTAGAGTGTTAGAGTGATATAAGCCAGCATTCTCAGTTTTTTTTTTTTTTTTTTAAGAAATCTGTCATGCAACTCTCTTAACTACAGGAGAAAGACTTGGCAAATCTAAAGATAAAAATTTTTTTTTTTAATCTAATATGCAGATTTAATAAGTATCATAAATATGTCAGATGCAATAGATAAAGATAAAAAGCTCGCATACAAAGAATACAATCATGTTTTACGCTAATTGGTTAAATCTTAAACCATATATGATAATTGCATATTTTATCAATGACTTTTAATACACGTTTAACATATTAAAGACTCCTATACTCTTTTGAGGGCTACTAATTCCTGTGACTTAGAAAATATTTCTCAGATACTGTTGTGTTTCTGTTCATGTAAGGAATTTTTAGAAGTCAATTTAACTCTTACTAAACTGATCACAGAATAACCAATATAATCTCAATTTTAAATATGTTGGTGTCAGCTTGTAGTTACTATCATAGAAATGTAAATGAGCTGTGTTTGGAAGTCTTTCAAATCCCAGCTTTAAGCCCCCAAACACCAAAGCCCTTAACCTCTGCCCCTATGAAAAAAAAAAAAACTACTTTTGTATTGATGCCTGAGTATTTTATATCACTCAATTTCATCTTCATAAAGCCAACATCCAAATTATATGGTCTCTTGTGACATTTTTATGTTTATTAGTGCCAATATTTCGGCCATTTTTTCCTCCATGTGTTTGAATTCGTGACCATGTGTTCCGCCTTTTCGGTTACATGAGGTTAATATTTTGTTTTCTGCATTGTTGGTTGTTGCTTGCCGTGGTATGTAGGTTTCTTCTTTCGTTTTGCGTGGTTTTGTTTTGTTGGTTTTTCCAAACTTTATTGCCTTATCACTTGTTTATGAGTATGGCCAGCGCTGGTTTATGTCAGAGTACAGCATATGGGTGTTCGCATTTCTTCGGGAAACGGGACCTTCATGATGCCTATACTGTGTGCTAGCCCTGTAGTGAGACTTCGCCATGTCAACTCATGTGGAGGCTTACGTCAAGGTCTCCCAGCCTGTTAAGCGAGCTTCTTCCAGCAGGAAAAGGAAGCCTGCTAGGTCCTTTGCCTCCAGTTCTGAATGGTCGGCAACTTAGCCATTTCTGCTGGAGGAGTTCTCTTCTTGTCACACTCTTCCTTCAAGCAAGGGTTGGTCCCGCCTGTCCAGGTTAAGTCCTGGAGAAGGGGACTGGGGAACAGTCCTACCCTGACTCGGCATAGTCCAGGGTCTCAGGTTCCAGGTTCTAAGCCTTTCTGGTCCAGTCCAGAGTTTCCTGTGCAGGGGTACCCAGGGGGCTTCCCCCAAAGGGCTGGGTTGGCAGGCCAGGTGTCCAGTTTCCGGTCTCTGTTTCCCCTGGGCTCTGAGTATACGAGTGCCTGCAGGCATTCATCCCCGGGCCACCCAAGTCCAAGCCTCCTGGGGGCAAGAAGAAGAGTTCCTGTCTCATTTACCTCCTTGGCAATGGAAAACCAAGAGTCGGGTCAGGTGGATGACGGTCCTCTTGTATCAAGCTCTTGTCCCTGTCTCGCAGGATTAGGCTCCAGGTGGGCAGACGATTCTCTGGTCTGGCAGGGTCTCGTTCTGCCCCATCCAGAGCTCCCTGTGGGAAGGTGTTTCATAGCGTTTCTTCCGCAGTGGGAGGAGATCACAGGAGACACTTGGGCTGTAGTCAGGGATGGTCTAGGTAGCGGCCTTCTTTGGGATCCGCCCCTCACCGCTCTGCTAATTTTCTTTCTTCTGTTTTACATGAAATGGCAAAGTGTTCCAATTCCGGGCCATGTCCTTTGGCCTCAGGACAGCATCTTGTGTTTTCACCAAGCTGCTGCACTTGGTTGTGGGATTTCTTCCCTCTCGCAGAATAGATGTCATCATCTATTTCAACGATTCTTCCATGCTTGACCTGGTGAAGGAATCGTTAGTGAAGAACACCTGTCTGGTCCTAAAAGTCTTATACAAGTTGGCTTCATTCCTTCCAGAGAGAAGTCAGAGGTTTCCCCATCTCAGGACTTCGGAACGATTTGGGGCTTAGCCCTTCCACGATTTGAGAAGTTCGAGAAGGCCAGGGCTCTGGCTCTGACCTTCATCTCTTGGTCGCATGTCCAGGTGCGTTAATTCCTCAGTTTCCTGGGGTATCTCAACTCCATGGCAGATGTAGTCTCCCTCAAGAGGCTTCACATCAGACCTCTCCAGATGTTCCCCCTGTCCAACTGGGTTCCTTCGTCCAGGAATTGGGAGGCCTGGATTCCTCTTACCCAGTCGGTCAGAGAGTTCGCTCGTTGGTGGACCATTCAGGAGAATATTCTCCGCAGGGTGCCTTTGACCATGCCAGTTCCCTCTATGACCCTGTTCATGGACACATCCATGGCAGGATGGGGAGCTTACCTCGACAGCCAGTGCCGCTCGGGGGAGTTGTAAGGGGAACAGTTCTTGGAGCACATCAATGTGCTTGAGATCAGGTCTGTTTTCTTCGCTCTGCA
Source organism: Ylistrum balloti (assembly GCF_031769215.1). Classification (NCBI taxonomy): domain Eukaryota; kingdom Metazoa; phylum Mollusca; class Bivalvia; order Pectinida; family Pectinidae; genus Ylistrum; species Ylistrum balloti. Next base: position 812,879 of record NW_026782443.1, on the reverse strand, counting down.
GTTTTTTCGAAAGATTCTGCAGTCCAAAGTGATTTGTGTGGCTAGCGACAACTATAGTTGTCACGTATCTGGAGAGACAAGGGGGCACCAATTCTCACATCCTGTGTGCTCTTGTCGTTCGCATTCTTCTTCTCTGCCATGAGATGCAGTTGACCATCATGGTCAAGCATCTTCCTGACAGGCTGAACATGCTGGCAGACACTCTTTCCAGGCACAGCCAGCTGGTGTTGACGGAATGGCAGCTGTGTCCCTTGATTTTCTAGGGAATTTGTAAGGTGTAGGACAGACCTCTTATAGATCTATTTGCCACTTCCCTGAACAATCAGCTGCCAATGTTTGTCTCTTCCTATTTCTGGACCGGGATGGGATGTATGCATATACATTCCCTCCCTTCCTGGTGGGCAGGGTGCTACACAAGTTCCGGGAGCATCACTGCTCCTTATTTCTGATAGCCCCTCTGTGGCCGAGGTGAATCTTCTTCGCCAGCCTCGGTCCAGGACAACACACTCTTGACCTCCACCTTCACATATGGAGGCTATCTCAGTAAGTCTTGCTAATTGAGGCTTTTCTCAAGATGTGTCAGATTGCATCACGCCATCAATCAGGGCTTCTGCCGTCTACCAGTCGCAATGGAAGATCTTCTGTGATTGGTGTGTCGGCAGGAAGGTTGATACGTTCTAAGCCTCTGTGCAGTTGACTGCGGACTTCCTACTCTCTTTGTTTAAGGACCGCAATCTGGCCCCTGGCATTATAGCTGGTTATCGTACCAGTATTGCTATCTCTGCAATCTCTATATATTTTTTCACTCATACGTCACATTAAAGTGGATAGCAACTCCATTTGATTAATTCACTTACACAAAGTCTCATTCAGTGCTTTTCACAGGCTACCTTGTCTCATTTTTGATATGATAGTGCAAATCCTTAAAAATGGGTTTTGCTGACATGAGATCTTAATACCAATATATATAAACTTCAAATTTTAATCTGAAACAAAATCACCATCCTTTATGGCAGCTTCCAATGATATGTAAAGTGTATCTGCACTTTTAGTTGCATTTGTTTTTGCAAGAAATCTCTAGCTTACAAAATCTGCAGAATGCCTCATTTCAAGGCAGGTTTACTTTCAGGACTTTTCAGGACAATTGTCATGTGTGCATGTACCCCATTTAATATGATCTTAAAAATCAAGTGCATGCACATGAATGCAAAAAAACAAAATCAACTTTCCATGTACTAATCCCTGACCAACAATTAAAGCAGTTGCACCTCATTTTAGTTTAAACAGATAAGAACAGTAACAGAGTTTTATGAAATATATCATACTCATAACATTTTATGGCCAATGAATTATATTTAGCAGAAAGAAATGTCAGTAACTTAAATTGTTTTATAAAAATCACATAACTAACAGTAATCAGTCTTGATTGCTCAGATGGAAGCATACTGTGGCCCGAGGTAAACAGAATATCACTGTTCTGGCCAGAGTTCTGGCAGTCGTTCTCGTCAAATCAGAAATTGAACCCTGGTCACCCTGGTAAGAGGCCAGTACTTAACTACTGCATCACCCAATTATCCCTATAAGACATTTTATTATTTGATCAGCAAAATGACCATTGCTGTTTTTCAATATTCATAGGAAGGATTTTCTGACCTATGAAAGGTAACATCTTGTCACAAAACAGAAAGTAAACTGTCACAAAATAGTCGCATTTATAAAGGAAGCAAATGATTATCAAACTAGCCTACTAATTTACTGTTTTAGTTTCTGTAGTGAAAGTGATGGTAGAAAGTCAGAAAAAAACAGGCTGTATAAAATGACAACCTACTGCATTTCACTACATTTGTTAAGACACATAAGTTACCTCCGTTTACCTTATTGAAAGCCCACTGCAGTTGTTTGTGATTAACATATTTCTCCATAACCTTGTCAAACAAGCCTGTGAGAACGTTCTAAATATTGCAATGTTTTGAAAAGAAAAGAAAACAATGAAATTAAATTTCACTCAATATATATCATACCATGTGTAACACACTGGATTGATAATCAAAGCATGTTTACACTAAAACACACACTGACATCCTCTATATACACACTACACTATTGTTCTACACACTATCATTATACAAAGATATCATATTTGGCTCGAGTTTATCCAGCCTTGCTGTAGTTATTACACACCTGTAATCTCTTTTGGGTGCCAAGATTACTGATGGCATAAATGAATGCATCAATTGATAATCAATTGATAAATCATTATAAAAGAAAACAAAATCTTGCTTGCATTGAATGGGTTTAAAGTTAAGATATATATTAATCATTTAGTAAAAATCTTACACATTTATATAATTTTCAATCATTTCGTTTTTTAATCTAAAGAATTTGTATTTTCCTGAAATTGCATCTTCTGATGGCCGAAACATGGCATAGGTTTATATTTCTTTGATTGACATCGGAGTATTTTCAAAAGAGAGAAAAAATAGAAAATTATGCCAATATGACCTTTCATTAAAATACAATGCAGAGTGATGTAACTTCAAGCAGATTACAGCACCTCCAAATGGCTTTTTAGGCACCAGTGCAATGGTTTACTGTCAAGAGATTTTTTAAGAACACACTGTTAAGTTTCTGTTTCTACTATTCAATACATCGATGACAAAATCACCATGTCGGCCAAAATAATCTTTAACCACATGGAAATAAGTTACATGATTTTATTTTATTTCATTCAAACTATTCTTACTTTTGTTTGGTTTTTTTTGTTTTTCTTTCTTTGTTTTTTTATCAGTGAAGGTGACTGAATTTGAATATTTGCAGTTTGAATTTCAATCTTAATGAAATAAAATCAATATATTAAAGAAATAAAATTTAAATGACCTTATAATCATGTTGATACCAACTCTAACACGACAATTAAACTCTCTAATCATGAATAATGCAGTCTAACAGATATATACTACAAAGTACAAAGATGAATTGAAATTTGCTTTTTACAACGTAAATTCTACAGAAGCCAACTTTAAAAGTCTGAGCACTGCATTTTAAAAAGTGACTATAAATACAAATAAAGTACACAACATGTATGCTGCAACAGCTTCTTTTCCAGGCAACACAAAGCATGCATACAACCTATAAACAGACATGCTAAAGCATGATTACAATGCCCAAATATCAAATATGTAGCTGCACCCATGCTGTACATTAAAGCGTGATTTGTCTTAAACTGAACCAAAATACTAAGATTTTTTTATTTGATTTGATATGTACCTTGTCCAAGACATCATCCAGTAGATATACCAGACAACGTTCACACTTAAGAAGGTCTTGGGACTGTAAGATAATCTTTTGTAGGAGTTTCTCCAGGCTTGTTTGTTCTTCAAATACTCCTCTAGCCAAATTGAGCAGCAGCTTAAAAATACAGTAAGTAATCAAGAGCTTTAAACATTATCAAATTTAAAAGTCTCTGTGATAACATGAAATGTTACAGCATGATTTTGTTGGTGCATTTTTACATTTTTCCACCAACTGCCTCACCAAGGTGAACGTTCACATGTACTCCAAAGTATGAAATTCCAGTGACTGTAGTGTTGGAGATAGAGCTGGACAAACCCTTTTCTTTAATGTAGGTCAAAGGTAAAAATGAAGGTCAGAATTATCTACTGCTCATGAGTGCCGCACAGCCTCACAAAGGTAAACCAATTACCCAAAAATAAAGTGAAGTGACAAATTACTTACGAAAGAGACACCAAACTAACTTTTTCAAATGATGAAGGTTCTCAGTGAGAGGCTAATTAAACAAAACTTAAAAAAAGGGATTTTATATCAAAATGAGTGAATACCAAGTATCAGCCTTTTAGAGTCAAAAATATGTTGATTTGATAATTGGAATATTTGCTAAATTTAAAACCACAGTGAACATCTATTTCCCATTTTTTCCATTGATGTCTTCATCCTGTCCTATCAATATAATGATCACTGTTACATTTAGATACCACTGTAAGTTCTATTGGAAGTTCTGAGAATTCAAAGAGTAATAAAGAAATATAATCCAACATCAGTTTTATGGATGGAAAGAATCTTGTTTGGGACTTTGGGACTCAAGTGGCATAATCTATCACAACTTCATCAAATTAAATTTAAAAGGCAGTATCACATCCTTTAACAGATAAATAGGACACAATGATAAACTTATCCCCTAAACCATTTATTGTTCATCAAAAAGTAATATGTGAACAAGGGCAGCAATGTTTTATTACCTGGTTACGTTTGTACTCCTGAACTGACATTTCAAACAGCTGGGCATTTGTAATGCCTATTCCACAGAAAATCAAGTACCTCCGGAAGTACTGAAATAAACAGATACATTTCAAAATACAATACAAACATCACTTTTTGCTTTTAAATTAGAGATCAATATTAAATCCAAGGATGAAAACTTGGGCACATAATTCCACAGATATATATCATCAACACTGATTAACACCACATGCAAAAGGATCAGTTATAACAGCATAGAATTTTTCAAATAATAGGTGCTAAGATTTCTTCCCATTTTTACAGTTTAACTCCAATAACAAAGCTCAGCCACACAAAATGGTCTGGGGCTAGGTGTTACAATGATGACAAAAGCACAACTTCAGATCGTATTGATATACCCAGTATATAGTCTATCAAATTTCTTACAGATTCAAAGGAAACACAAATCTACTTGACAAAAAATAAATTACATCAAAGAACTAATTCAATGTCAAACTTGATGGGTGTGGTGTATAAAAAACTTTGTTTCAATCAGAGGAAACGGCATTTATAGGCAGACAAGAGATGTTCCCACCAGTATTTGAGCAGTACTTTTCAGCCAGGTTACCCTACATGTATATTACAACCCAAGCATTTTTTACCTTGGTAGTGAAATTTTCAAGGAAGGATTATTACAAAATGTGAAGGCAAGATTCCTTATCTTTAACAAAAATATTTGAAAAATATAAAAAAAAAATTCATTGAATTTGGAGACCTATCTATTTAACACTATGCAGTGTTAATTAAATTATGATGTGAAGCTGATTTATAAAACCTAAAGCAGTTGGCTGATTATGTCATTTTAGCAAAATTAATAAACCATTTAATTTAAAACATAAATTGTAAAAGTAAACTGTCCTGAATCATAAGATATGTTTTAAAAAAACAGAAATCTTAATTCTTTACAATTTATCCATCATAATCAACTCACCTTTTTGTTTTGTATGTGACATAATGTTTGATGATTACATTCCTGTTATATGAGATTTCCCAATGTAATTCCCCCCAACAAGTATAAATCCCATCACAACTTTAGCTCGGGCAGGCCAGATCTCCATTGACATTGTCAAACTACACTATGTAAAGCAATTCAAGGATCTGTGAACAAATGGTGTGTTTGATTTGCTATTACTGAAGCTGGATACAAACTGTCAAAACATTTTAAAAGAAAAAATTCATTCTGGCTTACACCTGAATACATCGTAATATTTGTCTAAACTTGGTAATGAAAAGAAAGCGTGTATTGGGAGCTTAACACTGCATTGTTTAGCATGGAGTGTACCAATAATAACTAGGTAAGGTCAACAAAGACACAAAAGCTGGACATGGTGAGAAAATTTTTGACCTTATCTAAGACACAATAACCAACAGCAAACAACAAGTTTAAAGTTATGATCAATTGTTCATTTCAGATTCAAATTTCCTCGTGCTTAGAAGGAAAAAGCCACCAGCTATACAAAATTTTCAATTCATTAGATTGAAAATATAGCAGGAAAAAACATTAGATGGTGTCGATTGACTTCATTCATATCAACAGTTTAATGACTTCCATCCACAGAATATCACAATGTACATGTTGCCATTTTAAAGATCATGGAGTACAATTTTTGCACACAATATTAAGATAACTACAATCAGAAGTTTATATTGCTGAAAATACATGTAATTTTAAAGACATATTGTGAAGGGACATTTTCAAACACTGATTTTTATTGAGTATGGTGAAAAAGATTAAAAAAAAACAAGGGACAATAACTCTGTTAAAGATACCCAGTAGTCAAATTTAACCGTTCTTCTGGAAAACAAAAACTCCATGTCATGCTGATAAAGTATATAAAGTTTGATCTTACAAATATGTTTATGATAGACTTGGTAAAGTGATTTTATACCTTACCATTCCTTTAGTTTAATTGGATTACTTACCTCTTCGTCCTGTACAGTAAACTCATGTGGACCATCAACTTTGTTGATGATCTGTGCAACACCAACTATTTCTTCATCATAGCTAAGAATTGGCATACAAAGTATACTATGTGTCCTGTAACCAGTCTTCTTGTCAACATCTTGGTTAAATCTTGGGTCCTGCATAACATACATAATATTAATTAATATTTGCTAATTCTCATGGCATACCAATTGAATTATTTCAAAAATAAGAAGGAAAAAAACTTAGGAAACACACAAGTACCGGTATGTATATTTCCTGTTCCAGATTAGAAAAAATTGAAAAAATTAAGTAAATGTGGTATGAAAATTGGGAATATTAAAACAAACAAACAAAAAATTATTTTAACATATCTCACATCATAAGCTTCCTTAATATTGACAGTTTCTTTTGTCTCAGCAACGTGACCTGCTATTCCCCTTCCAAATGGCACTTTTATTTCATTTTCTTCTGTGTGAATGGACTCCTCTGGAGTTGACGTTCTAGTGACATCAAACAGTTTGGACACAAGGTATTTTTTTTGGTCGTTGCCTCGTACCAGAAACAGACTTCCACGATCACTTTTTGTCAGTATACTGACATTCTGTAATATTTTATGACACAGCACATTTACGTCAAGTTCTGTTGCAATATCTCGAATGAGTTCCATGAATAATTCCTGCTCATTCAGTTTTCGTAAACTAACAAGGTTTTGAACCAAAGACGCTTTCTTCATTTTCTTCATTTGTCCTTCTACATACTGCTTGAACATACTGGTGGTGACAGAGTTCCTTTGTGATGACTGATAGCCACCAACAGGTTTACCTGTTGGTGATGCTCCTTGAACTTCTGCCACTGCTTTCCCTTTAGGGGACAAAAGACCATCTGTAGAAAAAGTATCAGATTTCACAATTTTGATATTTTGAGCATTTAAAGTCTTTTTCCCAGTCATTTTTTCTAGCATTTCCTTTGAACCATGCTTTTGGTAAAACTTTGCCAAAAAATCCTCATGGTTCATAAGGAAATGTTCAACCCTCTCTTCTGTCAAAGGTTCCATACTTGGTTTCTTTTCCATCATTGCAGAAGAAAATCAAAATCTGAAAGGAAGAAAACAAAAGTCATTTATCATTGACACCTAAAGTATACAGTGGTCCGTGTCCCATTAACAAATTGTCATTTGATGAAGAATTCTTTATCATAGAATATGATCATTTCATATGATTACACAATATGACTGGCTGACACAATTTTCAACCACTGGAATTAATATAACAATGGATTAGAGTCTGCATTATGATAGGTTTTTTTATGACTTGGGTCCCTTTTGGATTAAATCTGAGATACTTCAGTACATCTTAAAAGGTTTTATACTATTTAATATATTTTATCCAAAATCAATGCTTTAAAAAGCAAATGCAAAATATCTTATAACTTAGGTTTCAAGTTGAAATACAAATATCTGTGATAAATAGTTAATTTCATATTCTGTCTCAGTTTTTAAAAGCAGAAAGTTCGTGGTCTTTTAAAAATATTGTTGAATGACTATTGACATGCTTTGATAAAGATCACAATCTGTTAAACTGTTCTTAAGATTTCATTTGAATGGAAATCTAACAATTAAATAAACATGAACTGAATCTTAAGACTTCTCATGAAATAAATTTTCAGAGCTTCAAATACAAAAGACTGAAATTTTGAACTGAAATTCTCAGTCAACTATTTTGAACATCTTTTTTATATTTAGATTGGAATGATTAAGTTTTTTCTACAAAACATGTCACAAGTACCATGGTTAAAACTGAAGTTTGTACTGAAAGTCTTGCCCCCCAACCCCCTCAAGGCAAACAAGAACATGGATTTAACTCCAAATAACAACTGAGCTTATCAATACAGTATGTTTACATAATGAATTACAAACAGCTGAGAAGTTCATTTCGAGGAATTACATTTGAATGAACTCAACATGTAAATGTTCATTTAAGAATTTTTTGATATAATTTTATCACTTTTTCCTTTTTCTCCTGGCAGCTAAAACATTGATTAGATTTATAGCATGGTATGAAAGAAATATCATGTTTAAGATTTACAAAGGTGAAACTCTTTAGCACTAGATATAAAAGCCACACTGACCCACTCATTATACACTAATAACCTTTCCCCATTTTCAAATTTCCTAAATCTCAAAACCAATGACCCTAAATACCACAACCTGTGCTGTTGGGATTTCAATTTGTGCCACTGTGATAAAACAATAAAAGAATGCAGACAGCCAAGTGGACCTTCATCTATCCTGTATCGGCTTAACCAGGTTAAGCTAAATATTGACGCATTGTTTGAAAATTCCTGGATTCATCTATATAGAAGGGTTTGCAATGGATATTTATAATTGACAGAATTTAGAAGTATCCATATTTAATTGTAATTCAGTCACTGACAGGTCACAAGAGTGTGTATTTGGAGCAGAGTGAACGCCTCTTGTGTCCGCCTCCTTACCATTTCCTAGTTAATCCAAAGATTACAATCAATATAAAAAAATAATTTTGATAACAACAAAACCTAAACGTGAATATCGACATCAAAACACCATTTGTTGAGACAGAAATGTTCTTTTATTAACATTTATTAGCATAAATAATGTACGCAGGCTTGCAGCCTCTATGTCCATATCAATATCAACACAAAGCATAATGTAAATAATTCCCCTGTACAATGGCTTAACATAAGTTACTGTAAAGGGTTATTTTTCCAATTTCAAATTGTATAACAGATTCAGCTTGACAACAATTTGGGGTAAACTATTCCATAAATCAACAACTCAATAGCTGAAGAAATGCTTCTTTCCATCAAGACGACATTGCTTCTTATATATTTTTTTATCTTGACCCCTGGTCCTATTCATATTGTCCATGTGGAAACAGTTTTTTGTTACCCTACTATCATATCTATCAGTTCTGTCTGCCATCCATTCTCAATAGAGGTGATTAGAAATCCATGTGGTTCAGTTTATTTTTTTCTATGGAACTTACTTGTTTGACAATGAAAACAGTAGTGTTGTTTCCTTTTCGTGTTTACCTTCTCCTCCCTTCTAACAATTCAAATACAACAAAAATATTCACTGAATGTTCTACAAGGCTTACGTCGCAATACTTCACATTCAAAAGCCCAAATATTTTACCTTAATTTTTTAGACTGTCGTGGAGTTTACATATTTCTTCTTTAACTCTGTCTTATTGATGTCTGTGCACGTATATATCGTCGTGTGGTGGAAACTATTCAAAGCTTCGGCGCTTCGAAAATCTTTCAATCCGCCATTTTTGATTACGTCACTGTATCGTGCTATTTCCCGCCAGATCACTTAAAAAGCCCCCAAACACTAGACTAGATCATTGTGAATTCTTCATTAAAAGACCTGAGCGAGGGGGCGGTTTTAATTGATCACCAAATGATACTAATCTCAAAATTATACATAGTCAAATTATCAAAATGTTGTTTCGCAAAGATAGTTGCAAGTTTGCACGAGAATAATCATATTTCAGAGGACCGCATTCACATCTTAGTCTGGTATGAAAAAATCAATTTCTATCCCAATATGCATTATAAATGATAACTGAATTCAGTATGTAGAGGATGGTATTAATCAAATATTTTTACCTAAAGAATTCTAACCATAGTCTGCGTGTAGAAGGCAGGGAGGATATATATGTTAGTAACGGAGAATCTGAAATTGAGAATTCTTTTCATATACATACAGACCGATGTCAATCATGATTCTCTCGACACCAATCTGGGTAGAAAGCGATCACCATGCCATCATCGGTTTTGCGAAGACATTTATAAAATTGCATAAATATGCATGGGGATTTCTACGGATTTATTAATGCCTCAAAAATAAGATATCAACAAGAAGAAGGGACTACACCTAATACTGATTCCATATTCGATTCGGGAACAAAGCAACTAACTTACTATCTTATCACATCAAACACGTTTGTCTGAATGGATGTTTATAATATAATGTAGATATTGCCTGTAATTACATCATACCATATTTAAGTAAGAAATCAAAATAGTTATCACATGTTCATAGAGAAACAAGAGTCATCGCACGTGACCTTTAAACAGAGAATGTGTTCGATTTAGAACAAATACGTGACCTCTTTGAGAGGACAGAGAATAAGGTCAAATAAGTTCCCTGTCCCCCTAAGTTTTCCGTAATTTTCCCCTTTTTTCTCCTGCTATGTCTTTAAGACAGTATCGTTCTTAATTCTTAGTCTCCATCCAAAGCGACAGTTCTCAACAGTAACCCCATCATTTATAGATATATCCTTCACATTTGAGACGTATGTACCTCATGTAACAAAATAGGGTTTAGATATATTGTTACAAAATGTGGTTTCGATATTAGCGTAACTCAGATATTTAAGTCAATAATATTTGACTGACTGGTTGATTAATTTTATCGATACGTAATATCGGGTAGGCTGGAAGGGAATTATGATTGCACACCGATATTTCGTAACTGTATTTACAGTGGACAGCACTGATATCTTCTGATCCTGTTAGTCTATTCTGTAAAACAGCTGGATTTTCATATGGGATTGGTTGAAATAAGTTAGCTTAAACAATAGTTCGTTTAATATTCAATACTATATCAATTTAACACATATAGGTAGTTCACAGGGGTGTGGATAATTACTTGCATATATACACTTAGGTTGGTGTAGTCTGGGCCCCGAGAATCTTATCAGTGGGTGTACAGCTTCGGCCAGTTAATTAAGTAGAGACTATCCCCACTTCCTTGATAATCAAACTTATGCAAATTCACGTTCTAACAGTGGCCCCTAGTAGTAGAGTATTTATAAGGGTCTATTTCAAGTAACAATTACAGGTGGCTATACTTCAACAATTGTATCATCTAGCAACAAGTGAAGTCCATATTAGGGGATGGCCGGACAAGCTTGGTCCAGGGTAAGAGAAAAGGGGGCGATCTTTAGGTTAGAACACACGGCCTTGGGGGAGCCCACCAGATGGACAGTTCTGATACCAGACACAACGCGAAGAAATAGTATGAGTATATGAATTGATGAGATGTTGCTTTTGTAAATGTAACATTATTATTTTTCAACATGTAGTAAACATGGCTATTACCAACAAGTGCGCGTGTTTACGCCTACTGTGTTACATTCATGGTCATTTGAAGATATATTTGATTCCGGCTAAAAACGACATTCCTATCACACGATAAGTTTTAATACATCCCATGTTGAAAGCACTACTAATATTAGCGAAGTCTGACCAGTATAAAGCACGACATTTAAATTACAAGCAATGTTACCCGTATTTACACAATAGTGTACCTCCCATATTCTAAATCTATAATCCATTCAACATCGTATAGATGATGGGTATTTATAGATTTACACAAACATCATTTAGCGACGGTGTCCATCATTCTCCGCTTGGCTACTAATTGAAATACCATTAGCCTTGTTCTGACCATATATCCTGTGTGCAATTTCTTGTTCGGCTTTATTACTATTGAACGGCTATCCGTATGGACAGAATTACAGCTGTTGTTCAGTTCTTATAAATGGTAAACATTTTACGCGGTCACAACTAGGAATGCAACAGGGCACACTTACATCACCTATCGTATTTTGCGCTGGCTCGAGGTCAAGAATTCCATCTCAGAATTTTATTGAGAATTTTAACTACTTTTCAAGTGTTACATATAAAACGGTTTATAATGACTAACGTCATTCTGATAATACTACACATAGTAAATGCCTTCATACACTTTATATATATACATACGTAAAGCCTAGATGTTCGTTACCGTGGCGTTTTAAGCAGTGCTAAATAAATTTTGTTCTGTTAATTAAAAATAATAACTTCAGTGGAAAATCAGATATATAAAAGATTCATCTTGTATTTAAAAAAAAATTATTTCGTATTTTCAAAATGAACTATGTTACACTGACAGGTTTTTGCTTCCATACTGAATACATGTCTTACCTGTACGAAATTAATATCAGGTAGTGATATACTGGACATTAAAAGTCGGTAAAGTGAAGTGGTATTTGAATTGAAATTTTCTGTGTGTGTTTATACTTGGTTCAACCAAAAGCTTCTATAATCGCTAAGTTACGCCCACTTAGAGTGTATTAAAACTCCTGTCCTATGGTTTCTTGTTTCTGCTCTAACTTAAAATTTACATTACCTTTAAAACGACCAGCTGCCTATGGCTGTCACCTCTATTTCTATTTATCGCCGTTAATGTTATTTACCGTAAATATTTACTAAAGATATTTGACATATATATAAATAATAACCAGGGACAGAGGAATTTAATATTGGTGGTTTGGGGCCACGGCGGGGAGTCTTTCTGCCTATACAGTTAATTGTAGACTAATCTTTCCACACTAGTGCACTATTAGTGCACACGGTAAAGACTAGAAGTTCACGAGAAAAAGACTACTGATGAACTAGAAGTGCACTATACCAACACAGGTGATACACAATTCCCCCTACAGGTAAATGTTCCAAGGTACCTTAAATGTGTTGTCTGTCACAATTACCCTCAAACTTGCAATATTCTTTACAATTATACAATATGTAGGGGAACAGATTATAAACTTGTTTTCAACACAATCTTTATACACTTGCACAGGTTTGGTAAGATTTTTACTGTTGTACAATAGTATTCATTCGTATATAATGTACCAGGTATGTTTTTTCTGATTTCGGCAGCGATCGTATGGTTATATGTAACGGAGATACGACGGCAGCACGTAGCCAGTGACAATATATTACCAAACGATGTCGGTAAAAATATATACGCAATATCAGGAACTCCACGTTTATAAATCAGATGAAAATTTGATGACATATGGCGTAAAATCTATCATACTTTTTTCAGTATCACATGACCTTTTTTATTTCGTCTTTGAAGGTTTACTTGCTGTTAGTATTTCCCCCCTCGTTAAACGTCTCCCGAGTTTTTTTATTCTTATATCTTATGATGTTAGGACTATACTTTGTACATTTGCACAAAGGCTCAAAGAGCTCACAAATAGATAATTTTTTCGTTGTGATTTTCCTTGCCGTTTAAATTACATGTATGATAAGCATACTAATTTACATTTGAGAAAGTGACTAGAACGTATATATACAAAACCGGCTCGACCTTCACTCCTGAGCCGAGACGGAAGTCACAAGTGAAGCACCAAACGTCAGGACATGACGTCAGACCACCTGTCGAGTGAAAGTGATTTACTTCTGCTATATGTATGTATATTACGCACGTCACAAGTTTCAATAGCCTGAACTCTTTCGTCAAGACTGATGTTTCTAAATCCACACCTCAACACACTCCCCTCCCCCTTCTTGTCTTCCCCTGACTTCCTCTCCTCGGATTCCCTCGCACCCCGATACGCTGCCCTTGATATCTAAGCAATGAAATAACAAACACGTAAAGTATCATAAAGTAAACTAAATAGATGTGCACATGTACAGTATACACCAGTTAGATTTTATCATTTTTTGTTGACCGAGTGTTTCACACGTGAATCGGAAGTATCAAACTAGAAATGACGTCAGTAAACTTACGCGTTCAAACTATTTCCTTAACAGTTCAATTTTGCTGACATACGACAAACCTTTCTGAGGGTCTCCTATGGTCCATTGCTATACTATGAAATATTTCTGATTTCATTTACACTTTTATCTTCAAAATCCATCTGATGTGATTTAGAGCACGTCAACCATAATCAATATCCCTTCATGCCGCCATCTTTTCTCGAAAAAAATGGTAAGAAACCACTCACAATATTGAGATACAATGTATGTACTGATCTGATATTTGGTGGTATCTATGTTGTTTCGCTTGACATATGTAAACATACTGAAATGACAGATATAACAGAGACATTTTTATAGGATTATAAATTCCATATAAGGAACAATTGCAAATGTTATTCAATCAAAATCACAGCATTTTTTGAATTGCAATAATGTTTAATTATCATTAAGACATAACTGCAAAATCAAAATCGTGAAATAAATATACAGCGAAAATATACACATCTACACAATATGTCTTCTAAATCGCAAAACGTTGGAAGAAAAGCAATGAAAATTTTCCGTTAACTCAAGTGACAAATTTACTCTCATCCATGAAACTTCTCTGTCCTCTCCCCTCGTATAATGTATGTAACAATGATGCATTCAGCATGTTCTTTTCATTAAAAACAACCCATTTCGTCTCTTTTGATACGTTGTCAGTAGGTCAGAAAGTTCTTTACCCAAAATTTCTATGACAGGAAATAAGTTAAACACACTCACATTAATCTATATAGACGTCTAGGGCAATCCATCACGTGAAAATGTCCATCAACAAGCCTCCGCAGTCTCCTCCATCAACAAAACATTTGTACACTCAGACACCGAGGACTTTATCAAGTCAGAGAAACAGACTTATATAAACACAGGTCTTCCTCTGACGGAAATGACGTCATTCCTCACGTACTAGTATACGCACATGGCCATTGTATTATTATCTATCTCCGGCATGAGATTTTCTATAAAAAGCAGATGCAAGTCGTTACAGACGTTGATTCGCCTGCGGAATAAACGCATTGCAGACATCATGTCCGTGCAAACGAGAAGTATGGGATTAGAAATCAATTAGGGGCGTTTATATATCAGAAATCAAGTGTGCGCCAGATGTCGCGAGAGGCAATCTACTGTCCAATTAACGTCTACGCTTACAAATGCACATGTATGTTCAATTGCCACGAAACCTCCATATACTGTCACTGATTGATTGTCTAAGACACGGAAGAGGAGTTATACTGTCACCATTGGTTGTCATGGACACGAAATAAACATTATGCTGTCACGACATGGACACGATAGAAGCATTATAATTTTACTGTTGATTATCAGGGACAGGATACAAACGGATACGATAGAATCTTTATATTGTCACTACTGATTGTCATGGAGACGATAGAAGCGTTATACTGTCACTACTGGTTGTCATAGACATGAAAGAAGCGTTATTCTGTCAGTACTGGTCGTCATGGACACGATAGAAGCTTTATACTTTTACTGCTGATTATCAAGGATACGATTAGACCATTAAACGGTCACTACTGGTTGTCATTGACACGATAGAAGCGTTATACTGTCACTGTTTATTATCATGGATACGACAGAAACGTTATACTGTCACTACCAGTTGTCATGGGCACGAGAGAAACGTATACTGTCACGAAATGACGTGGACATGATAGCTCAGGAGAGATATGTAAAAAACTCATCCATTGTATAACCATTGCTTCTTGTGAACTTACCTCTAAGCTAAACTAAAGACGCCTTCACTTCGTTAAATTTTAAAGAAGTATCGTTTCAATTTCAAGCATTGGGTTAGACGGAGTAGTATGAAGAACGATGGCGAAAAGAATAAGAGATTTTTAACGATTTTACTATTGTTTAGTCAAAGTTGTCTCGTTTTCGGATTCTTGCAGTCGAAAACTTGACCAGTCTGGACAATGACTGATGGAAAACACAACAGATGGGTCACATATTATCGAGACGGTGAAACGTGTATATGCTATTCCACGGTGAACGATATTTATTAGATCAAATCGATGGCTCAATCCTTATGATGAATTAATCGATTCTGTCAATCAACACCCGAAAGAAATATTTTGGCTTTTTTAACATATCACTGAGGAATCCAGATACTAAGATCAAAGTAAATATATTTATAAAAACGCTTCTGCATATTCATTCCACCGAACTGATCGTCTTAAGGCAAGCACGCGGATTTTGCTATCGACCGTTGCAGTTAGCTGTCCGAGCAGAATGCGACATGTTGCTATGTAAACAAAGCTTTTACCAGAATTTGAGGCAATAGCCATAACATGTTATAAAGAAACAGATTTATCTCGCCGACTTAAATTAAGACAAAAGTTTTCCTTATCACGGCTATGCAATATTGATGTTGTGCAGCTCAAAATACGCCATGAAAATACATAATTTCCGAGCCAGATGGTAACTGATAACGGTTGCTTTGTAAAAGTTTTTAAGTGCCTGATTTCATCACACTCATGGCGACTGATGGAAGCTGATTATAGCGAGTGTATCAGCAACGCCGATGATATTGTATATCTTCAGTACACAAACACTTACAGGGCATAACAGAGCGACTAAACATGCTGAATATTGGTAAATGTGTCAAAATATATCCTCAACTTCGTTTCAACAATCTAGATATTCACCAAAGATATGTACCTCCGCACCAAAACACATCCACTGCCACAAAGGGAGCAAGCGGCCAAAGGGAGCTGCTTCGCTCATCTGGTATTCATTTTATAAAAAAAATAAACTTTGAAACTGGTCGGTTTACACAGAAAGACGAGCTTCTGTCTACAACTGATTGATTCTGTTGTGAGCAAGTCAATTAAAACAGTAGAATGGTGAATTCATCGGACTTCAATCAAGGATCATTTCAGTCAAACAGAATGGTTCTACGTGTAATGGTTATTGAGGAGAAGTTCGGGCCACTTGAACTAAAAATCTCAGATACACACGACACCACCGTAATATAAATTGATACCATGGTCAGTAAGTGTTAATGTTTAATTGGGAAAAATCAAGTGTAAACAGAAGGTTTTACCTGTGTCTCAATCTTCCTTTACTATGGAAGAGACGGAGGCCTCGGCCAAGAGGAAACACAGCATCTAAGGATTAATTAAAAAGACCAAAATAATCATTTAAATTACTGAAAATACAATCCATAGAGTTCAATACAGCACTGTTTGGAAAAAACCCCGTTTGAAATGGAGTTTTAGATTGGCTGTAGAAGTATATAATGCACGCGGTGTTCTCTGATCACCATGGTAATGCATTGTGCGGGATATAGATCACCACGGCTAACTCGTTGAGTGGGACGGAAGACGGAGCAACATGGCGTAATAGCCAATCTGCATTCCACACTTATTAGTGTCACAACAGTGTTAAAGATTTTTGTCAATATTTTTATATGGAGCCCTATTGATGAAATGTACTTGTAGCCTAGACTTTTCGTGATTGCCATGCACAATATGGTGTCCGCTCGTCCTTTGTAGTTAGTGTACATTTTGTAACCATGGGATTATTGGTTATCACTCAGGGTAAAATCATTATGGCATACATGTACTTCAGTTTTGTTATACAACGGATGTAAAACACACTCAATGGGCTATTTCAATTACTTCTATTTGTAAATAATTCACCGGCGGCTTTTTCCTATATATGTTTCCGGTAACAAATTAGAGGAAATATTGATCTTTCAGAAAATCAAAGAATTAGGGAGAGATTCAAATATCGATCACATGCTCCAATCCATTCCATTCCGTGATTATTCATTAGAGTGTACGTAATCTGTTTCTCATTAAAGAAATTGCAAAATTCAAATTTCAATGGTCGATCTCAAGTGGAGTGTTTGTAGTAAACAAAATAATAATGTAGCCAGACTCGTGGAAAATCGATGGTTTGGTCTGGTGGTATATTGTGTAAAGTTCTACTCTTCCACGGATATATTAAGCATTTTTTCGAATTTTTTTTAAACAGTCTTATTTGATATAACAAATAAATTCGCTTATTTTAAACGTTTATTTATATTTAATAAGTAAATTAGAGAGTCAATCTATAGAATGTATGCACGTGTGTAAATACAGCTTTTCCCCGTCAGCGCTGAATACAGCAAAATATATGTGATAAGCATATTTCGACAATGGCTGCACAGTTGCAGGATAAAACAAAATCCTGTGACTACACAAGATGGCCGACATCAGCAATTCTAACCAATAGCTTGGTATTGGAATGAGTGAATGCACCGTAAAACTTTCCTCACAAGGGCCGCCGCTAACTAGAGGCCAAAAGTTAGGAAAAAGTCAAGGGAGACACTAAAAAAGTAGTTTTGATGTTGGAAATATCTGAAAGTATATCAATATTCACTGTAACAGCTATTACTTATTCTTGTCGCCATTAATCCAGATGTCTCATTTATTCATCTCTCACCATTAATCCGAATGTCCTCATAACCTATTCGTGACCATCAAACCGGACATCCCACTACACTCTCCACCAACTTTATTCGGATGTCCCACAACACTCTCCGGCACCATTCATTCTGATGTTCCACAACACTCTCCGGCACCATTCATTCTGATGTCACACAACACTCTCCGGCACCATTCATTCTGATGTCCCACAACACTCTCCGGCACCATTCATTCTGATGTCACACAACATTCTGCGCCACCATTAATTCGGATATCCCACTAATTTATCCACCACCATTAATAAGGATGTCCGACTACACTCTCCACCAACATTAATTCTGATGTCCCACTACATTCTCTGCCACCATTATTTCTGATGTCCCACTACCACTATCCGCCAACATTAATCTGGATGTCCCATTACACTCTGTGCCACGATTAATTCGGATGTCACATTAATTGATCCGCAACCATTAATCCGGATGTTCCTCTACATTCTCCGCAAACATTAATTCAGATGTCCCACAACACTCCGCCACCATCAATGCGGACGTCCCACTAATCCTTCTTCCTACAATTCTTACAATTCTGATATCTCGCTACACTCTTCGACAACATCAATCCGGACGTCCCACTAATCCTTCTTCCTACAATTCTGATATCTCGCTACACTCTTCGACAACATCAATCCGGACGTCCCACTAATCCTTCTTCCTACAATTCTGATATCTCGCTACACTCTTCGACAACATTAATCCGGACGTCCCACTAATCCATTTATCACTGAATGATCAAGGCTGTCATTATACAGATCCCATTAATCAGTCTCATTAATCCAGGTACCACTTATGTGTTTGTGTCACTTTCCAGCCGTTACATATCCGGACATCAAACTTAAATGTATCATGTTCGTGATCAAATCATTACTTTCGTTTTTATTCTACCTACTGTATATTTAAAAATCGATATATCCCTGACAACGTAATCATATCCAAGGTTTCCATCATTGTTATACTAATCTATACCTACACGTTTACCCTATCGAAAGGCTCAGCTTTAAACATATGTCTGAAACCGACCAAGGTTTTCTGTTTAAAAAAGTGAAACTGTTACTTATAAAACTTACCAAATGAGGATGGTCGCCGTCCTCGTGCTGAAAGTCTTGATAACTAGTCTTGTCTTGTGATATATCCTGGTGTTAGAATGAGCAATTACCTCTCATGGCCGAAGCGTACTAATTTGGAACGTAAAAGTGGCGAAACAGTTGTCATTTTGCTTGTTTGTTGTTGTGTTACAGCTAGCACAAGAATGTTCACGAGATTTTATGAAAAAGAGATTTTTAACTGTATAGGTAGTAGTGCTATTGCTCTAGTGGTTTCTGCTGGTAGAACTAAATTCCAGACGGATGCCACACGCAATCAAGGCCATATACTTCTGACGAGATGCCATATGGCCAGATTGAGGGGGATCTACGTCAGGTACAACGTCATTTCGTGAATATGCTGTTCCCAAGGGCCACGTGACATTCTATAAACTGTCAGACAACCTGTACGCCCACTGGCTCAGTAACAAGACAATTTCGCTGATTGAAGTGAAACCGCTTTTCTAAAAGCAACCGAGAGAAGATGATAACAAATTGAAAATATGGCCTTTAAGAAATTCGGCTGAGACTTCAATGACTGTACCATAAAAAAGAAAGACGGCACGATGAAATGACAAACAAATCCCGTATGCCTGTCGCCGCCATGAGCGAGACAATTTGAGAACCAGAAAATTGGCGCTTCGGCTTTGGTGCACTACGACAGGGACAAATAACTTTACTATAGTTCAAGTTTGTTTCATGCTACGTGGTGCTGACAATATACTTGTCAAACTTTAATCTTTCAACGATTAGTGTAATAATCCATCGTACTTTTACAGTTAAACTGCGATGTAATCTTATTGGACCATACAGAGGTATTGTAAATGGCATTGCATTTTTCTTTTCTTTTCATTTTTTTTATTCATCGTTTGTACAAGTTGTCAGTTCAATATTTTGGAACATTTTCTTCACGTGGGTAATGTTAATAGGATAGAAGTTCATATTACACAACCAGTAGAAGATTAGAGGGTGACGTTTCGATGACTACACGCTCCGCACTGGTCAATGATGACTGTGTAATCATCGAAACGTTACACTCTTATCGTCTACTGGTTGTGTTATAAGAACTTCTATTCTATTGCCAGTTCAATCATTTCATTGGTAGGTTTTTTTTATCGAATTTGGGATGAATTTGTATAGAGGCAGTGCTCAAGTATCATATCGCCTTGATACATGACCATTGTATGGAAGATTATAGGAAAAAAATTTGAACAGAGTAGAAAGCGGGATACCTAAACATCACATACACGATCGGAGCATTGTGAATTCCAACGTACGGAAATTCGTTACCTCTCTTAACTGATCCATTGTACTATGGACTTGGGGCTGAAAAATGATTGTGTCTATAGTTTGGTGTAAATTACAAGAAGGTCGCGTTAGGATTACAAATGACGTCATCATAATTCATGACGCCATCATACTAATAACCATGTGAGTCTCCTTTTTTCCTCTGTAGATTGCTAAACTATCTTATTTAGCGATAATGACAGGAAAGAACAAAGATAACTAATAAATGACGAGTGCATGTCCTATATATGTACAAACATATTTTCATACAACAACTTCAGATGGTATTTTGTTTCTTATAATAAAGGGCCTTCGGCGTCCATCGGCCGAAGGGGTAATCGAGACACCTAAATTTACACCACCGTTTCAGATTTTAGTTTATAACTTTGTATTTTCTTTACGTGTTAATTAAATAGTGTAATTAATGTAATATTTGTGTCCTATTTTGTGTCTTGATAAAGGGACAGATTGCCTCGAGAATTTCACAATTCCTTTGTCCGTACTGTCGCTATTACTTCATTGACCATGGACAATTATATATATATAAATGCCCCTGATTAAATTCAAGTTAAATTTTTTTTTGCTTTGTCAATAGTTATCTAGTAAAAAACGTTACACTTGTAATAATAGTTGATGCACCGACGCTTTCCGACCGATTTTAGTCTTCTGAATCAGCGCCCACGCCTTTCATTCTAACTTCCGATTTACGATAAACTGAACAGTGCACGCAGAATGATATTACCTGCCCATTAAGATTTAATCGTTAATCCATAGACCCTTCCGCTTAGCTGTAGCTATCAGTCGCTTTTAAAAAAGCCCCATTCTCAACGGATTGCACAGAGAATAGAAGAGCTAGAGAGTCCCTGGCTTCCAACTTATAATCTGACGGTGGAATATCGATACACGACGGATGAATTCTATTGAATAGAGATTACGAAAATGATATCAGCAAGGAAAGCGGAAAGACGGGAAAGATTACCACTGCCGTGATTACGTCATTTATATTGATTATCTTAATTCCAATGTATCACGTGATATAATGAACAAAATGACGTGTTACAAACCATCACATGTACACCATATCTGGTGCTACATTTGTGTATAGTAAATCATATGTTTTTAAATATAACCTAAAAAATGAAAATATCGACGAAAATATTATTATCTAAAACATGTTGTGAGTTGTAGCTTTAAGACCACTGGAATGCATCTAATGATTTCATCAGTAAGGAAAGCAGTTCCATAATCTTCTTGTCTACATGTTTAGTAACAAATCTAAAAGACAATGTGTCCAAAACTTGCATTATGGATATTTTACAATGGAAACCAATTTTTTTAAAATATATTTCTCTCCCATGATTGTTCATCTTTTTGTTTGTTTCTTTTTTTTCTGTAAAAATCGTATTAAGCGGCAATCATTTGCACAGATTCATGTCAACATAACAGACATCCAGTATCACCTAGGACAATCAAGGACCGTCTGCTACCTATAGCGCTAGAGTAGTCGTAGGTCTTCATTATCACGGTCTGAACGACAAAACTATTTCATTTGCTGTGCTGTAACTAAACTAGGATATTAAAACTCAAGTTAACGTTTAAAATGTCTTTATTCTGTTCTACATAATCCTCGAAAATTATGTTTTGAAATAAAATAGACAAAATTCATCCCAATGGTGCTTTTATGCATTAATTCGAATAAAAATAGAACAAGTTTTTATTTTATATGCGATAAGTAAGATCGATATCTTCGCGAATATTGTCCTCGCAAAACTTGACTTGATTTCATTCACAAGTCCCTGCGTTTGACAACTGGATTCACAAGTCCTTGCGTTTGACAACTGGATTCACAAGTCCCTGCGTTTGACAACTGGATTCACTAGTCCCTGTGTTTGACAACTGGATTCACATGTCCCTGCGTTTGACAACTGGATTCACAAGTCCCTGTGTTTGACAAGTGATGCCTACTATCTATAACTCTACAGATACTCTGTCAAGACTAATGCTCCCATTTACTGGCTTTGACAACATCGAATCCGTGACAGCTTTTGTGGTCTGATAAAAACGTCCGGAAAGCCACCATTTAACAGTCTCCTGTCACCGACGGTAAAGGTCTCGGCTTAAAGCGACGCCGTCAACGATCGGGTGTTCTGAAGCTCTGTAATCGAAGTTAACGCTTCTGTGTCTTTAATTACCATTTACAACAGAGAGCAATTTGCTGTTGCTCGCTATTAAGTCTCCGTATCGACAGCGTTCTGTCTCCAGCATCCTGCAGTGTGGTAAGCTTATAAAATCATATTTTAACAATATTCCTAAAGTGTCCCAACAAAACTAAAGCAGAATTATTTTCACATTTCAAATGAAATTTTAAAGCATGTTATGAATGATTAATCAGTGATATGATATGGTATGATTGATCTTCATGGGTAGAATAAATTTTCTATCACTCACAGTAATCTGACACTCTATCTTTGGTTTCTATCACTCACAGTAATCTGACACTCTATCTTTGGTTTCTATCACTCAAGGTAATCTGACACTCTATCTTTGGTTTCTATCACTCACAGTAATCTGACACTCTATCTTTGGTTTCTATCACTCAAGGTAATCTGACACTCTATCCTTGGTTTCTATCACTCACAGTAATCTGACACTCTATCTTTGGTTTTTATCACTCACAGTAATCTGACACACTCTCTTTGGTTTCCATCACTCACAGTAATCTGTCACACTATCTTTGGTTTCTATCACTCACAGTAATCTGACACACTATCTTTGGTTTCTATCACTCACAGTAGTCTGACACTCTATCTTTGGTTTCTATCACTCGCAGTAATCTGACACTCTATCTTTGGTTTCTATCATTCAAGGTAATCTGACACTCTATCTTTGGTTTCTATTACTCACAGTAATCTGACACTCTATCTTTGGTTTCTTTCACTCACAGTAATCTTACACTCCATCTTTGGTTTCTATCACTAACAGTAATCTGACACACTATCTTTGGTTTCTATCACTCACAGTAATCTGACACTCCATCTTTGGTTTCTATCACTCACAGTAATCTGACACTCTATCTTTGGTTTCTATCACTCACAGTAATCGCACACTCTATTAATGGTTACTCTCTGTTAATGTTGATAAATTTAACTGTTTCCAGTACAATGGTGTCTGACGCTCCAAGAAAAAAACCATCTAAATGTTTTGCGTTTACTGTCTCTTTTATCATATTGCATTCATTGCCGCATGATTGTCATTTCTTCAGAAATTGTATACATTCTTAGTATGAATCTATCTCGCTTTTCGTTGTAGATCCCGCCTGGGGCAAAGTATTTAATCAGCTAATGGAACGGAAATTTCAAAACACGACTGCATGCACGGCTCCTGGTTCTATTGATTTTTTACTGTATACGTACATGCAAACATAATGCAGATAACATGTCAAAATGACGTCATCGTGATTTAGCGAAACTTTATTTCTTGATCATAATTATCTTTCATTTTGTTTCAAAAGTTATTTATCAATATTCCCGATCGGATATGTTTGCAAGTACGGGATTTAAGAACAAACACCTGAATGAATCTGACTACGAAAACAATCGCTGTAAGCCCGTCGTAGATAAGATCAAACATTTGAATGAATTTGACTACGAATCGTTTGACTTTATGTCAGAATAAATACATATGCAGTTAAAATTACACAAACATGCGTACAAAGAATTATCTTCATTTAGGATTTAGAAGAAACAATTTACATATTTTTTAAGGAGCTTTGAGCATTAAATTAATCCTTCTAGATCTGTGAATCCTGAATTTGGCAATCAAATGTTTCTATTTAACACGTATATCACAGGGACATAATAATCTAAAAGACGTTGCCGGGTTTGAGCTAATTCTGACGAAGAATGGAGATTTTTTCTCTTCGTTTGTTTGTCTATAGTCCATTATCCTAAAATATTAGAGGCAGAAGAAGAAGAGTAAACAAGAACCTATTAAAAATAATGTTACCTCTTCAATATCCAGTCATATTTCATATCTTCAATATTCAGTCATATTTCGTCTCTTCAATATTCAGCCATATTTCATATCTTCAATATTCAGTCATATTTCGTCTCTTCAATATTCAGTTGTATTTCATCTCTACAGTATCCAATCATATTTCATCTCTTCAATATTGAGTCGTTTTATCTCTTCAACAACCAAACATGTGCTATACCGATTCACATGTCCCTGTGAAACCTGTTTCCTGTGTTCCTGTGATACCTGTACCTAACTGTCTACAAGCGACCTATATCCGGAAGGTTATAGCAGGTAGATGGCCCCTGTTGGTCACAATCTATAATATAACCCACCACACGTCATCTTGTTCCAGCCAGTATTACTGGGTTATATTAATTTGTATTATCTTGAGCAGTAAAGCTGCCCGGGATTATTGAAATGATCAAATCATTTTCACAACATATGTATTTGCATAGATTTCTGGCGCTGACAATAAAACAGTAGATACTACAGTGTATTTTGTTATGGATTTATCCGACCGCACCATAAAACATAATTTCTCTCTCTTTTTAAAACAAATCGATACGATATGCGATCGTCAAATCCCGTCAGCTGTAAAAACGGCGTCATCGATCAATTCAGAAAGGATTTACATCCTCTGATCTGTCCTTAAAATGAAATGTCAGTGTGTAATGAAGGCATGTAACAAGCAAATGAAATAGTCTCTAGTTTAAACTTAACATCGACTTTGCCATTTATGAACGACTTCCCGACAGTACGAGAGAAACTGAGAGGGTGTAGAAGGACAATTGAATAAAAAAACAGTATTTATCATAAAACATAAGTTCGACATTTTACCAATGATTTATTATTTCACAACAACCTTGAAACCAGACCAGAAGAAACCGGAAACCTAGAGAAAAGGGAAGTGGTCGAACAAGTGATCCCTTAATTATGTATTCACTTCCGGTCAGGGAATCACAATATAACACATGCTCAGGTCCCCGTGATACAGACCAGGGTACGCCCGTTTTCACACAGACAGTAACGGATTCTCATCTCTCAGTGAAACGGACCAGGGTAGGCCCGTTTTCACATAGACAGTAACGGATTCTCAGGTCTCAATAATACAGACCAGGGTAGGCCCGTATTCACACAGACAGTAACGGATTCTCATCTCCCAGAGATACAGACCAGGGTAGGCCCGTATTCACATAGACAGTAACGGATTCTCATCTCCCACGGATTCTCACATAGACAGTAACGGATTCTCAATAATACAGACCAGGGTAGGCCCGTATTCACACAGACAGTAACGGATTCTCATCTCCCAGAGATACAGACCAGGGTAGGCCCGTATTCACATAGACAGTAACGGATTCTCAGGTCTCAATAATACAGACCAGGGTAGGCCCGTATTCACACAGACAGTAACGGATTCTCATCTCCCAGAGATACAGGCCAGGTTAGGCCCGTTTTCACATAGACAGTAACGGATTCTCATCTCCCAGAGATACAGACCAGGGTAGGCCCGTATTCACATAGACAGTAACGGATTCTCAGGTCTCAATAATACAGACCAGGGTAGGCCCGTATTCACACAGACAGTAACGGATTCTCATCTCCCAGAGATACAGACCAGGGTAGGCCCGTATTCACATAGACAGTAACGGATTCTCAGGTCTCAATAATACAGACCAGGGTAGGCCCGTATTCACACAGACAGTAACGGATTCTCATCTCCCAGAGATACAGGCCAGGTTAGGCCCGTTTTCACATAGACAGTAACGGATTCTCATCTCCCAGAGATACAGACCAGGGTAGGCCCGTATTCACATAGACAGTAACGGATTCTCAGGTCTCAATAATACAGACCAGGGTAGGCCCGTATTCACACAGACAGTAACGGATTCTCATCTCCCAGAGATACAGACCAGGGTAGGCCCGTATTCACATAGACAGTAAGAAATCCCGAGGTCCCTGTGATTCGAGCAAGGGTAGGTCGTTACTTATCTAGGCTGTTACAATTTCACAGGTCTTTATGATACAAATCTCAGGCCCCTGTGCAATTAGAATCTTTGTCGAATTATGTTGCATAGCATAGCGGTTTCGGTCCCTTAGATAAGCGTTGGGACTAAGAGTGATTTGTTATAAAACTGTTTTATATTTAGGAGCTAAAACCCACAGACGAATTTAAATTAGAGAAATACCAGTAACGCTATTTCATCTCATTATATAAAATGGATGTCAAGAGTCATGTGACATTCCATTGTAGTCACGTGACGTTTTAATGATGGCATTATTTCAGTTCAGAGTGAAAAATTTAATTTAAAGATCGAATGATTCGCAAACGAGAGTGCAAACAGATAAATCAAACGTCTGGCAATATAGCTCGGTACAGTTCTATTATAAATCATGATAGATGGATGAACAGACCGGAAATTCATCCCGCATTGCGTGACCAGACTATTCCCATTGGCTATCATTAGGACAACAGTGGTCAGGGGTTTTATATTTCAACAGACGAGATATTGAAAATCATAAAGTGAAGAGATGAACCCTTTACACAGATAAGATAAATGTTTGTATAGGTTTGGCAGAGTGCCGGAGTTATTGTAATACAGTACTAAACACCTATCACACGAGTTCTGGTAGCTGCCTTCTTTTGGGTGTAAAACCTATTTATGGTTTTAACGTAAAAGTTCTATTGACATAAATCTCCATGTCAAAGTTAATACCGAAGTACATGATCAATAATGGGGTTCCCGTATACACATTACAAAATACATAATTGTCTGTTTATACAGAGTTAGACACCTGCCTCTCGCTGACAGGGGAGAAAGTGGATAGGATCGGAGCGGAATCTCGTCTGTGAGTTCAGGGGTCAAGACGAACTTTCTTGACTTCCCACCTCGTGTACATTTTGTATTTGAACTAGGATGGAATTTGATCGCACGTCAGACACGTACGTTGTGTCAGTAAAACGACACTGGGTACATGTCATTGGTGTTTGACTAGGTGTATGTTCATCACCTAATTAAAGTGATTTCAGACCTGTACGGAGAGATAAAACTCCTCTTTAGTAGCGCTACTCGGATTTAGGTTAAAGGTTAAGTTAGAATTAAACAAACCATCATAACTTCATGCGATTTCAAAAAAAGCAAAATATTTTACAAAATAATTATTGTTATGCATGAGAAATATATCGGTCAGGCATCTCATCAGTCCATTAAAAGACTGTTTTGACACCAAGTTTCATTAATGACGTGATGTACCACTTGCATTTTTATGAGACAACTTAATGCTGTCAGAATTGTTTGTCGGTATGAAAAACGTGTATGTCCCTTTCCCGACATCATAAAATGATTAATTAAAAATCAAAATTTGAAATTAATTTGGGATATTTGATACGCAGAATATCATGTTCGTTTCTAGTTAATTCTCGTTGGCCGTTTTTTCTCATTCTCTTATGAATCTGGAAAAAATGCAGACTATGATCATGTTAAAAAAATAGTGGTGCCAATCTGCTTGTGACACAGAACCGTGGACGATATCGTGCGACTAAAGATGGTTTTATCTTGAGAATACGAGAATCAATCGCCAGTCGAATCAGCGTTATTTCTCAGAATGTGTTTAACCACCCTAGCTCTAGAAAATATTGACGAATCTTACATAGCAACCGCTAGATGTTTGTCTTGGCCTGGACTTAGTTTACCAAGCGTCTCGATCCATACTTCCGATCGTAAATATTAGAACCTGAAGACGGTAAACATCTCTAGAGAAAAACTGTAATATACTAATGTTTGAAACTTAAACACTTAATGAATTTCAATGAGGTTCACATGGTTTATCTACAAATGAAAAAAATGATACCCAAGAATGAAATTGTCAATAAATGTAACTTGCTTCGTAACAATGGCAGAAACTAATAATTCTTAGTAAATGCACTTTACATCATATCCCAAGTTGTTGAACGTCGCCTATTGAAGTGTATTAGTACAGCAGCGAATGATTGCATGACCGAACCCAATCGCTTATCTGTCCAGAAGAACAAGATAGACGGCAAACCCGATCTTCTGTAAGATACAAAAAGTAATGACGTTGGTCTGGAAGTCCGAAATGTTATGTTTTGTAAGAAACAAAAGATGATTACGTCATTCCGTAAGACTCAAAAGGGAGGTTATTCTGTAGAATGGAATAAGAGATCACAGACAGATTGTGCGGCATATTATCGTTTGATATAAATTTATTCTTTAAAGTTATCTTTTCCCTTATTTTCTCTTCTTTCTTGTTTTTGTTCTTAATCATATGAAAATTTTAAGTTATTCTTTAGAAATAGCAATAATAATCTTCAACTGCCAAATCATTGATGGTCGCCTGCAAGCCATTTTAGTTTTTCAAGTCAATCCCAAAATCCAAATGGCACAGGTATGTTTCAAGAGGAATTTTCTTACTAAATATGAGAACGATCCCTCTAGTCCTTAACAAGATGACAATCCTTCAATGTCAAAATCAAAGATGGCCGCCTGTCAGTCATTTTGTTTTCCTAATCAATCCCAAAAGGACACTTGCATATGAAATATGAGAAAAATGAATCTTGAGAAAAAATCACTATACACTTCTCACGAAGCGATAACTAACTTTCATTTTCAAAGTCAAAGATTGCCGTATGTTTGGTGGTGGCTAAAAATGATGACGACATTTTGTAAGACACAAAAGATGATAACGTCATTCTGTAAGACAATAATCATGACAATACATATTAACCTTTTTTAGAAAACAAAGATTTCAACGTCTTAGTTAGATTTAGATATAAAAAGGGTTAATAATGTTCTTTAGCAAGATAGAAAATGGCTGACATTCAAAAAACCTTTGTGTTATAAACTGAACGTATTTACTGCTCTAAGGCTTTTTATATACTGGCTCTAGTTTCTGGACGGACACGACGAATTCTCAGATATATATTTAATTGACTGGGGCATATTGATCATGACGAGTCCAGTGATATCCGCCGTTCTTGGTATAATCCGGAAACCAAATATTTGTATTAAATATTCATAATATGTATTTATGTATATAATGTACTTAGTGTTCACGGACTGGCATAGTGGTCAACAACAGTTGATGGACAACGCTGACCAATCATATGATATTTTATTTAATAAAGACTACTGATATACAGCCTTGGTTTCATGAACTACTTGAAGGTAGCATATCTCCTTATGTCATCACGTCATAGTTAGGTAGCATACAACCTTACGTCTCCATCCAAGTCACAGTGAGGTAACAGTACAAAATTAAGTCTCAAAATCATAGTTTGGTAACATACAACATTTAGCCTCCAAACCACTGCAACGTAGGCTACAACCTTAAGTCTTTATGTCACAGCAAGGCAGCATACAATCGCAAGTCTTTATGTCACAGTAAGGCAGCATACAATCTTAAGTCTTAGGGTCACAGTAAGGCAGCATACAATCTTAAGTCTTAGGGTCACAGTAAGGCAGCATACAATCTTAAGTCTTCATGTCACAGCAAGGCAGCATACAATCTTAAGTCTTCATGTCACAGTAAGGCAGCATACAATCTTAAGTCTTTATGTTACAGTAAGGCAGCATACAATCTTAAGCCTTAAGGTTACAGTTAGGTATCATTCAACCCTAAGTCTCCAAATCACGGTAAGGTACATTTAAGCATACACTCTTATGTCTCCAAGTCAAAGTAAAATAACATACAACATTAAGTCTCCAAGTCAAAGTAAGTATAATACCTCCTTAAGTCATCGAATACTATTACTTAGCAATAACAGCAGGACAGAGTTTTAAAAATGTAAAACAATTTACAAATGTTTTTCAGTCAGATAGATTTTAGTACATAAACAACATGTCATATACTTTTAAGTTCGCTTGTTTTGACGTTAAAACGCCATCACAAACATTCATATTACGTAATAATGCCTGCCCATTTCTTATATTGATTCTACCAAAAGCATGTACACTTGTCTCAATGCGAAATTTTCTTCTGCAGAAAAATACCACGAGTAAATCATCATATATCTTCCTTGTGTGAAGCAACATGCAACAGATTTTCTTTTTAGAAGCAGATGAGCGAGTGTGGTCGATTTTAATTAAGGTGGTGAAAAGGAGATGCCTTCTCTATAAGATGGACGCGCGCGCCCTAGATAATTTGAAAAGACTTCGGAATTTTTACTCATTTAATGATAAGAGGAAGACACGTTTGGATGATGTTATTTATAAACCATCCTGTTAGGACAGGATATCTGTCACATGATTTATCTCAGTTTTAAATAAATTCTCGTATTTCACCAAGTAACTACGTCTGGTTTAACACGTTTCGGAAAAATCACACAGTGAAGGGGTTTGTAAAATAATGAAGAAGAAAAAACATTAGTTCAGTGGGTGACTGTTGATGTGAAGTAACACGTACATGTACCCCCTTCAAAATTTTTTTATTGTGCCTACAATCTCTGACAATGTTGTCTTTTGTTTTCCTTTATTAAATGGGGGTAGGGGCATCGTATTCTACTGGAATTTAATATTGTACCAAACACAGAGTAAAACTGGTGTCTGTATCTGTAAAACCAAACAACTTCGACTTGATTTTTAACGACAGGAAAATCTGCGGGAACATCAAATCTGAAACTGTATACTACAGAGATACATCCTACATTACACAGATACATCCTACATTACACAGATACATCCTACATTACACAGATACATCCTACATTACACTGATACATCCTACATTACACTGATACATCCTACATTACACTGATACATCCTACATTACAGATACATCCTACATTACACTGATACATCCTACATTACACAGATACATTCTACATTACACCGATACATCCTACATTACACTGATACATCCTACATTACACAGATACATCCTACATTACACTGATACATCCTACATTACACTGATACATCCTACATTACACTGATACATCCTACATTACACTGATACATCCTACATTACACTGATACATCCTACATTACACAGATACATCCTACATTACAGATACATCTTACATTACACTGATACATCCTACATTACACAGATACATCCCACATTACACAGATACATCCTACATTACACTGATACATCCTACATTACACAGATACATCCTACATTACACTGATACATCCTACATTACACTGATACATCCTACATTACACAGATACATCCTACATTACACTGATACATCCTACATTACACTGATACATCCTACATTACACATATACATCCTACATTACACAGATACATCCTACATTACACTGATACATCCTACATTACACAGATACATCCTACATTACACAGATACATCCTACATTACACTGATACATCCCACATTACACAGTTACATCCTACATTACACAGATACATCCTACATTACACTGATACATCCTACATTACACAGATACATCCTACATTACACAGATACATCCTACATTACACTGATACATCCCACATTACACAGTTACATCCCACATTACACAGTTACATCCTACATTACACAGATACATCCTACATTACACAGATACATCCCACATTACACAGTTACATCCCACATTACACAGTTACATCCTACATTACACAGATACATCCTACATTACACTGATACATCCTACATTGCACAGATACATCCTCAATACACAGATACATCCTAAATTACACTGATACATCCTACATTACACAGTCACATCCTACATTACACTGATACATCCTACATTACACAGATACATCCCACATTACACAGATATATCCTACATTACACCGATACATCCTACATTACAGATACATTTTACATTACACAAATACATCCTACATTACACTGATACATCCTACATTACACAGATACATCCTACATTACACTGACACATCATACATTACACTGATACATTCTACATTACACTAATACATCCTACATTACACAGATACATCCTACATTACACAGATACATCCCACATTACACCGATACATTCCACAGATACATCCCACATTACACAGATACATCCTACATTACAACAATACATCCTACATTACACAGATACTTCAAACGTTACACAAATACATTTTACATTACACATATACATCATACATTACACAGATACATCATACATTACAACAATACATCCTACATTACACTGATACATCCTACATTACACAGATACATCCCACATTATACAAATACATCCTACATTACACCGATACATCCTACATTACAGATACATCTTACATTACACAAATACATCCTACATTACACTGATACATCCTACATTACACAGATACATCCTACATTACACTGACACATCATACATTACACTGATACATTCTACATTACACTAATACATCCTACATTACACAGATACATCCTACATTACACAGATACATCCCACATTACACCGATACATTCCACAGATACATCCCACATTACACAGATACATCCTACATTACAAAAATACATCCTACATTACACAGATACTTCAAACATTACACAGATACATTTTACATTACACAGATACATCCTACATTACACAGATACATCATACATTACAACAATACATCCTACATTACACAGATACATCAAACATTACACAGATACACTCTACATTACACAGATATATCCTACATTTCACTGTACTCTACACCGATACACTGTACTCTACACTGATACACTGTACTCTACACTGATACACTATACTTTACACTGATAAACTGTACTCTACACCGATACACTGTACTTTACACCGATACACTGTACTCTACACTGATACAGTCTAAATTACACTGATGCATCCTACATTACACCGATACACTGTACTCTACACTGATACACTATACTTTACACTGATACACTATACTTTACACCGATACACTGTACTTTACACCGATACACTGTACTCTACACTGATACACTATACTTTACACTGATACACTGTACTTTACACCGATACACTGTACTCTACACCGATACACTGAACTTTACACCGATACACTGTACTCTACACCGATACACTATACTTTACACCGATACACTGTATTGTACACCGATACACTGTACTTTACACCGATACACTATACTTTACACCGATACACTGTACTTTACACCGATACACTATACTTTACACCGATACACTGTACTTTACACCGATACACTGTACTCTACACCGATACACTGAACTTTACACCGATACACTGTACTCACACCGATACACTATACTTTACACCGATACAGTCTAAATTACACTGATACACTGTACTTTACACCGATACACTGTACTTTACACCGATACACTGTACTCTACTCTGATACACTACACTTTACACCGATACACTATACTTTACACCGATACACTGTACTTTACACCGATACACTATACACCGATACACTGTACTATACACCGATACAGTCTACATTACAACAGTAACGTATTTTGTATGTAATTGAAATTGCTTCCTAACGTATTGAAGTATCGCTTTATTCAACATAAGCGGATTAGCTTTTCAACCATCAAGTGGTTGTACTTAACGGCTTAGACGCTAAGTTTCTTTATTCTTTACACAAGTGACACAGAAACAGGTTAGAAAAGAAATAAAGTGCAGAGATATTAAGGTGATTTTATGTCACTGCTAAGTGCAATATGGAAAATAACAGTCTCTGAATATAACTACCCACATTCTATTTTATCTCTGCAATTTCCGACACCAATGGAACTTAAACTGTAAATATTGATTGTGAGAACTAAAAATATTCTTCTTCTCAACTTTCCCCTCAAAATGAAAAGTCTAACTATTCATGCAAATCTTGCTTGACATACTGACAAACACTTTTACCGCGAAACATTCTACACCAAAGACACATTTTAATTCTCGTGTACTTACCTATACTTGACTTTGGTGTAGTAAATAACACCGTTCCAGCTTTACCCCCAGGCCGGAAGGTCACCGTGTCAGCTGTCCCCCGGGCCGGACTCCCCGACACATGGAAATGGTGACATGACGGTTTAGAACGTCTGTCGGAATCCGGTTTGGATCAATGATATGACGTTCTCGTTGAGATTTGGGGTAGCACTGAAATATCACAAACGTTAATCCCCGGGGCTCGGGCGCCGACTTTCACGACTGCTGAACACGCACAGTTCTTTTTACAGATATTAATTAAGCACATGTATCGACACGTGCGGTTATTGATACTCAAATGATACGTAATTATACGATCAAATCACAATTTCTTGCACCAGATTAAATATCGCTGCAGACTTCGTTTATGATTACTTAAAATAGTCAGTTTGCTGACTTCTTCTCTGTCGCACACATGCACACACACACACACTGAAAGTCGATGCTCCAGACGGCAGTGTCGCGCGCTATATTAAAATGAAGGAATACACTGATCCGTCAGCTCCGTGCTGTGTCGTGGTAATCTACAATATACTGTCCATTACCTTTATACATACACATGTATGCGGGTGATCGATTTCCTGACCCAGGTGGCTATTGCGCCAGCGCCATCGTAGATCATCCCCCAAATGATGAGATAAGCCGCAACTTTAATCTCATTTCGACATCAGAACACAGGGAATACGGACACTTAAGCGCTAGAAATGGAAGTACGACAAACAAGGATTTTAATATCTGTTAATAATAGCCATCTTTTTAGATACGCGGAACTAACTAGATCAATCAATGTATTTTGGTTTGAAACTTATAGTTACAGATTTATGGATTTTGATGGTAGCTTTGTTAAAAAAATTAACTAAGTATACTGTAAGGTTTAATATTATAGCCTGTGAACGTTTTATTTTGTGGAGAAGACTGAAATTATCATAATAATCGAAACATCTCTAACACGTTTCCAAATTGCCAATAGTCACTTTATCATAGGTTTCGTGTTTTTTGGTTTGTCTCTTTTGCACAGGATTATCTTTCTATGCTTTGGTGGGTTTTTTGACATTTTATGTACATATACCAAAACTCATTTGCCTTCAAAGATCTGTCATTTCATTCAACTTATAGTTTTATAATACATTCATAATTTGCACGGGTGCCAAATCAAGCCATTTTAATCAAGTTGGGGTTTTCGATGAAACATCATATGATTATGCTTAAAACTCTCCAAGACATATAGTAGAAACATCCATATCATCTCTGAGTATTGTAGATTTTCACATCTATCAACACTATAGTTTTGTTTTATTATTATATAGCAGGCAGGTTTATAAGTCAGCTGTGCATCCATTATTCCATCAATCACCTCTATTCAACTTGACAGTAATGACAGTTATTTACATCAATATCTGAAGTCAAGCTTCATGTTTACCAGTTATTTACATCATAAGTCAGCTGTCATCTTTACCAGTTATTTACATCTAGTTAAGTCGAGCTGTCATCTTTACCAGTTATTTACATCAATCACTCTTGAGTCGAGCTGTCATCTTTACCAGTTATTTACATCACTCACTTTGAAGTCAAGTTGTCATCTTTACCAGTTATTTACATCTATCAATATGAAGGCGAGCTGTCATCTTTACCAGTTATTTACATCATCACTCTGAAGTCGAGCTGTCATCTTTACCAGTGCTGTCATCTTTACCAGTTATTTACATCAATAGTTCTGAAGTCGAGTTGTCATCTTTATCAGTTATCTACATCAATAGTTCTGAAGTCGAGCTGTCATCTTTACCAGTTATTTACATCAATCACTCTGAAGTCGAGCTGTCATCTTTACCAGTTATTTACATCTATAGTTCTGAAGTCAAGCTGTCATCCTTCCCAGTTATTTACATCAATCACTCTGAAGTCGAGCTGTCATCTTTACCAGTTATTTACATCTATCATGCTGTCATCTTTACCAGTTATGATCAGTCGAGCTGTCATCTTTTCCAGTTATTTACATCAATAGTTCTGAAGTCGAGCTGTCATCTTTATCAGTTATCTACATCAATAGTTCTGAAGTCGAGCTGTCATCTTTACCAGTTATTTACATCTATCACTCTGAAGTCGAGCTGTCATCTTTACCAGTTATTTACATCTATCATTCTGAAGTCGAGCTGTCATCTTTACCAGTTATTTACATCTATCACTCTGAAGTCGAGCTGTCATCTTTACCAGTTATTTACATCAATAGTTCTGAAGTCGAGCTGTCATCTTTACCAGTTATTTACATTTATCATTCTGAAGTCGAGCTGCCATCTTTACCAGTTATTTACATTTATCATTCTGAAGTCGAGCTGTCATTTTTACCAGTTATTTACATCTATCACTCTGAAGTCGAGCTGTCATCTTTACTAGTTATTTACATCTATCTTTACCATCACTTCTGAAGTCGAGCTGTCATCTTTACCAGTTATTTACATCTATAGTTCTGAAGTCGAGCTGTCATCTTTACCAGTTATTTACATCTATCAGACTGAAGTCGAGCTGTCATCTTTACCAGTTATTTACATATATCACTCTGAAGTGGAGCTGTCATCTTTACCAGTTATTTACATATATCACTCTGAAGTTGAGCTGTCATCTTTACCAGTTATTTACATCTATCACTCTGAAGTCGAGCTGTCATCTTTACCAGTTATTTACATCAATAGTTCTGAAGTCGAGCTGTCATCTTTACCAGTTATTTACATCAATCACTCTGAAGTCGAGCTGTCATCTTTACCAGTTATTTACATCAATAGTTCTGAAGTCGAGCTGTCATCTTTACCAGTTATTTACATCAATAGTTCTGAAGTCGAGCTGTCATCTTTACCAGTTATTTACATCTATCACTCTGAAGTCGAGCTGTCATCTTTACCAGTTATTTACATCAATCACTCTGAAGTCGAGCTGTCATCTTTACCAGTTATTTACATCTATCACTCTGAAGTGGAGCTGTCATCTTTCTGAAGTCGAGCTGTCATCTTTACCAGTTATTTACATCTATCAGACTGAAGTCGAGCTGTCATCTTTACCAGTTGTTTATATCTATCACTTTGAAGCCGAGCTGTCATCTTTACCATTTATTTACATCTATCACTCTGAAGTTGAGCTGTCATCTTTTCCAGTTATTTACATCTATCACTCTGAAGTCGAGCTGTCATCTTTACCAGTTATTTACATCTATCACTCTGAAGTCGAGCTGTCATCTTTACCAGTTATTTACATCTATCATTCTGAAGTCGAGCTGTCATCTTTACCAGTTATTTACATCTATCACTCTGAAGTCGAGCTGTCATCTTTACCAGTTATTTACATCTATCAGACTGAAGTCGAGCTGTCATCTTTACCAGTTGTTTATATCTATCACTTTGAAGCCGAGCTGTCATCTTTACCAGTTATTTACATCTATCACTCTGAAGTTGAGCTGTCATCTTTTCCAGTTATTTACATCAATAGTACTGAAGTCGAGCTGCCATCTTCACCAGTTATTTACATCAATAGTTCTGAAGTCGAGGTGTCATCTTTACCAGTTATTTACATCAATAGTTTTGAAGTCGAGCTGTGATCTTTACCAGTTATTTACATCTATCAGAATGAAGTCGAACTGTCATCTTTACCAGTTATTTACATCTATCACTTTGAAGCCGAGCTGTCATCTTTACCAGTTATTTACATCTATCACTCTGAAATCGAGCTGTCATCTTTACCAGTTGTTTATGTCTATCACTTAGAAGTCGAGCTGTCATCTTTACCAGTTTGATACATTCATTATTCTGAAGTCGAGCTGTCATCTTTACCAGTTAGTTACATCTATCACTCTGAAGTCGAGCTGTCATCTTTACCAGTTTGATACATTCATTATTCTGAAGTCGAGCTGTCATCTTTACCAGTTAGTTACATCTATCACTCTGAAGTCGAGCTGTCATCTTTATCAGTTATTTACATCTATCATTCTGAAGTCGAGCTGTCATCTTTACCAGTTATTTACATCTATCACTCTGAAGTCGAGCTGTCATCTTTACCAGTTATTTACATCTATCAGACTGAAGTCGAGCTGTCATCTTTACCAGTTATTTACATCAATAGTTCTGAAGTCGAGCTGTCATCTTTACCAGTTATTTACATCTATAGTTCTGAAGTCAAGCTGTCATCCTTCCCAGTTATTTACATCTATCACTCTGAAGTCGAGCTGTCATCTTTACCAGTTATTTACATCTATTGAAGTCAGGTCATCTTTACCAGTTATTTACATATATCACTCTGAAGTGGAGCTGTCATCTTTACCAGTTATTTACATATATCACTCTGAAGTTGAGCTTTCATCTTTACCAGTTATTTACATCAATAGTTCTGAAGTCGAGCTGTCATCTTTACCAGTTATTTATATCTATCACTCTGAAATCGAGCTGTCATCTTTACCAGTTATTTACATCAATAGTTCTGAAGTCGAGCTGTCATCTTTACCAGTTATTTACATCTATCACTCTGAAGTCGAGCTGTCATCTTTACCAGTTATTTACATCTATCATGCTGAAGTCGAGCTGTCATCTTTACCAGTTATTTACATCTATCAGACTGAAGTCGAGCTGTCATCTTTACCAGTTATTTACATCAATAGTTCTGAAGTCGAGCTGTCATCTTTACCAGTTATTTACATCAATCACTCTGAAGTCGAGCTGTCATCTTTATCAGTTATTTACATCAATCTCTCTGAGTCGAGCTGTCATCTTTACCAGTTATTTACATCAATAGTTCTGAAGTCGAGCTGTCATCTTTACCAGTTATTTACATCTATCACTCTGAAGTCGAGCTGTCATCTTTACCAGTTATTTACATCTATCATTCTGAAGTCGAGCTGTCATCTTTACCAGTTATTTACATATATCACTCTGAAGTCGAGCTGTCATCTTTACCAGTTATTTACATCAATAGTTTTGAAGTCGAGCTGTGATCTTTACCAGTTATTTACATCTATAGTTCTGAAGTCAAGCTGTCATCCTTCCCAGTTATTTACATCAATCACTCTGTAGTCGAGCTGTCATCTTTACCAGTTATTTACATCAATCACTCTGAAGTCGAGCTGTCATCTTTACTAGTTATTTACATCTATCACTCTGAAGTCGAGCTGTCATCTTTACCAGTTATTTACATCTATCACTCTGAAGTCGAGCTGTCATCTTTACCAGTTGTTTATATCATATCAGTTCTGTAGTCGAGCTGTCATCTTTACCAGTTATTTACATCAATCACTCTGAAGTCGAGCTGTCATCTTTACTAGTTATTTACATCTATCACTCTGAAGTTGAGCTGTCATCTTTTCCAGTTATTTACATCAATAGTTTTGAAGTCGAGCTGTCATCTTTACCAGTTATTTACATCTATCACTCTGAAGTCGAGCTGTCATCTTTACCAGTTATTTACATCAATAGTTTTGAAGTCGAGCTGTCATCTTTACCAGTTATTTACATCTATCAGACTGAAGTCGAGCTGTCATCTTTACCAGTTATTTACAAGCTGTCATCCTTCCCAGTTATTTACATCAATCACTCTGAAGTCGAGCTGTCATCTTTACCAGTTATTTACATCTATCATGCTGAAGTTGAGCTGTCATCTTTACCAGTTATTTACATCTATCATGCTGAAGTCGAGATGTCATCTTTACCAGTTATTTACATCTATCATCTCTTATTTAGTCGAGCTGTCATCTTTACCAGTTATTTACATCTATCACTTCTGAAGTCGAGCTGTCATCTTTACCAGTTATTTACATCTATCTTTTTCCAGTTATTTACATCAATAGTTCTGAAGTCGAGCTGTCATCTTTACCAGTTATTTACATCTATCACTCTGAAGTCGAGCTGTCATCTTTACCAGTTATTTACATCAATAGTTCTGAAGTCGAGTTGTCATCTTTATCAGTTATCTACATCAATAGTTCTGAAGTCGAGCTGTCATCTTTACCAGTTATTTACATCTATCACTCTGAAGTCGAGCTGTCATCTTTACCAGTTATTTACATCTATCATGCTGAAGTCGAGCTGTCATCTTTACCAGTTATTTACATCTATCACTCTGAAGTGGAGATGTCATCTTTACTAGTTATTTACATCAATCATTCTGAAGTTGAGCGGTCATCTTTATCAGTTATTTACATCAATCTCTCTGAGTCGAGCTGTCATCTTTACCAGTTATTTACATCAATAGTTCTGAAGTCGAGCTGTCATCTTTACCAGTTATTTACATCAATAGTTCTGAAGTCGAGCTGTCATCTTTACCAGTTATTTACATCAATCACTCTGAAGTCGAGCTGTCATCTTTACCAGTTTTATACATTCATTATTCTGAAGTGGAGCTGTCATCTTTACCAGTTAGTTACATCTATCTCTCTGAAGTTATTTACATCATTATTCTGAAGTCGAGCTGTCATCTTTACCAGTTAGTTACATCTATCACTCTGAAGTCGAACTGTCATCTTTACCAGTTATTTACATCTATCACTTTGAAGCCGAGCTGTCATCTTTACCAGTTATTTACATCTATCATGCTGAAGTCGAGCTGTCATCTTTACCAGTTATTTACATCAATAGTTCTGAAGTCGAGCTGTCATCTTTTCCAGTTATTTACATCAATAGTTCTGAAGTCGAGCTGTCATCTTCACCAGTTGTTTATATCTATCACTTAGAAGTCGAGCTGTCATCTTTTCCAGTTATTTACATCAATAGTTCTGAAGTCGAGCTGTCATCTTTACCAGTTATTTACATCAATCACTCTGAAGTCGAGCTGGTATTGAAACTTAACATGAAGTCGAGCTGTCATCTTTATTTGAGTATTGGCACAACTCGGTTTATATTTCCTTGGTTGATTGACCCCGTCTTTTGAAAGTAGTGAGCAGATATATGAAAATTACAAAATTTATTTAAACATTGGGCTAGTGTACCTCCCAATTTCAATCTAGATCTTGACTTTCGATCACTTCGGAGATTTTCCTCAGTCGCCTCTTATGTTTCAAAAAAAAGTACACTATTAGCATCACTGAAGGACAGTTTTGTGATGTAGTTTAATTCACTATGTGGCCCTGTTCTATTAAACTCTAAATTTGTCTTTTTCTCCAGATAATACATAGCTGATTGACAATCAATTGCTAACTTCATGTGAGCCAACTGATTGGGTGGAGTTGAATCACAGTTAATTATAATTGTTTTAATTACCTGAAAAACGTAAATCTCCGTTACTTAGTTTATATCGTACATACTTTTTATACAGGATAAGGCAACATTAATTTGAAAATAGAACAAAAAAACAAAAAAACAAAAAACAAAAAACGAAAAAAATAAAAAACGCGGAAAATTTGAAAGATGTTTTTTCCATTAACAAAATACAATACAATATGTTTCTTCCCGGATACGGAAAGTCAGCCTCCAAACTAAGGGAGAACCCAGGGGGATACGGAATGTAAGCATTCATACTAAGGGAGAACCCAGGGGGATACGGAATGTAAGCATTCATACTAAGTTGAAATGCCAAAAGTATAGGGAGAACTTGGAGAGATACGGAAAGTCAGCATCTAAACAAAGGTGAAATACTGTCAGTATAAGGAAATCTCAGAATTTTGCTGAGATGTCATCAGTAAATGGAGAACCCAGAGAGATACAGAATGTAAGCCTCCAAAATAAAGTGAAATGCCAAAAGTATAGGGAGAACCTAGAGAGAACTATCACACAAAACAAGGTATTTAACCAAAAGGGAGCGGAAACTACGTGAAAACAAATAACAATACGGAAATAGAGGACGTACCAAAAAAACACCTTCGGAAATCCTTGTCCGGTTTCCCATAAAATGCCCTTTTCAATGTGATCTTTTTAATTTGAATTCACCTTTGACATTCGCTGTGTATAAATAACCCAGAATTGATTATCGGCATGTCTGGAAACTATTACAGATTTGTTTCTGGGATATTTTGACTGAGAATCATTATCAACTAAGGTATACAGACTTACAAATCCTCTATATGTTTACGTGTAATGAGATAAGTGATGTTTGTAATAGATTGGTCCATCATGTTTTCATAATTCAACAAATGATGGCTACGAAGAACAAGTAAACTTTGAATGAAACGCTCAACTATGTATGTACTTCTACTAATTATGGAATGGATATGACTCAGGCAAAATTAAAATACGCGTA
Organism: Ylistrum balloti; assembly: GCF_031769215.1. Lineage (NCBI taxonomy): Eukaryota > Metazoa > Mollusca > Bivalvia > Pectinida > Pectinidae > Ylistrum > Ylistrum balloti. Next base: position 770,047 of record NW_026782443.1, on the reverse strand, counting down.
TAAAGTACTATTTATCAAACTACAAAAGCAAAGCACTATTTACTAAACGGGTTTAATTATACGACCGTAATGGCTTAACTCTGCGAGACCTTTCATATATTTGCAGGTATTCATTGAGTCGCTCATGACAGTTGGTGACGTCATAGGTGGTTCAATAATGAACCGCAACTGTAGGGAAACTATTCCTTTAGCAAGCCAATAGGTTGTCTTTGTGATTATATTAAATACCAACAGACTATCGATTTTGTGATTGTCCGAATCCGTTTTTAGAAGAATACACTCTAGCTGTGTGATTTTGACAGCTTATAATACGACTGCCCCGTAGATCCCGACTTCTAGACTCGTCAATTGTCCGACTGTCAACGCAGATATCCATAACTAAATAGACATGAAAAAAAAACCTTTCCTGGCTCAAACAAAATTATACAAACTAAAAAAGTAACTTGTTATTTAACTTTAAGGTTTTCTCTTTTTTATTGTCCCAAGATTGACTAGTTCGGGTGATTTGTGACATTGCGTTTGTTACCAAGACAGACTGTTCATAAAAGACAATGTTTCCGCTATCATATGTATCAGTTTAGAACTGTAGGTCTTTCTTCATATACAGATTCCATGTCCAGCTCAGAAATTCGATCGATACAACTGAAAAAGACTATCTTCTGCGTCTGTCTGGAACATATATTTCATTATTATGTATCGCAGACCATGGAGGAGAGGGATACAAAAAATATATGTCTATATTTGACAAAAGATGTCTTCTGCTTGTGCTATCAGGAAAACAACAAAAAGAGGTGTTCATTTCACTTCAGAACTGTATTAATGCGTATTCATATTAATTTCAGTGTATAAACTTCGGCCATGTGATTTGCCCTTGTACGAAATAATAATTCACAGCATATAATGTACATAAACCTATAAAATGAGATAACACAGTTCTGTTCAAAAGAGATTTATTGCGGATTTCAACATTGATTTTATGTTACAACCTCTGGCTGATGTAACCAGTATTAGGACAGAAGGCCCATCACACTCTCACGTTTATTGACAGGAAGACAACAAACATCACTCCACCACACGCCCTGCTAACGATACGTAAACACCGACTTCAGCTACCCAGAAGCATAGGTTTTTAACATTGCAAACACAGGGCTAACATTCTAAACGCCGACATGCGTTTCATAACAAAATAAAACGACAGAAAATTTAGTTATCAGCTGTTTCCGGTTCAAAGAATAAATGTGGAGAATTTCATTGATTGGTGCCTTCGTTTATCGCGATACAGTACGTTACTATGTAAACGTAAAAGGTGGCAAAAAGGGATGCTTACATTGAATTGACATAAGATTTAATTATAAGTAAACAAAACATATCAATGTGAAGAATAAATCTGCTTTGTCTGACTGTAGGACCGCATGGACACTAAAGAATAAGTTTGTTGTGTCTGACTGTAGGACCGCATGGACACTAAAGAATAAGTCTGTTGTGTCTAACTGTAGGACCACATTGACACTAAAGAATAAGTCTGTTGTGTCCCAGTACGGTATCGTGATGGGACAGTGATGAATAAGTCTGTCGTGTACCAGTACAGTATCGTGTGAAGACAGTGAAGAATAAGTCTGTTGTGTCCCCTGTACGGTATCGTGTGGAGACAGTGAAGAATAAGTCTGTTGTGTACCAGTACGGTATCGTGTGAAGACAGTGAAGAATAAGTCTCCTATGTACCAGTACAGTATCGTGTGGAGACAGTGAAGAATAAGTCCTTTGTGTCCCAATACGGTATCGTGATGGGACAGTGAAGAATAAGTCTGTTATGTCCCAGTACGGTATCGTGTTTAGACAGTGAAGAATAAGTCTGTTGTGTCCCCAGTACGGTATCGTGTGGAGACAGTGAAGAATAAGTCTGTGGTGTACCAGTACGGTATCGTGTGAAGACAGTAAAGAATAAGTCTGTTGTGTCACCAGTACGGTATCGTGATGGGACAGTGATGAATAAGTCTGTTGTTTACCACTACAGTATCGTGTGGAGACAGTGAAGAATAAGTCTGTTGTGTACCGGTACGGTATCGTGTGGAGACAGTGAAGAATAAGTCTGTTGTGTACCAGTACGGTATCGTGTGGAGGCAGTGAAGAATAAGTCTGTTGTGTACCAGTACGGTATCGTGTGGAGGCAGTGAAGAATAAGTCTGTTGTGTCCCCAGTACGGTATCATGTGAAGACAGTGAAGTATAAGTCTGTTGTGTACCGGTACGGTATCGTGTGAAGACAGTGAAGAATAAGTCTGTCGTGTCCCCAGTAGGGTATCGTGTGGAGACAGTAAAGAATAAGTCTGTAATGTATCAGTACGGTATCGTGTGAAGGCAGTGAAGAATAAGTCTGTTATGTACCAGTACGGTATCGTGTGGAGACAGTGAAGAATAAGTCTGTTGTTTCCCCAGTAGGGTATCGTGTGAAGACAGTAAAGAATAAGTCTGTTATGTACCAGTACAGTATCGTGTGGACACAATGAAGAATAAGTCTGTTGTGTCCCCAGTACGGTATCATGTGGAGACAGTGAAGAATAAATCTGTTGTGTACCGGTACGGTATCGTGTGGAGACAGTAAAGAATAAGTCTGCTGTGTACCAGTACGGTATCGTGTGGAGACAGTGAAGAATAAGTCTGTTGTGTACCAGTACGGTATCGTGTGGAGACAGTGAAGAATAAGTCTGTTGTGTACCGGTACGGTATCGTGTGGAGACAGTGAAGAATAAGTCAATAATATACAAAATGGAGATAACAATATACAAAATATAGGTAACAATATACAAAATACAGGTAACAATATACAAAATACAGGTAACAATATACAAAATACAGGTAACAATATACAAAATACAAAATACAGGTAACAATATATAAAATACAGGTAACAATATACAAAATAGAGATAACAATATACAAAATACAGGTAACAATATACAAAATAGAGATAACAATATACAAAATACAGGTAACAATATACATAATAGAGGTTACAATAAACAAAATAGAGGTAACAATATATAAAATAGAGGCAACAATATACAAAATGAAGGCAACAATATGCAAAATGGAGGTAACAATATGCAAAATGGAGGTTACAATATACAAAATAGAGATAACAATATACAAAATACAGGTAACAATATACATAATACAGGTAACAATATACATAATAGAGGTTACAATAAACAAAATAGAGGTAACAATATATAAAACAGAGGCAACAATTTGCAAAATGGAGGTAACAATATGCAAAATAGATGTAAAATTAAACAAAATAGAGGTAACAATATACAAAATAGCACCTCTTTTTGGTTGAGGTTACATAACGTATATTGAATTTAATATGTAAACATTTTTTGTTGAGGACAAGTTTATTGAGGATTTTGTGCACAATATTCAAATAATCTCAAAGGAAAATTGACGGCTTGTCTTTGGCCCAATAGACCAGCTATTGTAATAATTAGTGCGCTGTCTCATCTCGAGTTGGTATACAAAAAAGTCAAATGTAAATTTTTCAACACTTTCATATTCCACTTACAATAGTAAAACCACTTGACTGATTTCGATAAGTAGATAGAAAGTTGAAGAAATCCTATTTCGATATCTATGACAATGAAGATCGCAATCTTGTAAATGACTTACAGCTAAATCCCAATTCGGACCCGTCGATGGTGATAACTACGAACATGAAATTGTCTTTCTTCGACCTCGAAAAGCATTTTTACATCACTTCCCTTCCCCGCACAGCGCGCGTCAAAGATGGCAAGACTTATAATCGAAATGACGTTCGTCCTTCCGGAATCATTTCCGCTCAATAACTTTATATCCTTCTGGTTAATCAAACTTAATACATGGCTGTCTTGTCCAGGGCGACCGTGCAATTGCTGGAGCTAGTTGTCTAGGAAAGCATAAGCTCCACTGTCACAGAGGTCACTGTCTACTTCAATGTTTCCGCTAGGATTCTGTCACAAAGGTCACTATCTATTTCAATGTCTCCGCTAGGATTCTGACACAGAGTCACTATCTATTTCTATGTCTCCGCTAGGATTCTGTCACAGAGTCACTATCTATTTCTATGTCTCCGCTAGGATTCTGTCACAGAGTCACTATCTATTTCTATGTCTCCGCTAGGATTCTGTCACAGAGTGACTATCTATTTCTATGTCTCCGCTAGGATTCTGTCACAGAGTCACTATCTATTTCTATGTCTCCGCTAGGATTCTGTCACAGAGTGACTATCTATTTCAATGTCTCCGCTAGGATTCTGTCACAGAGTGACTATCTATTTCAATGTCTCCGCTAGGATTCTGTCACAGAGTCACTATCTATTTCTATGTCTCCGCTAGGATTCTGTCACAGAGTCACTATCTATTTCTATGTCTCCGCTAGGATTCTGTCACAGAGTGACTATCTATTTCTATGTCTCCGCTAGGATTCTGTCACAGAGTCCTATCTATTTCAATGTCTCCGCTAGGATTCTGTCACAGAGTCACTATCTATTTCAATGTCTCCGCTAGGATTCTGTCACAGAGTGACTATCTATTTCAATGTCTCCGCTAGGATTCTGACACAGAGGTCATTGTCTAATTCAATGTCTCCGCTAGGATTCTGTCACAGTGGTCATTGTCTACTTCAATGTCTCCGCTAGGATTCTGTCACAGTGGTCATTATCTAATTCAAGAAATTCTCTAGTCGAGAGGTTTATTTCGGCTGGTATTTAACCACAGTTACAACATCAAGCGTTTAAACAAAGAGGATACAGAATTTCTCCAGTCTGTAATATTTTTTAGACAAACATTTGATTAATTCTCGGTTTCGTTCATCAATATTAATCAAGAATACACACTGTGTATGTCTGCAGTGATATGTTATGGAGCTTACACACTCATCGGGAAGGGAATGAAGGGAAGGGCTTAGCCTAAAGGCTTATAGACACAGAATATAATTGAACTTTTAAAATGGCATTATACAAACCACCCATGTTGTTTAATGAAAACGAAACTCTATTGACCGATGTCAGACAGTAGACTCGTGATGCAATGAATAAGTACTATTCTACATTATCATTTGTTTACATAGGAAGAAAATGTCGGAATATTTTTCCTACCGTGCTTAACTGTGCTTTAGGGATATCTCTTAGACGTGGAATGGCAGTCACATATATTTATCGGTAAATGTAAACCTACCATCAAAGATAATTTACACGTCTACCGACATAAAGCACAGCATTCGCCCATCTAACACAACTATCTCATATTCCCTGCTATATAGGGTCAATACACAAAGGATGCTGGGATGATCGACATTTTGTCCTTAGCAACGATATCATCAAATCATTACATCTTAGCAACAATGGTCGCCATTTCTAAAACGTGTGATGTGTACTGATCATCGCTGGTTCCTGACTTCATGCTAAACATGTGCCAGGTCTTTAAAAGAAAAGGTCAGGTATAGATTTGCCAAATATGATAATGTACAAAATAAATGTACTTATACATCTCTAACTTGTGTATAAAATTATCATTATTAGGATTTTGATGAAGGGGACCAATTAAAGCGAATAGAAGTTACTGTCATTCATATATATAATCATACATGTTATGTAGCTACTGGTTCGTACAATTCAAAGATAAAGATTGATTGGTCGTCAAATCAGAGAGAGCGACAGTCTAACAAAGCAAGGTCTCAACAAACGCTAGAAAGTGGATAAAATGGACTAAGGAATGGGGGGAAAATATAGAGAATCAGAAAAACGCGACTCCATTTTCAAGAGGGTGCCAACACACGGTCTGGTTATCGGTACCAGAAATCACTCAAAGAAATATTAAGTAATTTCTCGAGTGTAGACTTGCCTGGTGTGTTCTCAGCATGAACTTTGAAACATAAATAACTTTAACATAAATGCATAAAGCACTGCCAATACACAATATTATAAGGACAAGCCTTACAGCATAATACACTACATATACCTTTGTTTACTTTCACACGGCGAGTCGGCTTTGAAGTCACGTGATGCTAATCAAACTGACCTACCAAAAACCAAACTGTTATTGTAAACACATATTAGGAGTACGTCCGGGGATTTCAAGTGGCAAAGATCGTTGGCCTATATACACTAGACAGGTTCTTAAAACTTTCCCCATGGAGTGTTCTGTGTAAATCTCAAGTGGGCGCTATATAACCCCATTTCTACTGTCATATAAATCTCACCATGAATTTATTTTATAAAGTGTAGTATCAAACTAAAAATAAATTATTATTATTTAACATTATTATTCAACGTGCTTTCAATAAATCAATTGATCGAGAGTCGAATATTTTTATTTATATTTCATTGGGATTAGAAACAGTGAAATTGAAAAACAAATTATAGTTGATGAGACTTAAATTTGATTCGAATATAAATTTTTGATTCGCGAAGTTAAATAGACCAATATATAATGATAAGATATAATTTATGTCGTATAAAGCCCTAGATTTCCCCTTTAAGGCTTGGGAGCTATTGAAACGAGGCTACATGATTGGTCGCTATGGTAACGAGTTTAGAGGATTACTTGCCAAGGGAACGTCACTGGAAGAGTGGTTGACATGAAAACGAAGGAGGGAATTGGAATTTTGAAGACCATTTGTCAACAAGCATTATTGGGAATTCCGCGTAATTATCGTTAATTACACTTAATCATGTACCATGTCCCCTCTTGATTAACCCGTCAGTGTGGTATATGTTCAGTGGAAAGAAAAATCGCAAAAAAATCATTTTATTTCATTCATTTATTTACAGACTTAAGAAAATTGACTACAAAAATATATCAGACATTCAATGTGATAAATACTAGCAATAACTTGTGAAATCTTACAAAATTACTTACATGTTTTACATGTAAAGATATTTTATGACCAGTCTCTACAGAACATATCCAGCCATTCAATAAACCTTTACTTATTCCTCATTGCAGTCAGATGATTTAAAAGTTTTTTTTAAAGTAATGTAAATTTCGTTTTGCTTGGGAGAGAGTTGTTTATAAAAGGCCGATGTATGATGTATGCATAGAACAAAAATATGATAAAAACTTTGTCGGTTTTGTATAAAACACCAATGCTCGTCATTCCATCGCTGGTTTTACACATAGTTCGTACGCAATGTTAACAAACAATTCAAGGATCCCGGAGTTATCTCCCTCCAATCAAACAAAATGCCATTTTGCGTGAGAGGTCTCCTAAGGAGTCGTTTGTGAAACAAAGTGAGATTTCCTTCATCAACAGAAGATAAAAAAAATCCTTCATTATGAAAAAGCGTGAAAATAAACTTTACAAATTGATTTTTACTTTCTCCACTTAAGGATTACGTTATTGGAGGATTTTCTTTTATTTGTTTTTACAGTATTAGAGAATTGGAACTTCGACACAGAAGGAACCTGAAAACAGTTACGAACACGTGGATACTGAGTAGAATTCCGAACAGATGGAAACTGAGTAGAATTCCGAACAGATGAAACTGAGTAGAATTCCGAACAGATGGATACTGAGTAAAATTCCGAACAGATGAAACTGAGTAGAATTCCGAACAGATGGATACTGAGTAAAATTCCGAACAGATGAAACTGAGTAGAATTCCGAACAGATGGAAACTGAGTAGAATTCCGAACAGATGAAACTGAGTAGAATTCCGAACAGATGGATACTGAGAAGAATTCCGAACAGATGAAACTGAGTAGAATTCCGAACAGATGGAAACTGAGTAGAATTCCGAACAGATGGAAACTGAGTAGAATTCCGAACAGATGGAAACTGAGTAGAAATCCGAACAGATGGAAACTGAGTAGAATTCCGAACAGATGGAAACTGAGTAGAATTCCGAACAGATGGATACTGAGTAGAATTCCGAACAGATGAAACTGAGTAGAATTCCGAACAGATGGAAACTGAGTAGAATTCCGAACAGATGGAAACTGAGTAGAATTCCGAACAGATGGAAACTGAGTAGAATTCCGAACAGATGGATACTGAGTAGAATTCCGAACAGATGAAACTGAGTAGAATTCCGAACAGATGGAAACTGAGTAGAATTCCGAACAGATGGATACTGAGTAGAATTCCGAACAGATGGAAACTGTTGAGTTGTGAGAGTTGAGATACTAAAAACCATTTTGTTTGTAATCTCTCCTTGAAATCATGTGTTGTTTGGTTGTGATACTAAAACCATGTTGTGATAATCTCTCCTTCAAGAAACCATTTGTTGGTAGGTTGTTATACTGAAACCATTTTGTTTGTAATCTCTCCTTCTAAAAACCACGTGTTGTTAGGTTTTGATACTGAAACCATGTTGTTGATAATATCTCCTTGAAACCATGTGTTGTTAGGTTGTGATACTGAAACCATATAGGCTGACTGTATGAACTGATTGCACTACTAAATGTAAGTAAATATTGATTGTGACACTTCATACAATATTTCTTTCATTAACCTGTATTGTAGTATAGTTTTCTCTCAGATAATACTGTTAAAGCCCCCATCATACTGTATAATGTAACTGGATATTTGACATTTTCATTATTTTCTACAAAAAAACTGAATAGAATTTGAGGAAAGCGCTTCTCTCTTTCTGTTGTCTATATATACAGCTCAACAGCAAGCTGTCTACTGTCTGCAGTGTTCTCTTCTGATCATTCTACGGATATTGTCGCCGTCTTTCGTCTCTCTTTAACCGACCCGACCGGTACACGACATAGCACAACAGTGGAAATTGATCTTCAGAAAACCACATAGATTAATCAAAATAATTTGTCGAATTTTAAATTCCAATACAAATGAAACTTCGATGTCGACATAATTTTTAATTGGTCATAATCATTTAATATAGATAATCAATGCACTGTTTGATCCAGTGTTTAGTTACAAGTGTAAAATCTATTTCATATTATTGAAATCTAACGCCCGTTATAAATGTTATAAAAAGACAATAACGGTCCAATAAAGAAGGTTCTGTAATACGAACAGACGATACTCGTTGTAAGTCGTAATGGCAGACCTGCGAGTACCCCACGAATGTATAGATAACAGACTTAATGCGCCTCCTAGGGTAAATGGTAAAGAAGAAAATTACTGGTTTAACCCAGACGTATTTTATACCATCAAGTGAACGAAATCCTTACACACGACCATCACCTTTATATCGGCATTTTCATTTTCATAAGTCAAAAAATGGCGGATGAAAAATGTTGATAAGTGGTTATGGAATAAGGCATTCTTGTCCGATACAGAAATCAAAGTGTTTTTGATATACTCAACAATAAAAACTTCATGGTTTTGTTTGCCAGCTACACGGCTCTCACTTTGAGGACACGCCAATATGTACACTTGAAAGAGTTTTTATATGCGATTTTCAAAGACAACAATATATTTTATATTTACATACTATAAAATTTTCTCCAATTTTATTTTTAACATACCAATCTCTTGTTCTATATTAAGTAACATTGAAATAGGAAGGTTAAAGGACTTTGATTGTGAATAAAAAATAAGGGAAAAAATGAATAAAATGATGATAATAATAACAAACAAGAAGGTGTTGTTTCCTGTATTTTAGGACATAGTCTAAATTATAGCGTTACTAATTTCATTTCTAGGGAAAAGGGACATTTCCATGGTCTTCTCTAAAGCGCTATATACAATACATATGTAGATTTAATTTCTCTCTCGTACAGAGCAACACAAAACACCTGCTGTGTGGAATTTTTAAACCTTAATCCAGAGAAACTCTCTGATAGCTGGAGATGTGTTAATTAAAATACCCAACACCAGTTAACTACCAATGATATCACCGGATTTAAATTAGGACTTAAATCTGACCTTCTGTCAGGTCATGTCGATACACTCCAGTTGGCGTAGATTTTTTCAACTCCCCAGAGATATGTAGATAAAAAGCAGGGCTAAACTTTCATATACCGTCATAATTACGAGATCCAGCTAACAGTTGATAATGGACGGGTGTCGGAGAATTATACTGACGGAGTTATTACTAGTAGTCACTGTAATTACACTACCAATACAATCAGCCATTAAAAACGACATAGACAGACGGGTAGATACTACAAAGAAAGAGAACAGAGAATATTATAATGCAGGTAGAGTGCTGAGAGTATCTCGTCAGTACAATCGTCCAGGGACACTTTCGCTAGCAGAGGTAAGTCTTTTATAACTAATTCAATATTGGTTAATAAATACTCATATATTTTGTGCCAAACATTGCTTACTTCGAATATCAACCATGATTGCTGTTAACACTATTTGAATTCAAACCGGTTCATTTTTGTGAATTTTCTCGACATTTTGTGTGTATATGAATCGCTCCCAGCAATAATTGTAACAAGTCTAAATATGTGTATAGCTTTTTGCGCGCAAAATGTAAAACAGATATATATGTCAGAAAAGAAAAGGTTTGATTGTTGTAATTTTATCATTTTTTCTCGTATTTTGATATAACAATAACTCCATCCACCTGCAAATTTATTAAAAATTTTGTTTTAACGCATTCAATCTAAATTTTCGTTCCTTTCTAGGATTGTTTTAGATAAGTACATGGTTATGGTGTATTTCAATAGAGTTTTCTTATTTGTATTTTGCTCCATGAAACCATGAAGATAAACGGAGACTATTGCAATTGTATACAAGATCAAAACACATGCTGCACAAAACAACAGGCACATGATGTAATGTAATGATACAGGTTAAATCATAGTACGTTGTTTTGTAGTAATGGAAAATATAGCTGTTCTGTTTGTTCAATAAAGAAACGATAATATTTGATTGTATCGATGCATTGTCTTTCTATTTGTTATATGTAAGTTATATATATAATTTAGTAAGTAATATCGACGGTATGTTCCAATATTCGTTCTGGATCTTCTATATATAGGATCTATTAAGTAATATCGACGATATGTTCCAATATTCGTTCTGGATCTTATATATATAGGATCTATTAAGTAATATCGACGGTATGTTCCAATATTCGTTCTGGATCTTCTATATATAGGATCTATTAAGTAATATCGACGGCATGGTCCAATATTCGTTCTGGATCTTCTATATATATAATTTAGTAAGTAATATCGACGGTATGTTCCAATATTCGTTCTGGATCTTCTATATATATAATTTAGTAAGTAATATCGACGGTATGTTCCAATATTCGTTCTGGATCTTCTATATATATAATTTAGTAAGTAATATCGACGGTATGTTCCAATATTCGTTCTGGATCTTCTATATATAGGATCTATTAAGTAATATCGACGGTATGTTCCAATATTCGTTCTGGATCTTCTATATATAGGATCTATTAAGTAATATCGACGGTATGTTCCAATATTCGTTCTGGATCTTCTATATATAGAATATATTAAGTAATATCGACGGTATGTTCTATATATAGGATCTATTAAGTAATATCGACGGTATGTTCCAATATTCGTTCTGGATCTTCTATATATAGAATATATTAAGTAATATCGACTGTTTGGTTCGATATAGGTTCTGGATCTTCTATCTATGGAATCTAGTAAATAATATCGACGATAAAGTTCAATATTGATACTGGATCCTTACAAACAAATGTTCGTTGGATGCATGTTACTGGAATAGATATATGATCAATGAAGTAATAACGACAGTGCGGAGAAAGGAACTGTCAAATTTTCGAGGCAATTTGCCCCTTTATCAAAACCGATTAAAAACAAATTGGCTTGAAATTTCTGGGTTGACCTTGTTTTGTTACGTTACTGAGTCCATACACTAGGACACACAAGACACAAGATAGTCACTGCTTGCATTTAGTAAAAAAAAAACATTCAGATAACTATTGTAAATGTTTAAAACTTAGATACTATCAAATATTATAGGGAAAAAGTCACTTAAAATTCCAACAGTTAATAAAATTTTTATATTCCCATCCGTGCTTGATAAATTTTATAAATGTAGGTTTTAGTGTGAAAAAGTATTGACGTTAAGAGCTTACTAACTCGATAGAGTGTCGTGATTAACCTGCCACGCAATTAAACAGTTATCACATTGTATTTATTGTCAATCAATAAATGATGTGACATCTGAGGAATATATATATCTGCAGAACATTCATTGTTTGTATCTATTTATTTGTTAAAAGGAAATCTTCGAAAGTACCGACATTTCTAAATTCAGCATTCAAAAATACGAAATTACTTGAAATGCGTTTGGACTTGCGTACATTGTAGTCTCTGCGACCAATTACAGTGAACACGTTAATATCGACCCCTTAATTAAATCAGATATCAGATCATGTTTCTTTTTCTTTATTTGGTTTTTCTTGAGTTATTCTCCTAACCGTGTAGTATACTTCTTATATTGGCTGCATGTGGTAAACACACCTTAACCACCAGGGTTCTAAGTTATCTCTAGTGAAAGCAGCATGTTGTGTGTCATCACACCTATAACTCCAACCAGAGATCTGACTCTAGGTTTTGTGGTCGTTTAATTTGTGAGTAACCACAAACTTTATCAACGAGTTCATAATTCTAAACAAAGACTGAAAGAAATCAGTAATATACCGAGTAAAGTCAAATACAAAAACAGAGAATTCTGGCATGTCAATAAAATAAATACCAACAACTCCATGGCTCTATGAATAAAACAGATATACAGAAAATTCAGTGTAGAGCAATTTAGGGACATATCTTAAATAACTCGTTGGAATCTTTCTACAGATTCTTTGAAGACACAATTTTAGCTCTTGTCACTTTTAAGGGTCATCTCACAATGTGGTCATTAACATTTGAACTCACGGCAGCTTTTAACACAACTTCTTGTTGCGGGTAACCTCTCACATATTGATGCTGTATAATAATAAAGGGTTTTATCGTAATCGCAGCTGTACTTTTCTGTATCAGACTTAAATATCAGAAGGATCCAGGTCAACCACAAACAAGATGACATATCTAGTGATTAATGCCGTACAACACCCGCTACTCGACCCTCTGGGACTAAACTGTTATAGGATACTGTTGAGACTATTTAATTAACCGTAGAATGTCTGTTTAACTACCAAGATGTAAAGCAGGTTAGTGCAATAGTGTAGAAATATTTCAACTACACAAGCCTTGTTGTTTACCTTATTTTTTTTTTATCTCTAAATGTTGTATTTCAATACACTTCCTCTTGTGTTTTTATTTCTAGACATATTTTAATGTTTACTTTCTTTATATACATCATATACATATCAGATATAAAAACAAATACTCTCCTTTATTCAGCATATAAATAATATCGATAAGTTTCCTTTAATTTTAATCGATTTGAACAGACTATGAATGTCCTAACGGTTTTGCTGTTACTGCCACAGTTTTTGTTTCGACAGCGTAACATAGGACATGACAATTTATTTACAGAACATTATGATCCTATGTGACCCTAAAGATGTAGTTGTGATTACCGTGTTTTCCATTTGCATTTGAGAGCGTGCCATGAGATTCGAATATCAACGAACAGTCCACTACGATCCAAACGGTTTTGTTAATACTGCCACAGTTTTCGTTTTGAGAGCGCATCATCAGGTGCGGATTTCGGCAGACTGTGAAGATAAGCCACATCATTGAGCTCTTTGTTATTAAGATGATTTAAACATCCGGACTTCCTCCCTTTGGCCATGTAGCGTTAACGAAGGTCATGCAAGTCAAACAGTGCAGGGCTAAACGGACGATCAGATAACAACTGTGTGTTACAATGGATTCTTTTTATAAGTCGTAAAGCAAGATCATATATCGACCTGTTGTTTATTTAGAGTAAAGTGACAAGCTGTCAATAACTTCTAGTAAATAGAACAAGTTATCAGATCACCGACCCGGGGAAAATATTCTCACGCTTACCTTCGAAAAAAAAAAATAGTCACTGTTTATAAAAAAAAAGAAAACATCATTAACGATTTCTTTGTTAATGTTTCTGTTGGAAATCACAGAAATCAAATTTGTATACGAAGATCACACAATGAAAATATTTGAGGATATAGTTTGTAGTAAATAATGCAGATAAACCATACTCCGATGTACACCGAATAGTTATATAACTACAGTATCCGAGGTACACCGAATAGTTATATAACTACAGTATCCTAGGTACACCGAACGAACATGAAATGCGCCACACTTAGGAACACTTGTCCTGTATCTCGGAATCTGTAAATCATAAGTGCTTTTCAACCGTTTAATAAAATATGATTAACAGAAATGTTGAAATCTCGTCAGATTTAAAATTAATTTACCATGAGGCCATTCACTGGAGCTTCCTAACACGTACAATCGACTTCCTCGTACTGGCGAGATACAGGTACGAAAAAGGGAAATATGTTTTCGATAATGAACACCACATGCGCTGATGAAACTGACACCTGCCATGTTTTAATACCATATTTCCTCGTCACTCTTCATCGTCAGCAAGGACGTTATTACCATCTGCTTAATGAACAGATGTAGTTATTCTGCAGACACAAGTGCGTTCGTCTGCTGTAGAATCTATCATAGTGATAAGTATTCCATGTCTCTTTCATTGAGATGTACCGAGTAAGTCCAAACGTGTATATTGTAACAAAATTACGAAATGGGAGTGAGTAAAAAACATTCTGATGTCACACTCGAACACGGTCGCTCATATTAACTGACCGAGTTCAATAATCACTCCATGGATAAGTTTTGTTACCACCAGAAAGATCTTATCATCAGCAAATATGAAAAATATGAAAGCGCTACCTCTTAAGGAGCAATAGTTATGGGCAATATTAAACTGCACAACAAACAAATAACACAAAAACAATATGCCCACGATCTTTCGATCTGGAGTATAAAAATGGGAAACATCTTGTATGCTTGTTGGATATTAATGGGTTCAAAGATGGTGAAAGTGTGGGGATTTAGAACTACAGAGTGGGATTGGAAATGAATTGTAATATTAGCATTTGTAGACTACAGTATTGACTAATTCTATCGAACTGTTCTAAAATGAAACTCGGGAAACTTCATCTAAAACTTAAGAATAAAATATATACATTCTGTCATTTCTGTTTTTAAAACGTGCACAGGTTAATAAATGTAACAGAATGGATCAGTATCCTTATCAATTAGTAAATAAATTGTCATGTTTGTATATCATAATCATACAAGTTTAAACAGCAGCTTAAACGTATTGTTGACTTAATAAAGTTTAATTCTGTTGCAGAATTATCTTATAAGATATGGTTACCTAGACAACCTAAGACACATTCATAGAAGGGAGAGACATCAGGCAATTCAGTAAGTACTTTTAAAATTGGTTTTAAAACTATCTACCAAGAAAGCTAATACCGAGAAGGAGTATAAACAGAATATGTAACATTATCTTCAGGTAAGGTTTACAGAAAAGTGGTATTTTTTCAGCGGAATGTAGTCAAAGAGCTACAGTGCTTTGTAGTGTTAACTATCGGTATCCATTGATGTAAATTACGAAGTGCAAGTCAGAATGTGTCAGGACATTAACGATATGTTAATATCGTAGTACTGACTATGTACCATTAGTCAGTAATTAATCGCTGTATATAAAGTCCAAGAAAATGGTATCAACAGAGAATATTCAGAGTATTATAGTTAAGGGTAAGTGGTTAATATGACACGTTATTTTATTTAATATATTAATATATGATTTTATGAATAAAAGATTAAACGAATGCATAATCAAATGAAAAAATGATGATGAAAGGAAAGAAGGAAGGAAGGAAGAAAGGAAAGTAATGTAATATGAATAATATATTTATATATATGATTGAATGAATTATTGGTGAAGTAAGGGGAATGAGAGCCCTCCTGCGTGAGGACAGTATTTGTTAGCAGACGGAACGCGGGGTCTAAACCCTAGATTGCCCTCCAACGAAACTGGTTCTGGGGCATTAATAATAAGAAGAAAAAATATGCGTCATTCATAAATTTCATTGATGACATACATACTTTTTTGTATTTGAAGATTCATCAAAGTTCCTTCTCAACTAAACTTGGCTAGAGCAATGTAAACAACAAAGAAATATCAGTCTGATGCATTAAATAAAGTTCCAGACCAAGTGTAATAGAAAGAATCAGATAAGCTGGTTTTTTAGGAATAGAAAACTTGTTTTTTTAACTTCTCCATTCTCCCTTGTCAATGAGGAAACACAATTATATTAAGTTCTAATGGTGTTTGTTATCTTCAAGGCGAAAGGCAGCATACGGTGAACAGCAACCTTTATTCAAAGTCTTCAGGGCGTTCAAACATTTACTTGGAATTCATGCGTTTAGCTGATCTGACGTTACACTAATAACCATCAAGTATGGATTAAGAATCAAATATCTAAAATATATAACAGGGTTGTAGCTAAATGAATAATTTCATCTTTGTAAGCACTTTTCCCGAAGAAAATAAAAGCTTGAGAACTTTAAAGATAGGTCAGGTCAGCGCCTTGTCGGAGGTTAAGTATCCGCTAATAGGTCAGCGCCTTTTCGGAGGTTAAGTATCCGCCAATAGGTCAGCGCCTTGTCGGAGGTTAAGTATCCGCCAATAGGTCAGCGCCTTGTCGGAGGTTAAGTATCCGCCAATAGGTCAGCGCCTTTTCGGAGGTTAGGTATCCGCCAATAGGTCACCGCCTTGTCGGAGGTTAAGTATCCGCCAATGATTTATAAGTCTGTTAGGA
Source organism: Ylistrum balloti (assembly GCF_031769215.1). Classification (NCBI taxonomy): domain Eukaryota; kingdom Metazoa; phylum Mollusca; class Bivalvia; order Pectinida; family Pectinidae; genus Ylistrum; species Ylistrum balloti. Next base: position 753,307 of record NW_026782443.1, on the reverse strand, counting down.
TTTATCGTACATTTTATGGAACAGCGTCTATATTGATATTAAAAACATGTGGTAAATTCTATCAACCGTGATCCCTTTTTTACCTGTAATGTTCTCCAGGCCATCTGAGGTTAACGCTATATCACTACCATACTTCTCATCTAAGATCACAGAGATATATATCTCCATAAAGATAGCTGCCACATACTACGGGGAGTCTTCTTAATGGTCACAAGTAATTTTTGTATAATGGATGTACTATGTAAGCTTACATTACACAAATGAGAGTCGATATTGTGAATTTTTGAGAATGTGAACGATATCTATATTAGCTCGCTAATACTGTGTAACAACAACAACAACAACAATGACATACATTTTAGAATATATATATTGTATACGTTAACTCTATTTACACAGTATATTCTTCATAGGGAAAATACAACTTGAGAATAGATTTAAATGATGATGTTCTTCACTTCATTTACTCTGATTTTGTTGTGTAATGTCAAGGTCATTCCAGCATTATAATGGGTTGCGCGAGACTGGAAAGTTGAATCGCAGGACAGTACATAAAATGGAGGAGCCTCGCTGTGGACTTCCGGATGACGTTCATCCTGTGGTGAACTCGAGAAAGAAAAGACAGACATCGTATGGTATCGTATCTAACCTTTCTTGAGAGCTGACAATTATGGTTATTCACAGTGAAATCCTTAATTTTCTTGGGGGATTTATTTTCGCTGATTTCGTGGGTAATCCACAAATTTATAAGTCAACGAACTACTAAAATAAGTACCAGTAACTTTATATAGCTGTATATATCCATGAAATAAAAAATAAAAAAAAACACCAAAAACAAGAAAATATGGCCGCGGGAAAATATATGCTTAAATAGTAACAATAAAATCACGCAGCTACTTTTTTATCCAAGGAAGATTTAGCATCAATTGTTTTATGTCCTTACTTATTATTCAGGTCGAGGCTGGAAACAGAATGTCATCACGTGGCGGACAATATCATACTCAAGGAAAATGCCGATTTACAAGCAGTGGTAAGTCACAGCTAGTGTGTAGAACAAAGTTGATTTTGGACAAATGTAACCGACATTTGCAAATATTTCGGAATTGAACTGTTTATAACACTGTTATAGCTCAATAAACACAAGAAAATACCAACATGTCAACATAATCATAATCCAAACTCAAATTTCATAAAACTAGGGCAAAACAACAGCAAATGAAAGACTTACACCGAGACCAATGCAACCGTACAAAGAGAATAAAACAAGGTGTCCCGATGTCACCCACCGTGTTAACCTTGCTCAATCAAAGTTAGTAATGTAACGTTCTCAGATGAGAGTAATGTATACAATAATGGAACCAACAGGCAAACTATCGAGCATCAAACACGTCTAGCTAAAAATGACACAAAGAAGTAGAATATTTATTAAGGAGATCATTTTGAATATTCATAAACATGATTAATAATACTTTTCTCTTCCTGACACTTTTCTTTTCTCTTCTGACAGGAAGACATTTAGAATCGCGTTTCAGACGTGGGCACGTGTTATACCAAAACGTTTCAAGTTTTCATTAGAAAATCCGGATATCCTGATAAAGTTTGCACGGGGTATCCATGGTGACGGTTACTACAACGGATTTGACGGAAAAGGTAAAATGTTATATATCAAAAGTATTTTTATCCAAAATGTTAAGCAAACACTTAATAGTGATTTTTGAAAACGTTAAATTGTCTGCTAGATTTCAATAGCAATATAGATGATAACACGGTTATTAAGACAAAAGTTAAATGTATGTTTAGTACATTTTATATACCAAAAATACAGTATACTAATGTAGAACAATTTTAAGTAATTCCAAACTCAAATCAAGAGCATATATTTGCATTTGGGTTTTTGAAGACCATTGGACTGATATTGATATGTCATTCATACTCGTATGAATGACACTGATGCACGGTACTTAACGTAAAATGGTTTATTTGCCAACAGTTCTTTGTAGCTCACATAATAGATTGTAGATACAAGGAGAGATATATGTTTGTTTACATATACCCTTGGTTTATGTGGATTCTTGTTTGCTCAGAAAGCAAAAGCTTAATTGTCAGTCCAAATAAATAAACATGCTAAAATGACACCTCGCTGCCAGATTTATATAAGGAACGTGAGGAATACTACGGTATCAAAGGCTGGAGACAGTTTCTGAAATTAGTGTAAAATTTCAATGCAGACTACACAATGATTATGATTCCCTCGCAATGAATGTTGGAGGGGATATAGATATGTTTTTGTACATAGTATTTATCATGGTCAGCTCTCTAGCGGTGACATTTCTGTGATCAAACTTCGCAGACTCATAACATAACTATTATGTCTTGACGGGAATCAAATTTCAGGGTTCTGGAGTCAAGGTCAAGGTCACTGTTTCTGTTTTTAGAAAATACTTGTTAGTATTCTGGTGATTTCATTTCCTGAGGAATTTCAATAAAAAATCATTGAGTTGTAAAGAACTGTAGAAAATCCACCTGTGTAGTCATTCAATGGTCCTTGTCAATCCTTTAGTGTGTTTATTCCTTTGTCCTCGTCAATCCTTTAGTGTGTTTATTCCTTGGTCCTCGTCAATCCTTTAGTGTGTTTATTCCTTGGTCCTTGTCAATCCTTTAGTGTGTTTATTCCTTGGTCCTCGTCAATCCTTTAGTGTGTTTATTCCTTGGTCCTAGTCAATCCTTTAGTGTGTTTATTCCTTGGTCCTTGTCAATCCTTTAGTGTGTTTATTCCTTGGTCCTTGTCAAACCTTTAGTGTGTTTATTCCTTGGTCCTTGTCAATCCTTTAGTGTGTTTATTCCTTGGTCCTTGTCAATCCTTTAGTGTGTTTATTCCTTGGTCCTTGTCAATCCTTTAGTGTGTTTATTCCTTGGTCCTTGTCAATCCTTTAGTGTGTTTATTCCTTGGTCCTAGTCAATCCTTTAGTGTCCTAGTCAATCCTTTAGTGTGTTTATTCCTTGGTCCTTGTTAAACCTTTAGTGTATTTATTCCTTGGTCCTTGTTAAACCTTTAGTGTGTTTATTCCTTGGTCCTTGTCAATCCTTTAGTGTGTTTATTCCTTGGTCCTTGTTAAACCTTTAGTGTGTTTATTCCTTGGACCTAGTACAACCTCTAGTGTGGTCATTCCTTGGTCCTTGTCAAACCTCTTGTGTGGCCATTCCTTGGTCCTTGTCAAACCTCCATTTAGGTCACTCCTTGGTCCAAGTTAAACCTGTAGTGAGGTCATTCCTTGATTCTTGTCAATCCTTTGGTATGTTTATTTCTTGGACCATGCCAAACCTCTAACGTGGTCATTCCTTGGTCTTTCTCAAATATCTAGTTTGGTCCTTGTCATGCCTCTAGTGTGATCATTCCTTGGTTCTTTTCAAGCTTCTAGTGTGGTCGTTCCTTTGTCCTTGTCATACCTCTATTGTTGTCAATCCTTTGTCCTTGTTAAACCTCGATTTAGGTTATTCCTTGGTCCTTGTGAAAACATGTAATGTGTTTATTCATTTGTCCTTGACAAAACCTCAAGTGTATAATTCCTTGGTCCTAGTCAATCCTCTAGTGTGTTCATTCCTTGGTCCTTGTCAATCCTCTAGTGTGGTCATTCCTTGGTCCTAGTCAATCCTCTAGTGTGTTCATTCCTTGGTACTAGTCAATCCTCTAGCGTGGTCATTCCTTGGTCCTTGTCAAATCTCCTGTTTGGTATTTACTTGGTCCTTGTCAAATCTCCTGTTTGGTAATTCCTTGGTCCTTGTCAAATCTCCTGTTTGGTAATTCCTTGGTCCTTGTCAAATCTCCTGTTTGGTAATTCCTTGGTCCTTGTCACATCTCCTGTTTGGTAATTCCTTGGTCCTTGTCACATCTCCTGTTTGGTAATTCCTTGGTCCTTGTCAAATCTCCTGTTTGGTAATTCCTTGGTCCTTGTCAAATCTCCTGTGTGGTCATATCCTGGAGTTTGATTAAACTTCAGACAATTGACTTTTTTCTTTATCGCCCTTAAGTCAGTGTGGATCTATTAGGGATTGGTATTGCTTGCGATGCCTTGCTTCTGTGTGTATTTAGTGAAAATGTCTAATTATCAAAACGGTATGAATTCACATGTTTTAGCTTCAGTTTCATGTCCCGTATCGAAAGATCAGGTATATATTGCTTTTGTGCTGTCTATCTGTCTGTCTGTTTGTCTGTATGTATGTTTGTTTTCAGCTTTAACCTTGCCCAAAGCCATTGCTTCGTAAGATGTATGGCTTTCATGTTTGGTCTGTGTGTTCCTTAGGACAAGACCTTTCTGGTAGTAGCAACATTTTCGACCATGACATTCGATCTGCATTTGAAAGCTTTGGCCTAATCTATTGCATAATAAAGTCATAAGTGTTTCACAAAGTGTGCATGCAATTAACACAATATGCCTTAACGGTATAGGTTTGATATCCCACTTCAGAATTTATTTGCAACCCGGGGAATATTGTTTGATTGACACCTCTTGGTTTTTTTTTCAGGAATGACGTTGGCGCATGCTTTCCGACCCGGGAACCAACCCCTGTCCGGTGATACTCACTTCGACGATGACGAAGACTGGAGTCAGGAAGGAAAAGGAAACTCTACTCATCCCGACCTCCTTGCTGTCGCCACTCACGAGTTCGGACACGCCATCGGACTTGAACATTCCGCGGACTACGACAGTATCATGTCACCATTCTTTGCGGCCAGTCGGACGGAACTGACTGAGAGCGATATCAGAGCGGCTCAAACTATCTATGGTAAAATGGAAGTGACGATTCTAAGTGAAGAAGAGGGGCACCGTTGGATTCCCACTTTTGTTAATCATTGCACGGTTCAATTTATACATATAAACATGTACTTGTCTTTCAACGTCGTGTTTAATTGGTAAACTAAAAAGATTTGGCTATACTATGTCTAAATATAGATTTGCATTGAAATATGGTATTTACTTAATGTTTGTCGTTATGATGTCGGGATAATTTCAAATAGATGAAGTAGGAATCAAGTGCGCTTTTACTTTGGCCAATATAAACAATTTATCTGGCACAAACAAGTCTAGCAATCGGAATTCAAACCGAGTTATGTTTTTCTACAGTGAGCAACTACCTGTAGTGTCTGTATCATAGTTAATTATTGTTGTCAGGTTCAAAGCCACGGATTCAACCTAATTCAGTGACGATAAAAAACACAAACATCCTCACTGAAAACACAACACCCAAACCATGGTACCGCAACATACCTAGAACGACGACTGACTCACCGAGACGGCCGAGGCTCACGAAACTACCGCATTGCCAGGATGTAGACGCTACGTTTATCGGTTGGTATACACACAATAAATTGCAATATACACGTCTATGTATATTTGTCGCAAATAAAAAAAAAAAAAAAAAATACTAAAAAGCTCGAGTTCAGTGAAACTATGGCAAATTATGAATTAGTGCACATAGGATTATAGTACAGCCGAAAAAGTTTATTTTTTTACTGGTTATGTTATTAGAACTACTACTTTTTTGAAGACTACCTATTGTAAAAGAGTTATTTTCCTTGTTGTTTACAGGAAGCGACGGTTACGTAAGTGTCATAGCTAACGATACCTTATTCCAAAGCGACAGGAAGTCTGGATCCCGGAGGTCCTCAGCGTTGAGGTCAATTTATCCTCACGCGCCTATCCCGGTGGGAGCGGCAACTTACTTAAAAGGAAGGCTTTATTTATTTAAAGGTAAGACTCTAGAAAGAACATTGAACTTCATATTGAATCGCACACAATCATTCATTTTGCCTTCATTTTATCGAGTTTGAATCAAGATTCGATTTGCATGTCGCAATTTTCTTTGGTATTGTGGAACATATGTTTATGATTCTGTGTTGTTAAAAATTTGAATAATCCTGTGTGTTTATTCTTTAAGGTATTTTGTTTGTGGGAATTTTCACTTTGAAACTTTGTCCATAAGGTATATATATGTTTTACTAATATGTGCAGTGTCTTTTGAGTGTTGACGATAAGTTATGAGGTACGTATGTTTTGTGTCTTGTGTGTGTTGACGCCAAGCTATGAGGTACTTGTGTTTTGTGTCTTTTGTGTGTGTTGACGATAAGTTATGAGGTACGTATGTTTTGTGCCACTTGTGTGTTTTGACGCTAAGTTATGAGGTTCAGATGTTTTGTGTCTTTTGTGTGTGTTGACGCTAAGTTATGCGGTTCAGATGTTTTGTGCCTTTTGTGTGTGTTGACGCTAAGTTATGAGGTTCAGATGTTTTGTGTCTTTTGTGTGTGTTGACGATAAGTTATGAGGTACGTATGTTTTGTGTCTTGTGTGTGTTGACGCCAAGCTATGAGGTACTTTTGTTTTGTGTCTTTTGTGTGTGTTGACGCTAAGTTATGAGGTTCAGATGTTTTGTGTCTTTTGTGTGTGTTGACGATAAGTTATGAGGTACGTATGTTTTGTGCCACTTGTGTGTTTTGACGCTAAGTTATGAGGTTCAGATGTTTTGTGTCTTTTGTGTGTGTTGACGCTTAGTTATGAGGTTCAGATGTTTTGTGTCTTTTGTGTGTGTTGACGCTAAGTTATGAGGTTCAGATGTTTTGTGTCTTTTGTGTGTGTTGATGCATAGTTATGAGGTTCAGATGTTTTGTGTCTTTTGTGTGTGTTGACGCTAAGTTATGAGGTTCAGATGTTTTGTGTCTTTTGTGTGTGTTGACGCTTAGTTATGAGGTTCAGACGTTTTGTGTCTTTTGTGTGTGTTGACGCTTAGTTATGAGGCTCAGAAGTTTTGTGTCTTTTGTGTGTGTTGACGATAAGTTATGAGGTACGTATGTTTTGTGTCTTGTGTGTGTTGACGCCAAGCTATGAGGTACTTGTGTTTTGTGTCTTTTGTGTGTGTTGACGCTAAGTTATGAGGTTCAGATGTTTTGTGTCTTTTGTGCGTGTTGACGATAAGTTATGAGGTACGTATGTTTTGTGCCACTTGTGTGTTTTGACGCTAAGTTATGAGGTTCAGATGTTTTGTGTCTTTTGTGTGTGTTGACGCATAGTTATGAGGTTCAGATGTTTTGTGTCATTTGTGTGTGTTGACGCTTAGTTATGAGGTTCAGATGTTTTGTGTCTTTTGTGTGTGTTGACGCTTAGTTATGAGGTACGTATGTTTTGTGTCTTTTGTGTTTGTTGACGCTTAGTTATGAGGTTCAGATGTTTTGTGTCTTTTGTGTGTGTTGACGCTAAGTTATGAGGTTCAGATGTTTTGTGTCTTTTGTGTGTGTTGACGCTTAGTTTTGAGGTTCAGACGTTTTGTGTCTTTTGTGTGTGTTGACGCTTAGTTATGAGGTTCAGATGTTTTGTGTCTTGTGTGTGTTGACGCCAAGCTATGAGGTTCATATGTTCTGTGTCTTTTGTGTGTGTTGACGCTAAGTTATGAGGTTCAGACGTTTTGTGTCTTTTGTGTGTGTTGACGCTTAGTTATGAGGTTCAGATGTTTTGTGTCTTGTGTGTGCTGACGCCACGCTATGAGGTTCAGATGTTTTGTGTCTTTTGTGTGTGTTGACGCTAAGTTATGAGGTTCAGATGTTTTGTGTCTTTTGTGTGTGTTGACGCATAGTTATGAGGTTCAGATGTTTTGTGTCTTTTGTGTGTGTTGACGACTTTAACTTTGTTGTTTCGGTGTGTTGTAGCTTTGAAGTCACGTATCAATTATATGACAACTTTCACTGTTTTACTTTACACATGATATCATTTCTATCTAAATGAACAGGTAGCCACGTTTGGCGCTACACTAAACACAGATTGGATTACGGTTTCCCGAAGAAGATATCAACCCACGAGAAAGGCGAATATCCTCGAGCCGCGATAAAGATGGAAGGATACAGGAGTCGGCGGATATATCTTTTTGGTGTAAGTTTTGGTTCTTTTTTGACAGAGAGAAAAAAAACGAAATAACCCGATTGCTTACATTTAACTGGTTCAACCGTTTAAAACAGATGAATCGATGAATATGACAGGCACAAATTGGAATCAAAGTTTACCTCAGACCTATTCGGAATGAACAATTGGACATAGCGACTGAACATCACTTGTTTTCAGAATGTATTCATACATAAAACAAGTCGTTCATACAAAAGATTAACATGGCGCGTGGCATCTGTGAAGCAGACGACAGTTTTCCTGATCTCATTCCCGTTTTAGGAGTCGACGTGTAAATCTTTTTTTTTTCTTCTTATTTTGTCAGATCTTTGTCAATTTTGTGTTAGAATAATGATTCTGCTTATATGTCTGTATTTCTGTGCTCCCCGAATTTTTAGGGAACACATATAGTCGTCTTTTCCTCCGTATCCGGAGCATTACTTTGCTTACATTCAAACTAGGATGATGAAACTTGGTTATGGTAGTAATACATTTTACATAATTCAGGGCCCGAAACTCCTGTATCACACAGTTCCTTTAGTTAAAAAATTGTTTCCAATCATGATTTTTTTTTCTTTTTCTTTCTTTTTTTTTTGGAAAGCATTCATCACTTTCATCTTTACTCTTGTTTTCAAATATGATGAACAATTTGGTATTCACTGTTACTAATTGTCTTATATAAACTGAAGAAACAAATGATGTTTAAGTCGCTGTTTAAGGATGATATGCATATATTACAGAAAACGAAATTCTGGGAATGGAGTATACATAATGATGACGTCATAGGGCGTAAGCAGTACGACATCACCCAGTTCTGGAAAGGTGTGCCGAACTCCCCCAACACTGCCATCACCTGGACTGATAAGGCCATTTATTTCGTAAAGAATGACATGCAAGTGTTCTGACTTACCACTAATCATTATATGTATTTGTTTATATAAGAATAACTTCAAATAACACGCCAGATTAAGCATTAGCGCTTTTCATTCCTGAATCTTCATGATGCTTAATTAATTGCCCAGATACAGTGTCTGTGAAGTAATAAGAAGACTGATTATATGACGTCATAACTGAACGGGATATCATTACGTAGTTTATATGATTCTTAGACAATACTGTTTAGTTTGGGTTTAAAAGTTCTAATAAAATACATTCCTTTTCTTTCAATGGGATTCTCCGAATAGAATTTGTAGAAAGGAAAGATTTTAAATGTTTTCTTTCCGAAAATGTCTAAATGTTCACTTAGTTTTATTTTTCTGTATTCTGGAGAGATGAGGTGCTGTTGGTGGACTCGAATGCGTGCCCGTAGTGTTGTGCCAGTTTTTGCGATGTGATATTCGTCGCAACCGAGGCATAATATACAGTATATTAGGTGTTTAGATGAGCATGACACATACGCATTCACTGAGAATTTTATTCCTCTGAAGTGGTGTGTTTATCCTTCCACTATATATTCACAAGTACCGCACCGTTGGTATCCACATTCTGTTACATTATACCTGATCTGTTTATAGTTTGAACAAAACCTGGATTTACACAGGAGTCTTTTGGAAGTTGTTTGTTTGTCTTTTGCTGTTGATAAATTATTCTATAATTATATAAATAATTTCCCGTGTTATATAACGTATCCATCAACCAGATGTATTGTTTTATCATGTTTTAGGTTTTACAAAGTGAGCCAAAGAACAAGACGCCTTACAAGACGATTCCCGAAACATATGCCAGTACCCTGGATGAGAGATATATGTATATAAATCAACAAAGTGTTACAGACACTGCCTTTTACATTCGGTGAGAGATATTTAAATTAGGGTAAACGGGAATTGTTAATTGGATTCGACAATATAATAGACAATAGGATTAGAGCAAATCAGCTCGAAAAAAGGTAGACCGTCGCAGGCCAATACTACACAGGAAAGGGATTAAAGGTAGACCGCATCGGGTCAATACTAAACAGGGAGGGGATTAAACGTAGACCGCAGCGGGCCAGTACCAAACAGGGAGTGGATTAAAGGTAGACTGCCGCGGGCAAATACTAAACCGGGAGAGGATTAAAGGTAGATCGCAGCGGGGCAGAACTTAACAGGAAGTGGATTAAAGGTAGACCGCAGCGGGCAAATACTAAATCGGGAGAGGATTAAAAATAGACAGCAGCGGGCCAATACTAAACAGGGAGGGATTAAAGGTAGACCGCAGCGGACCAATACTAAACAGGGAGGGATTAAAGGTAGACAGCAGCGGGCCAACACTAAACAGGGAGGGATTAAAGGTAGACAGCAGCGGGCCAATACTAAACAGGGAGGGATTAAAGGTAGACAGCAGCGGGCCAATACTAAACAGGGAGGGATTAAAGGTAGACAGCAGCGGGCCAATACTAAACAGGGAGGGATTAAAGGTAGACAGCAGCGGGCCAACACTAAACAGGGAGGGATTAAAGGTAGACCGCAGCGGGCAAATACTAAACAGGATGGGATTAAAGGTAGACAGCAGCGGGCCAACACTAAACAGGGAGGGGATTAAAGGTAGACCGCAGCGGGCCAACACTAAACAGGGAGGGGATTAAAGGTAGACAGCAGCGGGCCAACACTAAACAGGGAGGGAATTAAAGGTAAACCGCAACGGGCCAACACTAAACAGGGTGGGAATTAAAGGTAGACCGCAACGGGCCAACACTAAACAGGGAGGGAATTAAAGGTAAACCGCAACGGGCCAACACTAAACAGGGTGGGAATTAAAGGTAGACCGCAACGGGCCAACACTAAACAGGGAGGGTGAGGGGACGGAAATCTCGCACACCCTTAACCTTACGGCCAACTGCTACACGGAGGAAAACCGAATCGACTCTAATACAATGCTACCGTCTTTTGCCATGTTTACTTCTTTACTATAATGATCTCATATATGTAGGATTATAGTACAACACTCAAAGCAGTTGGTCGTATCCTTACTATCCTGTACACTACGTACGTCAGTACCAGTACGTTCCACACTGGTCATTTGTCTGATGAAGGTGACTGTGTAGATCTCGTACACTACGTACGTCAGTACTAGTACGTTCCACACTGGTCATTTGTCTGATGAAGGTGACTGTGTAGATCTCGTACACTACGTACGTCAGTACTAGTACGTTCCACACTGGTTATTTGTCTGATGACGATGACCGTGTACACACTGTACGTCAGTATTTTCCACACTGGTTATTTGTCTGATGACGATGACCGTGTAGTTATCGAAACGTCATAATCTAATTTTCTACTGGTTGAGTTATTGAGTGATGACGTCACTCCTGCTGTTAATCTGATTCTAATTGTAGAATATGACGTAATTCTTTGCTATTTAGTAATGACATCACTGTTTATCTGTTTCTAAGCTTTTGATACCAGGTCACATCATGTGCACTTGTATGCGAGGTAGAGATGCTCGGAATGTGGACTATTGTGATCACGCATCACGATAATCGAATCCCATGATAGATGCCTCGTTATGATAATTGTCTGTTAAGCCCGATGTCTTTCATGTAGATAAATGTAATGATATATATACCTATATAAACTTATAAATATAAAAAATGGTATTTATATACTGCATTTTGTCACATAGTATTTCTAGAAATACTTATCTGAAGATATAACGGTCAAAATCGAAAAGCATTTTAGATAAGTATGTTGGAAATATTGAATATCTGAGAAAAATTGTCATCCATCCTTAGAATTTCTATAAATGGAACATAAATCTGCCCTTATGTTGTAAAGTACATTTTTAGTCAACATGAAGTGAAATGTAACCCCTGTATGTTAACTTAATAAAATTCCATATTTCTAGTTTTCCACAGAATTTGAATAATCTTTAGTATATTTCAAACTAACTTAATTAGATACCATTTGTTTTCTGTGTATATTATTGATAGTTATTGATAAGGCTTTTGTTAAATATTATTAAGTCTATAAAACCGTCCACATTGGACATCAAACTATTGATTAATTAATCTAATTATCTAAATAAATATACACTTTCTCGTTGACCAGTGAAGGTACGCGAAATATCGTTAGTTTACATGTCGTAGAACAAAGGAATATTGGCCAAGACGGTAAAAAGTATATGTAAAGTTTGTTTGGTTCATATATACATGTGAGTGAGATATTGATCGTCTCGGCACTGAACAATGTCGGACAACACAATAGGGACCGTAAGGTATCGCCGTATTTAGTCATACTAAATAGGCACATCATTATCATTCATGTCAACTAATGGTGTCTGGATCGATTAGTGTGGAGATCCGAACTGATGCTACATGTTTGACTTAAGTGTTTGTTGGTCGATAAAATGACTGGTGTTTACCATATTCCTTACTGTAATGACAAGGCACTATGTGTGTTTTACCTTTATGTACACGGGGGTTTCTTTAACGGAGCAAAAGACATTTCTTTTGTCTTGTGTCTTATTCCGGTTTATTTTCAAACACAATAAAATTTGTTGGTGTGAAATGAAGCATCCCGTGTCCAGTTATTTATTTTAAAGATTGCTTTATGTTTATTTGTTTGTTTTTTTTTGTTTGTTTTGAATGTATGTATTATCAGTCAATATCACCACACGTACAAATCGATGTGGTTACCGTACCAGGGGCGTAGCTAGCTCAGCAGAAATGTGTAAGCCCAGGCGAAGGGGTCTGAATTTCATGATTTCAAAGATGTTTTGAATCGTTTTCTGAGACAGTTTTTTTAACAACAAACTTCAACCCCTGATATTTATTTTCAACCTTAGTTTTGTAATTTTGTCCGACATACTCTACGCACGGATTTTTGATGTGTAAGCCCGGGCTTTCTATGGAAGCTACGCCCCTGAGTACGCGATGTTTATATTGATTTGTATATTGGACGATTGAGAAAAAGTATAGACGTTTTCATACTTTTACATCGACATTTATTGAAAAAATGTTTGTCCAAAACTACACAAAAATAGAATTGTTTTGTATTAATAAAAGCACGGTTTTTCTGTTCTGACAATACAAGTATGTACTCAAGGTGTAAATTTATCAGTAAGGTTTTGGTTTTTTGTAAACGACTTACTTCCCTTTGCCCGGAATAGCTGATAAGCCATTGATAATGACGTACATATTTGACCCCCATCCGTTTATGAAGTATTATCGATCGATTTTTTTCTCTTAATAAAAGTTTTTCTCTCGGTCTTATTTCTATGGATAACTGAGCTTATAACAGACACAGAACTGCTGTAAAGGAAATACCATCTCTCCCATTTGAGACTAAAAGAAAGGAAAGACATCTCCATTGAAAGCGGGACTTGTAAAAGACACCATCGAAAGGCAAGTCAAAATGTCATCCACTTTGTATATGACGAAATATTGGCGTATTATCGTGTATTCTGAATCCCGGTAGTAAACCATAGATACAACATTAAGTCAAAATGACATACACTATACCACATAAGTTTGAATAAATTGAGCGTTCTCATATGATATCGTCAGAAAAAGGAAAAAAAGTATATATTGAAAATATTTGTTGACGAATAACAATGTTTGTAGATACAAATGATGATAATGATAGTTCAATAAAGGAAAATTAGGGTTAAAATTAAGGAGTTATTTATGATGAAATCAGCAAACATCATCGCTGACACTGTCCCTTGTTTGTGAAATATTACCTTTCCTTCAGTATATATACCAGCTAGATAACAAGAATTAGGTCCGGATGTACTGGATTAGACGTCAGAATCATTATAAATTTCCTGTAACGCTGGTAAATTCTAGCCGCAATATACCGCTCAGCTAGAGAGAACTTCTCCTTAGCTCGATTGGCTGAGCGCCAGAGGTCTAGGGTTCGAATCCTAGCGGAGGCATTGAAGTAGTTAATTACCTCTGTCATATCTTTTAAGGACGACGTACATTTATCATAGAGGTGTTATATGATAGAAAAAATATAGTAAAAAATCAGTTGATACGTTAGGAAACAGGCTAGGAAGAGCCAAGACTTTTAATCAACACTACAGATGGACATATAATTGAAAAGAGAGGACAAAATACGGACAAATGGACATACAATCTGATTTCTACTGATCATCTAACTTCGTTGATGTTTGTATAAAAACACTTGACTTAAACTGTTCTTATATTATTTCATGTGTTTTTTTAAAGATCATAGTAATATTTAATTGACAGGTGACACTGATTGAAATGATCACAATAACATTTAACATAATAAAAAGGATATACTAACACTAACAGGCATTAAATAACAATCAAACTAGGGCTCGTCAGTGATACTAAGGGCCTAAAGTTTGAAGCCTGGGAGGTGAGTGAGAAAAATCCAAAGCGATCGAAAGAAAAGTCAAAATCTAGATGGGGTGGTGCAATAGCATCGAGTAAATTTCGTAATTTTCACATATCGTCCAGTACGTGTGTGTATTTTGAACCGCGTTCTCTATCGCCCAAATCACTCACGGAACAATGGTCACAGGTGTACTAAAAATTTAAATATGAAATTTTTTGTTTACAGATACTATAAAAATTGTCTTTGTTATTTAAGATCAAGCATGGTAAAAGTACCATAAGTAAAGACATATGGACAAATGACTTAAACATCATGCATATACAGTCAAAATTGTGAAAACGTTCATTCTTGTATGACGTGACAGATAAAATTAATTACATGATTTCAAGACAAGTACACAGACATATTTTGTAAAAAAAAGATACACTTCTAAAATGGATAAAACACAGGTGTTACCTCAAACTCAGCGGCCATCTTCGAGATAACAAGTATTCATTTAAGCCGTTATGTTTTGTGTATATAAGACACAATAAGACACAATACTGTATTTGTTCTTAAAATGAGTCGGTCCTGAAGGCCCTTATGTATGGTGCTCACAACAATACCACCATTGTTTATCATCACAGGTAAAAAGTTCATCTTATTCCAGACAACTGTCGATGATTACGTACAAAACCTCGAAGATTGTGAAGGCTATGTTGAGGCAGAAGTCAATGATAAAAGAGAGGACTTTTAGTAGAGTGATTAAGGTCACAAAGGTGTATAAAGCCACAATACATACCACGCCGTCTGAAAAAAATAGAGAGCAAAATTTCAAAACGTAAAACGTCTAGTATCATTGTGAGAAATGTAAAAAAACGAATAGTAACATCGTATTTAGAACATTCAACAAGAATTATAGATGAACAAGAGAATCGGCAAGACCGATCGATGTTCCCAGAATAAACACTTGAAGTTTCATGTTGATATCTCTTATAGCTTTTGTGTTACGTTCTGAACAAAATTTAAGTCTGAAAAATAACAAAGGGCAATAACTCCTCAATTATGCAAAAGAGAGTGATGGTTCTTGTGTACTGCACTTCTCCTTGTTGAGATCTACCTACCTATTAAGTTTTATGTTGATATCTCTGAGTATTTGTAATATGCTACAGACAAAATTATGACGGAAGGACAAAGCGGGAACATAAAAAGAACAAACGGAGGCAAATTTACAGTCTTATTTGTCATATCACTTCGTGAAAAATAATCTTATGTATGAAATATCACCAACATGCTTCACACTGGTCAATTGTGATGCGGGTGACGTCATCAACACGTCACGCCTAATATCTTAAGCGGTTGAGATAATAGCATGAAAAATTGATGTGATTTTTGAGATAATGACATAAAAAGACTTACAAAAATAATCTTTTGCCAGCATTTCGGGTACTTGTTCCACTAATGTGTAGTTTAAATCGTTAAAGTAGATCCGGATCTCGGCATACTCCCTGTGCCAAACAATAACATTATACATGAACATAAAAAATGACTGATTATACATGGGTTAAGTTTATTAATCAATCATAGAGAATTTCAACTACACATGATATTACACCCATACCTTTCATCAACATTTATTTTTCTATCAACGGTAAACAAAACCGATAAACGTTTAGTACCTGAGATTTGAAAAGCCTTTGTTGCGAAGCATGTCAGCGCTGTGATCAGATGAGAACTCTACAATCGATACATTCGCAGTATAAGACATACTCTCACACCGAAATGGACACCTGCACGTGTGCTGTAGCTTCATCTCAAAATAATCTGAAACGTGAGCAATGAATGCACAATGCATAACAGGTACCTTCACACCTGAATATCAACACAAAACGTAGATAGGTAGCTTCAAATCAAATGAACAATGCACATACAATACATGCCTTATTGTGTTTCAAAGTAAACTTGGTAATGTATAATGTTGCATCGTGTATCATGGCTGAGAAGTAAACTTTGATGTTTAGAATGTTGTATCGTGTTTAGAAGTAAATTTTGATGTTTAGAATAATGTATCATGTTTAGAAGTAAACTTTGATGTTTAGAATAATGTATCATGTTTAGAAGTAAACTTTGATGTTTAGAATAATGTATCTTGTTTAGAAGTAAACTTTGATGTTTAGAATAATGTATCTTGTTTAGAAGTAAACTTTTTTTTTCTTTTATTTTTGAAAAGTTTCATATTTTTTTTACAGATATTGACATCTACATGTGCAACACACTTTCCCATACATCATCATCATCATCATCCTCATCCTCATCATCATCAACCATCGTCATCATCTGTATCTCATTAAATAACAACATCCTCATCATAAACCATCATCAACCTCATCATCATCATCATCATCATCATCATCATCATCAAAAATATCATCATCAGCATTTTCATCAACATCCGCTATTTCTACCAACATATAGACATACATATAGACATGCATACCTTTGTACATGTATCACTCACATCATCACACACGCATTTCATGTTCTCTGCAAAAACAAAAAGAAATCCAATAAATTAAGTCAGTCAATATTAAGTCAAGAGAGAGAGAGAGAGAGAGAGAGAGAGAGAGAGAGAGAGAGAGAGAGAGAGAGAGAGATGACTGGGCTACAGATGAAACTAAAATATATGTAAGTAGAGAGAAATATTTCCTTTTTCATAGATGTTCTTAAAAAAAAAATACCTAAGTGAATTCACCAATCATTAAAAAGGGAAAATTGTCTGCGTAGAGATATAATGATATATATATATGTATATATTTAAGAAAGAGAACTAATATTTCATGAGTGTAAGAAAAATTGATGGCTAATAATATCAATACCAATTAAAGCTTAAATATCACTTAAGTCTAACAATCTTCTCCATTTTCTCCATTTATTTTCTAAATTCTGCTGTGCAAGATCACCTTTGCTGTTAGCAATATATTTTTGAAATGTGTAATACTCTTTGATTGAGTTTATCAGAATATTTGGATTTAAGATTTTATGTATACATCTTGATTTATATATATATATATAACTTAATCATGATCAGAATTTCATTATCTGCTGAGTTTCCCATAGCATTGTCATAATCTGAAGTTACCCCAAAAATAAAGCTTTTCTTGTTAAAAGAAAATGGAATAAATAGTGCATCAAGAAGAGTTTCAACATTAACCAAACATTTCTGAGTTTCTCGACATTCCTACAAAGTATGAATTATTGTCTCTCTCTCCAAGTTGCAGAGAGGACAGATAGGACTATTTGCTAATCCAGCTTTAAACAAATATGTATTTGTTGTTAAAATATGTTGCACTATTCTGTATTGAAACCACTGTAGCTTTGTATTCTTTGTAACCTTAAATGGAGTTTTATAAATATCAGACCAGGTCAACTCAATATCTTCAAATATGTCTTCCCACTTCTTCCTACCTATAGATACAGTACATTTTTTAACCATAAAATTATATAGATCCTTAGTCCCTTTTGTATTTTTCACGAAAAAAAATATGTTACTTGGGATGATAGGGTGAAAGATTAACTGCCTTCTATAGCCTATCTTTGTTACATATGATTTAATAGCAGAGATCACACCATTATATTGAAGAAAGTTTGTATTAACTTGATAAATCTCATTAAATTCTTGAAGAGTGTAGAACGAGCATGTATCAATATCTTTTATCAAATCATAAATTATTGTTACTCCCCTCTTGTACCACAATTTATAAAAAATAGTCTTTTTCCCAATAAGTAAATCTCTGTTATACCATAATGGCAATGTCAATATGGAGTTTTTCTTTCTTTCCTTTACTGTATCTGAATCATTAAATCTTTCCCAGGCTTTAAACACATCCTTCCAAAATTTATTTTTGCATTTATTTTTACATTCTTGAATATAGGCACCACCACATATAAATAATTTGTGTGGGTCTGAGAATGTTTTGAAAATATGTTGCCACTTTGATGTTTTTTTATATAACCTTCTTATCCAACCTAATTTTAAAGAATCTATAAATACCCTAACATTAACCATTTTCAGACCCCCCTCATAATAATTCTGCGTGATAATATCTCTCTTTATTTTATCCACCTTACTATTCCACAAAAAGTTGAATAAAACTGTATTGAGATCTTGTAAAAACTTTTCATCAGGGTTAGGTAAGGAAATAAATAAATGGTTAAATTGTGAAAGAAGAAGAGATTTTATCGAGACTATTTTACCAATTGGTGTAAGTGCTCGTCTACTCCAAGTTTTAACAAGCATTTTAAGTTTAATTAGCTTTTTATCAAAATTTAATTTTGGGATCTCATGTAAATTAACACTAAAATCTATTCCAAGCAGTTTAAATTTATTTTTTCCCCATTGTAAGCCTAATTCAGGTAAAAATGTATCTTCACTGTAACTTTTGCTCCCTATCCAAATAACTTGAGTTTTATCAACATTGAGATTTAAACCAGGTATCTTCGCAAAATATTTCAATTCGACAATAGATTCTTTTAAAGACATTTCAGAACCATCTAGAATAAGTGAAGTGTCATCTGCATACTGAGAAAGGAGAATTGGACAGTTATTCACATTGATACCCTTAATCTTATTGTTATTTCTAAGTCTAATTCCTAGTATTTCAACAAATAGTATGAAAAGGTATGGTGCAATTGGGTCGCCTTGACGACAGCCTCTTTTGATATTTACAAAAGAAGATAAGTTCCCCCCTGATTTACAGTTGCAGTAATGTTAGTGTGAAACAATATAACCCAATTTCGAATATCAGAACCAAAATTAAAATAATTCAAAACATTATCAATAAATTTCCATGATACTGAGTCAAACGCTTTCTCAAAATCTAACATTAATAACATACCTGGGATATAGCTTTCGTCTGCATATTGCATAATATCATAAACAAGTCTAATATTTTCTCCAATATAGCGACCTGAAAGAAATCCTGTTTGATCCTCACAAATTAACTTATCTAAAACTGTTCTAATCCTACATGCTATGCATCCTGAGGCTATCTTATAAACTATATTTAATAATGTTATAGGTCGCCATTTTTTTAAAAACTGTCTGGGCTTATCACCCTTGGGAATACAAGTAATGACACATTGTCTTTGTGTTATCGATAACAAACCTTTACTATATCCATAGTTAATAGATCTGACAATAAAAACTCCTAGCTGTTTCCAAAAACATTTAAAAAATTCAACAGTAAAATCATCTGTACCTGGACTTTTGTTATTCTTCATGTTTTTCAAATTTTTTGTTGCTTCCTCTATAGTAATTAGACCTTCTAAATTTTCAGCCTCATTATTTTTTAATGTTGGAACATCACATCCATCCAAAAGTTCAATCAAATCAACATCATCTGTCTCATATCTGTCATCATATAGTTTTTCATAAAAAGAACATACCTCCTCAAGAATATCTTCCTGCTGTGATATTATGACATTTTCTTTCTCTATCTTTGGTATTATTTTTTAAAATTCCTATTTTCTAAATTTAAAAAATATTTAGTTGGTTTTTCCCCCTCTTCATGCCATTGTGCCCTAGATCTTATAACATTGCCTTTAATCTTGTTAACTCTAATATTTTCTAATTCTTTTTTCTTACGTTCTAATTCTTCAATATCAACCTGCTCTTGGTCCTCCAAGTTTTGTATCTCATTTCTAATAATGTTTTCATTTCTATTTTGCTGTTTCTTTTTAAAGGATGAGTAGGATATGCTCTTTCCCCTAATTTACATTAACAATGTTTCAAAAAAAAGTTGATCATCAATTGAAAATTGAATCTCAGTATCTGGAATATTGATTATATTATCCTTATTGTAAACAGGTAGACAATACTGCATTTTTGTCTGTAGAATAACATTTTTAACCAAATCAAGATACACCTCGTCATACAGCAAAGAGGAATTAAATTTCCACAGACCCTTTCCTCGTTTAAATTCATTAAATTTCAAATTAAGTAAAGGAAATGAGTGATCTGACCTGTATCCTGGTTCAATAGTTGCACTAGTTACACTGGATAGTAAATTATCTGATATCAAAAAAAGTCTAATCTAGCCTGTTTCAATGGGTTCTTCCTCCTCAAGAATAATGTATCTTGTTAAGAAGTAAACTTTGTTGTTTAGAATGTCTTATCGAGTTTAAGTGATTTTGTTTTGTTTAGAAAGGTATTATGTATTTAAGAGTAAACTTTGTTGTTGAGAATGTTGTATCGTGTTTATGAGTAAAACTTAGTTTTTTAATTGCCGTATTTTGTATTGAAGTAAATTTCGTTATCTAGAAAGTTGTATCGAGTTTAAGAGTAAATTTTGTTGTTTAGAATTCTGTATTGTGTTTAAGGGCAAATTTTGTTGGTAAAATATGTTGTATCGTGTTTAAGAGTAAACCGTGTTATTTAGAATTTTGTATTGTGTTGTAGAGTAAATTTGGTGTTTAGAATTTTGTATTGGGTATAAAAGTAAATTTTGTTGTTTAGAATATAGAATCGTGTTTAAGAGTAAACTTTGTTTTTTAAGAATGTTGTATCGATAGTAAGAGTTAACGTTTTGGTTTAGAATGTTGTATCGTGTTCAGAAGTAAACTTTGTTGTTTAGAATCTTGTATCCTGTTTAGAAGTAAACTTTGATGTTTAGAATAATGTACCGTGTTTAGAAGTAAACTTTGTTATTTAGAATGTTGTATCTTGTTTAGGAATAAATTTTGTTGTATAAAATGTTGTATTGCGTTTAGAAGACAATTTTGTTATTTAGAAAGTCTCATAGTAAAATTATTGTTGTTAGGGGTTTGTACACATTAATAATGAATCGCATATATCATGGACAGATAAGTTATTGACACATTAGTGTTCGACATTCATTTTTGCCTCCGTTCTTCTGACTATTTTCCAACTCAATCTCTTCCATAAGACTGTTTGTATAGATTTGGACACCATAACATAAAACCTTAATAGAAAAAAAGATATACCTGTATGTGATAGAAGTATGTACAGCTAATGTTTCAGGCTTAACATGTGGAACTTACATGCTTTTGGTTTGTAACAGGAAACGAACTGCATAGGAGTACATATCGTGTCGTTACCTGTTCGATGAAAATACAATTTTGTAACACACATCGAAAATAAATATTTAAAGATGAAAATAAATTTTAAAAAAATCAGATAGAAAATAAAAACGAAATAAATAAAATAATAAAAAACCCATTAAAAACGACTTCCATATTTTGTCAACAATGACTATTATGAAACAAAAATATATAATGTTGAACGTTCGCTTCAATATAACACAGAAAATAAAGGAAAGCATTCCTTTATTTCGTTACAAAAAAAAAAAAAAAAAAAACACGTTATCTGTCTTGAAATCATATTCATAAATTACGTCTGTTGAACAATTTTGTAGAGTTATTATATTCGAACAGATAAGTCAAATAACATACCGGATTTAACAACCCAATTCATATACGTGACATAGTAGTTTTATTTCCTCTGTATGGAAACTCTGTATACGCCGACTTACCCGGATCTGTGTGACTGCGACATTTACACTGCCGTGTTGTGTAATTCTGTCGACACTCCATCAGGCAGGCTGAGTAGCTGTATTGCCTGTAAAACTCCAGGGGACTGGAGAACGATGGCTGGCTGGTGTCTACACAGTAAGTTTCCTCCCTTGGTAGACTTCGGTAGGGCCGACCTAAGTACTTGTACTGCAGTAAAGCGAAACTAACGATTATAATGGACAAATAATGTATAAACGACCATTGTAATTGTCGCATTAAGTTTTGTTATCATTGCTTCGTTCTCCTATTAATGATCGATGGACTTTAAACATTAATGTTTAATATAAATCGATTTTGTCAAAATGGCTAGTGAAAAAAAAATGGCCACGAAAAGTTATATTTTAAAACCACGAAATTACTGACACACTAAGAAAATTATTGCACCTACAAGTGAAAATGCGTGATAAACGATGATTCCGTATGTCGTTAAATCAATTAAAGATGATCGCGTTGGTCATTTAACAAATTAATGATGATCCCGAAGGTCGTTTAATCAACTAATGATTATCCCGTAGGTCATTAAATGAATGAACAATGATCCCGTAGGTCAATTAATAAATTAATGATGACCCCGTAAACAATTTAATAATTCAATGCTGATCACGTAGGTCATTTGATAAATCACTCTGTTCGATATAAGCGCGTTTATTCTTACTGTGGGAGGAAACCGGAGTACCCGGGGAAGACACACGTGGTACTGCGCCATCCAACCATCCAGTTATGATTTATAGCCTCTTTCAAATGAAATATATCGCTTGGACACCATGAACCGTACTACACATGTTACCTTTTCACTGGTCACTCCAGCATATGTGGTATAGCCTGGAACAGCTAAGAAACCCCTTTTCCGAACATTAGGTTCCTCAAACTTATCATGAAGCACGACCTAAAAAATAAGAATAAACTAACAAACAAAGAAAAAATACAATTTTGCCCTATAACCTTAGATTCAAATTTTATAATCATCAATTGTCTCAAAAATCTAAACAAAAAACATACCTTGATGTCATTTTCAGTATCAAACAGGAAATGATCGCGTTCCACTTTTATATACATTGTAAGAGATGACGTATTACCGGTACTGCTAGTCATCACGGAGTTCCGGTCTGGGCCGTTGAAGGTGAAACACATACCAAGTTCCGTCATGCGCGGTGTAAAGAAATCATCACAATAAATAAGCTGCCATTTTTGAACACATGTTACAAAGAAATTTTTGAGCTCGTTGTTAGTGCGTCCCACAAAGTTGGTGCTAAATCTATTTTTGTGTCCTGCCGACCTGGAGTCAGTATAATTCAGCGTGGTCTCCATGAAACTTAAAGTGTTCGTCCTGAGTAGATATTCAGTTAAAACATTTTCTTCAATAGCAATAGATTTGTTGTAGGGACTAAGGTTACAAATGGTGACTGCCGGGAACTCGAGTTCTTTCGCCGTTACCATGGTGACATTTATATCGGTGTAGTAGGAAAAATAGGTATTTGTGTGTTCCGACATCAACAGCAGAAAAATTATAGTTGCCAAAGTCTGGAGCACTAACCACAGGTTCCTACAACATAACAGTGTGAGTATAAAAGAATGATAAGAAAACATTCATATTCAATAGAAAAAGGGCAAAATACCAAAACATGACAGATTTTGCATGAAGACTCTTGTAAAAGTAAAATGAAACAACTGGTCCGGAAGAGTAAGCGTCTTCTGTTTCATCGACGACACCCGCCACGTAATCTTTGTCAATCCATGTAAGTAATATCACGTTTGCAAATAGGAACAAGGTATACAACAACAGAACTAATAGACAACTACGTGCAACTTTATATTGCACAAAGAAACAAAATATTTCTCAATGAGATCATTATGACGACCGTAAAACTGCATATCTCGAAACCATTTTTTATGAGTTTGCCTGGTATTTGACGACATCTTGCACCCATATCGTGATATTGGAAATTGGTAAATGAATATCGAATCAATTGCGACTTGTCAACACCTTAGTTTGGGGTGCAGGCATGATGCTATTCAGGAGTGGATTATGGTGAGCAAATGCTAAAAAAACCTGCAGAAGTGCAAAAGAGAAAAAGGCAACCATTTGATGTCTGCAAAGCCAATTTATAAGTAAAAACAGTAATAGATTGTAAACTGATACAAAAACAAAAGCTGACGAGACAAACTAATGACATGAATCCAACCGCCTTTCTACCTCAAGTGGAACCAGCATCAATTCCGTTCGAAAGATTGATGTGTCCTTCGCAAAAAATTATCGCTCCATTGTCCTGTCTAACCATCATTGGTACGGTTTTAACAACCGACAACCATGTCATGTGGCGATAACAACCATTTAGTCAGAGAATAAAAAGATTAAATATGTATGACTGTCAGGGTGATTTAAAAGCAAATACAAATCGATATGTTTACTTTTAATCCAAATACACACGTCAGAGTATATGTAACCAGAAATGATCCAATTTCAGGTTTTTTTTTTTTTTTTTAATTCAAGATAGCCCTTTCTAAAAATTAAAAATCAAATTAAACAATACTTTATGGTGGTTATATAATTAGATAAAATAATCTGAAAGTATCAAATTTTCATTTAATTTAACGAGCCTAACACTGCACAGAAACAAAATGGGGGCTTCAATCGGTTATATGACTATTCTAACTTTTTAAAACCCCGTGATTTGAGAGAGAAATATATAATATTGTCATGTTCTAAAAATCAAGGAAAATTGTCTAGCAAGCCAGAATTAACACTTGTGATGTGTAGTGGTCATTCGTGCAAAATTTGGTTGAAATCTATCCAAGACTTCTAGAGTTATACTCGAAAGTACCTTAGCAACGGAGTTAAGTTGGAATTGTTGACGCGTTTAAAGGAATCACGCCGTCAACTACGCTGACATAAAATGTAGTTTACAAGCGAAAAGTGTAAAACTCTATATCACAAAGTATATCAATTCTAAATTGGATCATTTTCTACTTTCATACTTCCTTATTTGTGTGTACATTTGTATAACGTCATGATTCATAAGCGTCAATATAAGTCGTCGGTGTTGGAAACCCTGTATACGTATCAAAACAACACATAGACAATCTTCATACTTACAACTATATATATCAGCTATACGATACTCTGTTAAATGGAAATATAGATAAATGAAAAAAGGAAATAAATCAATATATGTTACAAATGTACCTGTTAAAGGGCGTGTCATAGTACTTCTGTGACGTAACATTCTTTTCATCAGTATCGTCACTCGACTTCTTATTAGAGGATCTTGGACGCATGGTGATGTCACACATACAACCGTGACGTCATATTGGAACCTGTAAACTGGACAAATAGTCTGATTTTATGAAGTCTGAAAGTATGATATTTCTCTGTTTCTGTGTTCAAACTTCAATAGTCCAGCTGTGATTACACTTTTGTTTATTTTTTATGAGACGTAAATATCCTGAAGATTTCTATTTCTTGTTAAAGAAGAATTTGTCAACATTTTGAAGTCTCATTACATAACACATAATGATTCATATATTGTACACTTGAGGTCGCAAGATGGATGGATTAAACATATGTTTATCTTTTTTCCTTTTCAGCTTCCTTGATAACAATTGGTCTGCTGTAGAGATGAAGTATTATCTCAGCTTCAAATTACTTATATCACGTGATGAAACGGTTCATTATACGGCTTGTTTATATATGTTGTCTCTAGGTGAGACAAAGATACCTATGGTAAGTATATCTGCACTCAGATAAATCCTGGTAACTATACCTGCACTCTGATAAATCCTGGTAACTATACCTGCACTAAGATAAATCCTGGTAACTATACCTGCACTAAGATAAATTCTGGTAACTATACCTTCACTAAGATAGATTCTGGTAGCTATACCTGCACTAAGATAAATCCTGGTAACTATACCTTCACTAAGATAAATCCTGGTAGCTATACCTGCACTAAGATAAATCCTGGTAACTATACCTTCACTAAGATAAATCCTGGTAACTATACCTGCACTAAGATAAATCCTGGTAACTATACCTTCACTAAGATAAATCCTGGTAACTATACCTTCACTAAGATAAATCCTGGTAGCTATACCTTCACTAAGATAAATACTGGTAACTATACCTTCACTAAGATAAATCCTGGTAACTATACCTTCACTAAGATAAATCCTGGTAACTATACCTTCACTAAGATAAATACTGGTAACTATACCTTCACTAAGATAAATCCTGGTAACTATACCTTCACTAAGATAAATCCTGGTAACTATACCTACATGAAATATGTATATAACATTGCATTTGTACTGTATTCAGGCAAGCAAAAATGTTTTATATTCAGACCAGCACAGATGTACTGTATTCAGACCAGCACAGATGTACTGTATTCAGACCAGTACATGTACATGTGTGATGTATTCAGGTCAGTACATCTACCAGTGTACTATATTCAGGCCCGCAGATGTACATATGAACGTTATTCATGCCAGTTCATGTACAGATGTACCGTATTCATGCAAGGACATGTTCAGGTATAATGTATTAATGCCGGTATACTTACAGGTGTAGTGTATTCATGCCAGTAGACGTACAGATGTACTGTGCTTAGGCCAGTACATGTACATGTGTCCTGTATGAAGGCCAGTACATGTACAGGTGTTTTGTATGAAGGCCAGTACATGTACAGGTGTTTTGTATGAAGGCCAGTACATGTAAAAGTGTATTGTATTCAGACCAGTACAGATGTTTTGTATTAAGGCCAGTATTTATACAGATGTATCGTATTAAGGCCAGTACATGTACATATGTACTGTATTTAAACCGGTACAGATGTACTGTATTCAAATTAGAAGCAGCACAACAACATTGTTAAAGCGTTTTACTTCGCCATTGTTACATGTGTAGCTGTCTTTCGCTTTGTTATGTTGGCTGGTCTCACTTGGCTCCACGTGTCCCTTGAATAAGTAAACACCTGGATCAATATGGATTTTCACACCTCCGTATTACACTACAACACCATCCCCCATCCTCGTCATTTACAATAATCCTGATATTGAATCCGTTAGTGAGGATATGGATGACAGTGACTAGTTTTGATAAATGTGGTCTTATTTAATTTTTCATAGCGATGTGTACATTTGCACAATGATTAGTAAATTCTGGTCAAATTCACACAAATCACACAGAAGAGAATATATATATACAGCTATTTAGCTTTATCAAACACGCGTCCGTACTTCATCCAAAACTCACCACAGTCGCCATGGATGTACACCAAACTTTTCACTTACCTTTACATCAGCAAGACATTCCCTCTTTACCACAGCGATGAAAACGCTTTAGCCGTGACGTGTTTACAGAGAGACAAACGCTCACATGTACTATTTTACCTGTATTGTCAATGTCACGGCTGACTGAACTCGAAAGACTGCTGATGCTGGGCGTCCCGGGAACAGGTATGAAAATACAGACGTGACACAAGCTTGTAATTATACAGCTATTTAATTGATTGATTTTTTGGATAATCTGTTCAAACATGTATATATCACACGGAGCTTTACAATTGTGAGGCTGGAGCTGTTCAATCAAAGTAACATTGGCATAAAGCAATGCGATGAACAAAACAAGGAAAGGTCAGTGAAATCTCCACAAGAAAAAAATGCATAATTAATTTCTCTTCGATGTACAATTTGTGAATGACTAGAATGCTGTTAAACTTTTTCACATGAAATTTAAAATGGAATGAGACATATATTACGATTTGATGATATTCTGTGGAAAGAAACACCATCAAAGTAGTAAATTGTATTTCATCTTTTGCCTTTTGACGTACGAGTAACTCTCGGCATCAAAATCACACATATGAAGATATCCAATCGTCAAGTTAAGTTACAGTGATATTCTGTCACTAAAGAAGATATCTCATGGTCAAGTTAAGTTACAAGGATATTCTGTCAGTAAAGAAGATATCTCATGGTCAAGTTAAGTTACAGGGATATTCTGTCACTTAAGTAGATATCTCATGGTCAAGTTAAGATACAGGGATATTCTGTCACTAAAGAAGATATATCATGGTCAAGTTAAGTTACAGGGATATTCTGTCACTTAAGTAGATATCTCATGGTCAAGTTAAGTTACAGGGATATTCTGTCACTAAAGAATATATCTCATGGTCAAGTTAAGATACAACGACATTCTGCAAATATGGAAGACAACATCAAAACCGCAAAAGCAGCAGTAACACCATCATCCCTATCAGGAACAAAAACAAATTAAAAAAAAAAAATTAAAAAACATCGACGACAACAACGAAAGTATAAAAATATAAATAAAATGACTAGTCATAAAATTGAGTGATCAGCCAGACGTTAAAATTTGTATCACTGTAATGCTTTTATTGAATAATTAATTGATGCAATAGTTACAAGGACGTGGTCACGTACTGTGTGAGGGATTTCATTATGTCTTATGTGATTTATATCGTTATATCGTGTGTCAGGAGTATCGCTATATCGTATGTGAGGTGTATCGATATATCGTGTGTGAGGTTTATAGTTATATCGTGTGTGAGGAGTATCGTTATATCGTGTGTGAGGAGTATCGTTATATCTTGTGTGAGGAGTATCGTTATATCGTGTGTGAGGAGTATCGTTATATCGTGTGTGAGGAGTATCGTTATATCGTGTGTGAGGAGTATCGCTATATCGTATGTGAGGTGTATCGTTATATCGTGTGTGAGGTGTATCGTTATATCGTGTGTGAGGTGTATCGTTATATCGTGTGTGAGGTGTATCGTTATATCGTGTGTGAGGAGTATCGCTATATCGTGTGTGAGGAGTATCGCTATATCGTATGTGAGGTGTATCGTTATATCGTATGTGAAGAGTATCGTTATATCGTGTGTGAGGAGTATCGCTATATCGTATGTGAGGTGTATCGTTATATCGTGTGTGAGGTGTATCGCTATATCGTGTGTGAGGTGTATCGTTATATCGTGTGTGAGGTGTATCGTTATATCGTGTGTGAGGAGTATCGTTATATCGTGTGTGAGGTCTATCGCTATATCGTGTGTGAGGTGTATCGTTATATCGTGTGTGAGGTGTATCGTTATATCGTATGTGAGGTGTATCGTTATATCGTGTGTGAGGTTTATAGTTATATCGTGTGTGAGGAGTATCGTTATATCGTGTGTGAGGAGTATCGTTATATCGTATGTGAGGTGTATTGCTATATCGTATGTGAGGAGTATCGTTATATCATGTGTGAGGTGTATCGTTATATCGTGTGCGAGGTGTAATGTTATATCGTGTGTGAGGTCTATCGCTATATCGTGTGTGTAGTTATATCGTGTGTGATCTATCGCTATATCGTGTGTGATGTATCGTTATATCGTGTGTGAGGTGTATCGTTATATCGTATGTGAGGTGTATCGTTATATCGTGTGTGAGGTGTGATATCGTGTGTGAGGTGTATCGTTATATCGTGTGTGAGGTGTATCGTTATATCGTGTGTGAGGTGTATATCGTGTGTGAGGTATCGTGTGTGTGAGGTGTATCGTTATATCGTGTGTGAGGTGTATCGTTATATCGTGTGTGAGTATTATATCGTGTGTGAGGTGTATCGTTATATCGTGTGTGAGGTGTATCGTTATATCGTGTGTGAGGTGTATCGTTATATCGTGTGTGAGGTGTATCGTTATATCGTGTGTGAGGTGTATCGTTATATCGTGTGTGAGGTGTATCGTTATATCGTGTGTGAGGTGTATCGTTATATCGTGTGTGAGGTGTATCGTTATATCGTGTGTGAGGTGTATCGTTATATCGTGTGTGAGGTGTATCGTTATATCGTGTGTGAGGTGTATCGTTATATCGTGTGTGAGGTGTATCGTGTGTGAGGTGTATCGTTATATCGTGTGTGAGGTGTATCGTTATATCTTGTGTGAGGTGTATCGTTATATCGTGTGTGAGGTGTATCGTTATATCGTGTGTGAGGTGTATCGTTATATCGTGTGTGAGGTGTATCGTTATATCGTGTGTGAGGTGTATCGTTATATCGTGTGTGAGGTGTATTGCTATATCGTATGTGAGGAATAACATGCATACTACCTTGTTTGAAGTGTATCTTGCTAACGTGCGGGTTGAATATCGTGCTTTAATGTATGAGGGGTATCTTTTTACTATGTGTAAGGAATGTAGTGTTATCGTGTGTGAGGCGTATCTTTTTACTATGTGTAAGGAATGTAGTGTTATCGTGTGTTAGAAAGATCGTGCTACCGTGTGTCTTCATAAGATATTACGAACAGATTGGCGGTACAAATGAAATGGTAATCTTATAGTACGAGTTATTCCCCTTCCTTCATTCAGCTGTGCTCTAGAATTAAGACATGGTTTTGTATCGAATTTAACTGCTCCTTTTGAAATAGATATCAGCTGACTTACATGTTTATTAATGCTTTTCCTGTTTCATTAAGTATTATTGAGTAAAAAATATCCATGATATCTAGAAACAATGAACAGAATGTAAAGAAAAACTGATGTCAGAACGAAATGTTTCAAAAACATAAAAAATGATGCACGTATAGAGAACCAGCTATCATCTTATACTGAGAAAATATGTAAAAAACTGAAATAAACGGAACGAAATATAACAGCGACTAGAAAAGACGGAGGTAAATGTCAGCGATATAAATCATGGTTCGTTTTAACCAAGAACAAACGACAGGCGACCTTGATAAAAGACGAATGGAATCCGAGATGATGTAGGTTGAGATGTTGATTATTCGAGGAACAAATGTTCAAATGGCAGTTAACTGACGCCATGGCGGGGCGTCCATCGTCCGTTCGTCCTTCGTCAACTTTCCATACCAGTGACATTTTCTCAATAACCAAAATACATACGTGTTCTGATAATAGTCATGCTGTAGGATGGGATGAGAGCTGCCGAAATTGTTCAATCGAATGGCTTTAACCTTCGTTTAAGGTGACATGAGTCAACTGTATTAAGATTTTGTCCCAACAAGCAACAGGTCTTGTTCTCAATTCACAATAGAAGTTGAAATATTGGACAGAGAGTATCGAGATTCTACAACTTAAGGGATATGATGATTGTGGTTAAGTGTTAACTGAAAAGCAGCTCAAACTATAGATATTACTTTTCTTATCTGGATATCTTTATGGTGATTTTTTAATAATCTATTTTTCGTTGTTTGTAAGCAAAATGCAATCTGATTCGTCGATTTCTTTCTTTTTAACTCCAGAAAATATACCCAAAACATCTATTTCCGCCCATTTGATAATGCTTGGATTAGTCAAGAGTGCATTGCGGTATCCGAATAACACCTCTGTAAACTATTTCTCCCAGAGTGCATTGCGGTATCCGAATAACACCTCTGTAAACTATTTCTCCCAGAGTGCATTGCGGTATCCCAATAACACCTCTGTAAACTATTTCTCCCAGAGTGCATTGCGGTATCCCAATAACACCTCTGTAAACTATTTCTCCCAGAGTGCATTGCGGTATCCCAATAACACCTCTGTAAACTATTTCTCCCAGAGTGCATTGCGGTATCCCAATAACACCTCTGTAAACGGCCATTTTAAGGTTCTTGAAAAACGTATGTGTCTCAAATGTTTTGTTCTATGTTTTGTTCGTATTATCATTTTGAAAATAGATGTTTGTTCATCGTGAAAATGACTATTTAAGTTGATGTGGTTACAAAAGTAATGGATTATTTCGGGGAAAAAATAACTTTGAGTAAACATTCACCAACCTTCATGTTTTTTTTCACTTTCATGTTCAAATACAGACATGTTCTCGAGAGACATGTTCATATATTGTGGTATCAGTGACAACTGATGGTTGTCTACATTATTGGCTCATAACGCCTCAGGAAGCGTAAATGCTGTATTTATGCTGATCAATGACATAAAGAATAGTCGGCAGCTTTGTCTTTAGTCAGTGTTGCCAGGGATGCTGCCATTGTTGTGCACTTTGACCCTGACCGCGAAGTCAGCTATTGTCTGTCCATGAGTCGTAAACAGAGGTGTATTGTGACTGCTAAGGAACGACAACTCTGGTAGAAATCGGAATTGAATATCTGTTTACACATTCAGCTGGTGTGTGAATAAACAAGTGGTACTTGGCAACCTTCTCCTGTCAAATTCAGACAATGTCGATTTAGTTATAAAAGATAATGTTAAAGCAAATGTTTTTGCTCTATCACTGATGTTATCGATATAAATGCTGAACTTACCTGTTATTGAGGACAGAACAGATAAAAATTTTATAAAGGTAAAATCATCCGAAATAAACAGACATCATCCGAACTTAAAACGATGTAAAGCCTCTGATCACGACGGAATAAAGTGCTCAAATGTTAAAATTTATTGTACAAACGGTTTCTATATATTTTTATTTATTTTTTTATTTATCGTCTGGTGTGTATTCATCTATTTGATAATAAGCCACAGTAATACCACTATTTAAAAAAGGTGAAAAGCACACACCTTGTAATTACAGACCAATTTCATCACCATCTGCAGTAGGTAAAGTTTTAGAAAAGGTAACGCACAAACATATTCATAATTATTTTATGCAAAACCAGTCCGGTTCTATGCCAAACCACTCTACTGTTTACCAGTTAACTGGTTATATTTTTTTTACATTACATACACTAGTGAAAAATATCACTTTGAGGATTGACCAATGAGAGAGCCCGATACAAGTCTGAATAATTACAGCCGATTAATCTCTGACCAGTGCAAGGGGATTTCAAATATATTATCAACAGGAGAAGGAAACAGAGGAGTACCTGCTAGTACTACAATCTGTTGGGAGAGCAGCCCTTCACATCTGTCGGGGGTTTGTTCACTGGGAACACAACCTTTAATTCCACCGTAAATTTCCATTTTCACGGCAATCAGCAGACGATGCAAGCCAGTAACTCTAACTATGTTATCAGTGGTCAAACCCATCCCCGTTCTGAGAGTCTTGAGTGTGGACCAAGGCATTTTAAAAGAATCCGTGTCATTGATAGTGACTAGGATGGCGCTATATTTTTTTGGTTAACGTTTAAACCATTTTATTGTGTGTAAGTGACATCAATAAATTACAAAATCCATGTTCAAACACAAATAAACATTCATTATGATTTATTTATGAGTCTGTATATTTTTACTGATTTTTCATTTTTTTTTGCCGCTCACAACATCGTTGTATAATGATTGAGTAGTGTCTGGAAAAAGCAAGGTCAACTTACCCATTTTATAGTTATCGTAAGTTTACCATTGTTTTGGTTTATTTTTGCGATGAAAATGTTATAAACAGAATATTTGATAGTGTCTTCAGTAATAACAAATATATTTCACTCGTGTGGCTAATATTTTTGGTATCTTTAACGAGTGCGAAGCCATGTATATAGTATTTGTTTAGTGTTTTAAGAAAAAAACATGCATGCTTAATATTTTGCGATATGTCCAAGGCGTTTGATCGCGTTTTGCATAAAGCGGTTATTAATTGAACTAAAATAATATGGTATACCAGGAGAATGATTAAATTGGTTGAAAAATTACTTATCTAATGGACGATAGAACGTATTAATTTGAAACTCATTTTCTAATACTGGTGTGATAAAATCTGGTGTTCCCCAAGGGTCTATTCTTGGACCACTACTTTTTCTTATTTTCATTAATGATATTTCTGATGTTTTGTATTCAGTTTCTCGTCTTTTTGCAGACGATACTTCACCTATGTCCATTTTATGTTGAAACTGGATTAGAACCATTCTCTGAAGGAGGAAACGACGTAAGCTATGTCTTTTATATAATCTATCTTGCCGCAAGCTGTTGGTCAAAATATCAGATACCCATTACGACACCAAGTTGAGTTTTTAATTCCTATCTATAGACTTTCCAGTACAAACTCCTCATTTCTCCCTTCAACTCTTCGTTCCGTTTGCTTGTTTTCTTGGCAATAAGATAGGTATCGTTGACATTCAATGATATCAGTCAAAAGGATCACATCATCTTAAACAATTCTAACTTATTCAACAGAAACAAACAACAAACAATAAATAATAGATTTATCGTGCGTAATCTTTCGACATTTTATATTTCTTCTGAAGTTCCACCTCTCGGATTGAACTCAAACTTGCATGAAACAATCCTGAGATGGTCTTGATCAGGTGTTGTTATTTTTGGGTATATTTGAAATCCAAGATGGCCGCCATGGCCGCCATCTTGATAGACATCTTTTAAACTATTTCTCCAGTTCCAACGTTGCCATTGAGCTAAAAACTGGTAGGAATTTTAAGGAAAGGTAGCCAACAAAATGTTATTATTTTTCGACATTTTCAAAACTTCGACACTGCTGCAAAGGAGACCATTTTGTAACAGGATTGCGCAATCATGGTTTTTCCTGTGCAAAATCTTTTTCAAACTTCTACTCAAGTTTCACCAGTGGGATTGAGCTCCAACTTGTCTGAAATGATCCTGAGATGGTCTTGACCAGGTGTTGTTATTTTTGGTGTGTCTAAAGTCCAAGATGGCCACCGTGGCCGCCATCTTCAAAAAACATATTTTAAAATTCTTTTCCAGTTCCACTGCTGCCAATGAAATAAAAATTATTATTTTTTTACCTTGTCAAAACTTTAACACGACAGCCAGGGAGGCTATTTTATAACATGATTGAGCAATCATGGTTTTCCTGTGCAACACCAATTTCAAACTTCTTCTTTAAAATAGGTAACGCTTATTAGAGTTACCTACTTGTAACCAAAAATACCATCTGCATCACAAAAAAAACATCTTCTTATTAAGATTTCATTAAAAGTAGAAAAAATAACCCTTTTTTGTAGTCAGATGACCGTTAAGATCGAAGGACCTCTTGTTGTTTCACACAAGCATAGAACTTGAAAATATTCCTAACAAAGCTTAATCTAAAGGAACGATACTGTTCAAGATAGCTGCGGAAAATCAAATGTACACCTCAAGAATTCGAGAGATGACGATGGTTGACGATAAAAACAATGATTTGTTTTCGTCATTACGATATCATTGGGACATATTCTATCTAATTACGTA
This sequence comes from Ylistrum balloti, assembly GCF_031769215.1. NCBI lineage: Eukaryota > Metazoa > Mollusca > Bivalvia > Pectinida > Pectinidae > Ylistrum > Ylistrum balloti. Next base: position 718,452 of record NW_026782443.1, on the reverse strand, counting down.
GGTTGAATTTCGACGTGTTTGATAATCGTGAGTAAATCCGATGGCTTTGTTAGCACTGCCTCGTTCCGTGTTTTGAGAACGTTAAATTACTGAAATGGCAAATATTTAGATAGCAGTTGTCGTCGATAAAACGCTTACTCTTCCTGAACATATTGTCTTATTCTCATTGTTCATTTACAAAGTTCTCTGTGCATTTTTGTGTGTTTCTGTTTGTTGTAATGCTGTTTAGAATTAATATTCCGATTTTATTATTAGGTATTGACGCTGTAGTATAAGCTTCCTATCTTTCTACCTTATTTACGATCTAAATCAAACCAGACCGTAGTTTATCGTATGTGTAATGCTATAACCTTGTTTTTAAAGCGCTGTTTATCTCCGTCATTAATTACGACACAAGTGAAGCTGACTTCCAAAGTCTGGAAATTATGCCAATTAAACTGCGTTCTACACACTATTGACGTAGGCAAAATCGATAAAGTTGCTAGAAGGATTTATAATTCATACTGAAAAATAATTCAGGCATGTGCTTCACTGTATGTAAAAACAAGTTCCTTATTCATAAACAGTTTCCCTGCCTGGCACATGGGTATAAGGTCACTGGGATCAAATTAGGACATACCTGCACGATATGAGATTTGTTTATCCATGTATACAGGTCGAATGAGTACACTCGGATATACAAACACTTTGAGCGTTTTTGTATAAGTGTAATGCTTGATAACACGATATGTAACACTATTCGTTGGTACATGTTTCATTTTACTAGATATTATATGAATTAATCTAATTATTCAAATTATGACTACAAAACCATTAACCTGGTCATTCCAAGTACACACAGCACCCCATCATCACACAATATAGTAACACACCTTCACACAGACAGCACCACACCCTCACATAATATAATATCACACCATTACACAGACAGCACCCCATCCTCACATAATATAGTATCACACCATTACACACACAGCACCACACCCTCACATAATATAGTATCACACCATTACACACACAACATCCAGCCCTCACATAATATAGTATCACACCATTACACACACAGCACCACACAATCACATAATATAGTATCACACCATTACACACACAGCATCACGCCCTCACACTATATAATATATTACCATTACACACACAGTAATACACCCTCACCCAATATAGTAACACACCATTACACAGACAGTTCTACACCCTCACACAATATAGTATCATACCATTACACAGAAAGAAATACACCCTCACACAATATAGTATCACACCATTACACAGACCGTACTACACCCTCACACAATACAGTGACACATCTTTACACAGACCGTACTACACCATCACACAATATAGTAACACACCATTACACAGATAGCACAACACCCTCACACAATATAGTAACACACTATTACACAGACAGTACTACACCCTCACACAATATAGTATCACCATTTCACAGACAGTACTACACCCTCACACAATATAGTATCACCATTTCACAGACAGTACTATATCCTCACACATTATAGTAACACACCATTACCCACACAGCACCAAACTCTGACATAATATAGTATAACACCATTACACAGACAGTACTACACTCTCACACAATATAGTAACACACCATTACACACACAGTATTACACCCTCAGACAATATAGAAACACCTTCACATAATACTCCCTCAAACAGACATAAATGCACCCTCACACAGACAGTAATACACCCTCATACAGACAGTAATACACCCCCACACAGACAGTAATATAACCTCATACAGACAGAAATACACCCCCTCACAGACAGAAATACACCCTAACACAGACAGAATTACACCATCACACAGACAGAAATACACCCTCACACAGTCAGTAATACACCCTCACACAGACATTAATGCACCCTAACACAGGCAGTAATACACCCTCACACAGACATCAATGCACCCTCACACAGACAGTAACTACCCTCATACAGACAGTAATACACCCTCACATTGACAGTAATATACCCTAACACAGACAATAATACACCCTCACACAGACAGTAATTACCCTCATACAGACAGTAATACACCCTCACACAGACAATAATACACCCTCATACAGACAGTAATATAACCTCATACAGACAGAAATACACCCCCAAACAGCCAGATATACGCCCCACACAGACAGTAATACACCATCACACAGACAGTAATACACCCTCATACAGACAGTAATAAATCCTTACATAGACAGTAATATACCCTCACACAGACAGAAATACAACATTGCACAGACAGTAATACACCATACACAGACAGTAACACACCCTCACACAATATAGTAACACACCTGCACATCAACAATAATACATCCAAACAGACAGAAATATACCCTCACACAGACAGTAATAAACCCTCATACAGACAGTAATAAACCCTCACACAATATAGTTACAGCCCTCCACACAGACAGAAATACACCCCCACACAGACAGTTATATACCCTCACACAGACAGTAGTACACCATCACACTGACAGAAATTCACCATTATACAGACAGTAGTACACCCTCACACAGACAGTAATACACCTTCACGCAGACAGTAATACACCCTCACAAAGACAGAAATGCACCATTACACAGACAGTACTACACCCTCACACAGACAGTAATACACCTTAACGCAGACAGTACTACACCCTCACACAGACAAATACACCCTCACACAGACAATAATACACCCTCACACAGACAGTAGTACACCCCCATACAGACAGAAATACACCCTCACACAGACAGTAATACACCCTCACACAGACAGCAATACACCTTAACGCAGACAGTACTACATCCTCACACAGACAAATACACCCTCACACAGACAGAAATACACCCTCACACAGACAGCAATACACCCTCACACAGACAGTAATACACCCTCACACAGACAATAATACACCCTCACACAGACAGAAATACACCCTCACACAGACAGAAATACACCCTCACACAGACAGTAGTACACCCCCACACAGACAGAAATACACCCTCACACAGACAGAAATACACCCTCACACAGACAGTAATACACCCTCACACAGACAGAAATACACCCTCACACAGACAGAAATACACCCTCACACAGACAGTAATACACCCTCACACAGACAGTAGTACACCCCACACAGACAGAAATACACCCTCACACAGACAGTAATACACCCTCACACAGACAGTAATACACCCTCACACAGACAGAAATACACCCTCACACAGACAGAAATACACCCTCACACAGACAGTAGTACACCCCACACAGACAGAAATACACCCTCACACAGACAGTAATACACCCTCACACAGACTACATTGGTGGGTACATGTACATTAGATGGACATAGTCAATAAATGTCTTGTTATTGTTGACAAGATATCATATGAATATCTGATAGTGTAATTGAAGGGTTTGGCGTAGGTCTATGTAACCTGTTTTGATATGCTCTTCTAAAAATTCAGTCTCGTATGAAAACAAAAAGATGTCAGCCAAAAGAGGACCGCAGCCAAAATCGACGAAGAACTTGACAACCCGTTCTAGTTTTTGTACACAGCAAACACCTTAATATCAACAAACATGTAATATATTCTGTAATATTGCATATGTTTCGCTTATTTCTCATGTAAGTCCGCCAGCCTTGGAATAATATTTTTGCATTGTACTGTGATTTGACACCATACATGTATGTATGAACTTTTTTTAATTGGATATTATTTTCTTGTTTTGTACAATGTGCTCTTTCATTGCATTGTTATTGTTGTACTTATGAGCCTTAAGGCTCACAGTGAATTATCGGCAAACAATAAACAATAAACAAACATGGCTACTAGATACCTTGTCTGCAAGCACAATAACATACATATACACCTTTTCACAGGTCTACAGCCGATCACAGATAACAATTATTATTTACACTAAATGCAGGATCACAAACAAATGTAACATAATATCATTTTGATATCCCGACCGATCATACTCGAGAGCTGGCTTAATGAATCAAATGATAGTTTGACGTTATGATGTTTTTGAGAAACGCGATCATCCCCTAGATTTTTTATTTTGAATTTTTGATTGGTTTGTTTATTTACATATATGTATTTATTTATTTTTGGTTTTTTTTTTCCGATCCCATAATCGATATTAAATTCATTAATAAAATCTAGATGTCACATTTACGACATTTTTCTGTTTGGTTTCAGTGCTTTATCAAACTGGTTGTTTTAACAAAACGAGAAAGGAAAACAGAACATTTATTATGGATATTTGTCAAGCTAATACGAGATACTTGATAGAGACTGGAGTAACAAAATTTGCCTGACAGTAATAACATCATAGCACGTCTCGTTAATGAGACGGCAATAAAAAGACACACAAACTCCTTTTCATATAAATTGACAGAAGAGCCAAACATCAATAATTAAATTGCATCATACGGCTGTTTCGTCCTTCTAGGACTTGTCAGTGATGCTAGAGGCCTAAATTCTAAACGTAGGAAGCAACTGAGTTGAATGAACCCAAAGTGATCGAAAGGAATGTCAAATCTAGCAAGGGGGGGTGGGGCACTAGCCCTATAATTCCGAAAATTTTGTATGTTTTCGTACCTCTGATAATTCTAGAAAAACAACGTCAAGCATATGGGTATATTCTGAACTATGCCCCTAATCGAATGAATCCGATTAAAATAACGAACTTATTTATAGTTAACACATATGTATAGTTAACAGTGCCGATAAATATCTGTTTGGCCTGCTTGTTAGCATTACTTACAGTGGGTAATGGTTCATTAAGCCCTATAAACTGTGAAGTGGAAGATTCCCAAACCCATTGTCTGTCAGTTGTGTTGATTGAAAAACTACAGCCTAATTATACATATTATTAATGAGATCAGTACGATGATAACTCTGTTACGCCATGTCTTTCAATGTATATACGTAATGAAGATTTAAAAAATCAAAATATTTATGTGTTTATTTCAAACAATTTCCAACAAATCAACATGTAAACAAATGTAACTCGGGTTTGTTATTGCATTTGTCTTAATTGTTGATCTTAATGTTTTGTGTCGTACTTATTAATGTTGTGTTTATCAACATATCGAATAAGTTAATTAATTAGGATATTACATCATTATGAAAAACAAGAAAAAAAAGAATGTCAACATAATCATAATCCAAACTCAAATTAAAATTAGAGCAAACTATAAACAAAAACAGAGACTCCTGAAAAAGTACAGGGAGAATAAGACCAAATGTTCCGAAAGAGTAAACGTCTTTTGCTTCGTCGACGATATAAATCTTGGTAAATACAAGTAAGAAATTTCACGTTCTCAAATGTGAACAAAGTATACAGCAACGGAGCTAACAGGCAAGCTGACGAGCATCAAACACGTCTAGCTTCGTTAGATCTCGATGGCGACCGTAGATAAAAATACCGTAGTGGATGAGTGACGTTGAAATAGTCAAATTTCCCCCAGTATTAGCTCTTGCATGACAGAGAATAGCTGGTACCCCCCACAACAAACCAGACATATTTGACAGGAAGTGATAGACCCGATGAAAATAGTGTGAAACCCAAATAAAGATACATCCGTAGAAGTAACAATGTAACAATGTTAGTCAAACACCCAGGTAAATAGCCGGGAAGTCCAGATTTGTGTTTACTCTGCGTTATATCAGATATCAACCTATCAGTAGTAGTTGTCTAAGGGTCATGTACCTACAACCCAGTCATGTCAACAAACACGAAACAGAAGCCCAACCCACTGTCAAATATACATGTTAACGAACTGGAGCCAAATAAGGACAAAAGAAATATATATAGGATATAAGGATATAGAGGTCATAAGATGTACATCCACTTGCTCAAGGAAATCTTCCGCAAGATCAATACTGACCACAAACGCTTCAATGATTTTGTTTTGTCCCGATGCATCTTTCTAAACTCCTAGTTGTATATAATTTTACAGCATTGGACATAATTTGTAAAATAATTCCAGGAGTAAATAAACAATTGCTGATAATTGTAGAAAACTAATTTAACTGACAATTATTTCACTCGGTGTTTTTGTTGTGATAATAATTTTGTGGATGTTTCGTACATTGAGGTTGTGTAAGTCGACTTTATCATAGAACAACTTAGTGAACCTAAATTTGTATCGTCAGATTTATTTGTCGTAAACCAAGACAGAGAGTATCAGAGACTTTTATATATCTCCGACCAATAGAAATAAACATCGTAGATAATGCTAACAGTTAACACATATACATTAGCAATATTTTCATTTAAATGAAAAATCATCCATCACCTGATGATAACAAACGCTTCGGTGATCATTTCCTAGGTTTTCAAATTTTGGCCCTTACCATCACTGACGAGTCCTAGAAGGACGAAACAGCTGTATGATGTAGCATCACTGACGAGTCATCGAAGGACGAAACAACTATATGAATTAGCATCAATGACGAGACCTAGAAGGACGAAACAGCTGCATGGTGTAGCATCACTGACGAGTCATAGAAGGACGAAACAACTATGTGATGTAGCATCACTGACGAGTCATAGAAGGACGAAACAGTTGTATGATGTAGCATCAATGACGAGTCTTAGAAGGACGAAGCAGCTGTATGATGTAGCCTCACTGACGAGTCCTAGAAGGACGAAACAGTTGTATGGTGTAGCATCAATGACGAGTCCTAGAAGGACGAAGCAATTGTATGATGTAGCCTCACTGACGAGTCCTAGAAGGACGAAACAGTTGTATGGTGTAGCATCAATGACGAGTCCTAGAAGGACGAAGCAGCTGTATGATGTAGCCTCACTGACGAGTCCTAGAAGGACGAAACAGTTGTATGGTGTAGCATCAATGACGAGTCCTAGAAGGACGAAGCAGCTGTATGATGTAGCCTCACTGACGAGTCCTAGAAGGACGAAGCAGCTGTATGATGTAGCCTCACTGACGAGTCCTAGAAGGACGAAACAGTTGTATGGTGTAGCATCAATGACGAGTCCTAGAAGGACGAAACAGCTGTATGATGTAGCATCACTGACGAGTCCTAGAAGGACGAAACAGTTGTATGGTGTAGCATCAATGACGAGTCCTAGAAGGACGAAACAGCTGTATGATGTAGCATCACTGACGAGTCCTAGAGGGACGAAATAGTTGTATGATATAGTTTATTGCATTTTAGACTGTATTATAAGGTTCTGTACCGCTTGTGTGTCTTGGCTTTAGTCTTCCAGGAGTAGTCCGTTGTGCTGTCACTAACCTGGTCCCACTTGTATAAAATATCTCAATTTCAGATTTCCTCAAGCCCAGATTTTCCTCAGCTAATATCTCCTTGAAAATATTTTGTATGAAAATTTCTCAAGGAATTTCAGGACATCCTAGCCGAGGACTTCCTGGAGAGGAAAATCTCGACTTGAGGAATCTCAAGTTGAGATGTTTTATACAAGTGGGGCCTGGTTCTTTTTGGAATTCGCAGCATTTTAAGTGGATATAAAGACATATTTTAAGTTCTCTGTAAATCATGGTCTAAATAGCAAATAGAAGTATTCTATTTTATTCTATCTAGTCTATCTTTCTTTTGTTACTGTTTTATCTACATGGATTTATTTTGTTTACGAAGTACGATTTTGTAAACACTTCAGTGTTTACCTGTTGTTTGTTAACGAATACATAATTTGTTTTGTATTTGTATTAGCAACGGATGAATTCTTTCTATTTTTTGGAAAGTTTAAACTCATGTCTGGTCAGAATGACACCGATAGGTCAAAATATTCTTTAAAGAAGAAGCAAAATATTTTCTAATTGTATCCGAGGTATAACTTTTTTGCATATATTGTTTTAATCGCTTGTAATAGGTATTTCCATAAATGATATCAGATGTTGTAAACACTCCGTCAGGTTCCCTTAAGTTGGTGTACTAATAGGGTTAATGAGGTACCATAAAGGTGGTGTACATTAAAGAGTTAATGAGGTACCATAAAGGTGGTGTACATTAAGGGGTTAGGAGGTACCATAAAGGTGGTGTACATTAAAGAGTTAATGAGGTACCATAAAGGTGGTGTACATTAAGGGGTTAGGAGGTACCATAAAGGTGGTATACATTAAGGGGTTAGGAGGTACCATAAAGGTGGTATACATTAAAGAGTTAATGAGGTACCATAAAGGTGGTGTACATTAAAGAGTTAATGAGGTACCATAAAGGTGGTATACATTAAAGAGTTAATGAGGTACCATAAAGGTGGTATACATTAAGGGGTTAAGGAGGTACCCTAAAGTTGGTGTACTTAAATGGGTTAAGGATGTAGTTAATGTTGGTGAAATTAACAAATATAATACCTAATTTGTTTGTGATTCACACTACTTCCGAATCTCTGATTTAATGGCCTACCTCTTACGTGAACTCAATAAAAAATGATTAAACTTGGTAGGTATCCGTTTAACATTAAGTGTTCCGCCAACTGTCGAACCGATTTACCGACCGATAAAGATATGGTTACACCTTTTGTATTGGTGATACGTGTCAGTTACATTAATCAGGACTTTGTTCAAAGTTGACTTTTGCACTCAGTTTCTGGTTCTATAAACATCAAATTGCAAGTACAATGAAATTAAGACCTTAGCGTTTACTAGTTCCATGATCAACATGTATGTAGGTTTAGTAGAAATAAGAGTAATACAATGGAGCTTTGTTCTTTGTTGTCCGCCCTAGTGTTAGTTGGTGAAGTTCTCGATAATTGTTCTTTATCCAGGTATTATAATTAATTATTTTCGACTAGACGCTACAATTTTTTTCTCTAAATAATTCTGGATTTTTTATGTAAATTGTTGTAAAATTTCCTGTAAAGATTTCCTATCAATATGAACAACAGTGAAATACCCACATGAAAGATAAACCCTGAGTGTAGTGTCAACCTTATGTAAGATAAAACCTGAGTGTAGTGTCAACCACATGTAAGATAATACCTGGGGTTAGTGTTAGTTACTGTGATATAACCCTCCACATGTAAGATAATACCTGGGGTTAGTGTTAGTTACTGTGATATAACCCTCCACATGTAAGATAATACCTGGGGTTAGTGTTAGTTACTGTGATATAACCCTCCACATGTAAGATAATACCTGGGTTTGTGTTAGTTACTGTGATATAACCCTCCACATGTAAGATAATACCTGGGGTTAGTGTTAGTTACTGTGATATAACCCTCCACATGTAAGATAATACCTGGGTTTGTGTTAGTTACCGTGATATAACCCTCCACATGTAAGATAATACCTGGGGTTAGTGTTAGTTACTGTGATATAACCCTCCACATGTAAGATAATACCTGGGTTTGTGTTAGTTACCGTGATATAACCCTCCACTTGTAAGATAATACCTGGGGATAGTGTTAGTTATTGTGATATAACCCTCCACATGTAAGATAATACCTGTGTTTGTGTTAGTTACTGTGATATAACCCTCCACATGTAAGATAATACCTGGGGTTAGTGTTAGTTACTGTGATATAACCCTCCACATGTAAGATAATACCTGGGTTTGTGTTAGTTACCGTGATATAATCCACTTGTAAGATAATACCTGGGGATAGTGTTAGTTATTGTGATATAACCCTCCACATGTAAGATAATACCTGTGTTTGTGTTAGTTACTGTGATATAACCCTCCACATGTAAGATAATACCTGGGTTTGTGTTAGTTACTGTGATATAACCCTCCACATGTAAGATAATACCTGGGTTTGTGTTAGTTACTGTGATATAACCCTCCACTTGTAAGATAATACCTGGGGATAGTGTTAGTTATTGTGATATAACCCTCCACATGTAAGATAATACCTGGGGTTAGTGTTAGTTACTGTGATATAACCCTCCACATGTAAGATAATACCTGGGGTTAGTGTTAGTTACTGTGATATAACCCTCCACATGTAAGATAAGTAGTGGTTAATTACTACCTGGGGTTAGTGTTAGTTACTGTGATATAACCCTCCACATGTAAGATAATACCTGGGTTTGTGTTAGTTACCGTGATATAACCCTCCACTTGTAAGATAATACCTGGGGATAGTGTTAGTTATTGTGATATAACCCTCCACATGTAAGATAATACCTGTGTTTGTGTTAGTTACTGTGATATAACCCTCCACATGTAAGATAATACCTGGGGTTAGTGTTAGTTACTGTGATATAACCCTCCACATGTAAGATAATACCTGGGTTTGTGTTAGTTACTGTGATATAACCCTCCACTTGTAAGATAATACCTGGGTTTGTGTTAGTTACTGTGATATATACTTGTAAGATAATACCTGGGGTTAGTGTTAGTTATTGTGATATAACCCTCCACATGTAAGATAATACCTGGGGTTAGTGTTAGTTATTGTGATATAACCCTCCACATGTAAGATAATACCTGGGGTTAGTGTTAGTTACTGTGATATAACCCTCCACATGTAAGATAATACCTGGGGTTAGTTTAGTTACTGTGATATAACCCTCCACTTGTAAGATAATACCTGGGGTTAGTGTTAGTTATTGTGATATAACCCTCCACTTGTAAGATAATACCTGGGGTTAGTGTTAGTTATTGTGATATAACCCTCCAAATGTCGCCCCTTTTCTACATAGATTAATCCTGGTTTTACCGGCACTTTTCTATATATAATTGCTTTAATTGATATTTATTTATTCTACCATTCGTTCTTTATTTAATAGATGTCGGTTTACTGACCTTCGTAGATATATATAAAGTCTGTTTACTTCCTTTTAATAAGTTAAATGTCTGTGAATTACCCTCGTTTATATAATAAATCAAACCTGTTAACTAACCTTTGTTTTGATCAGTTAAGTAGTGGTTAATTACTCTTGTTTATATAGTAAATTTAACTTGTTGACTAATCTTCGCTTTCATCAATTAAGTGTCGATAAATTACCCTCGTTTATATAATAAATCAAACCTGTTTACTAACCTTCGTTCATATTGCTAAACGTCGATGTACCTGTTTGTTACAGATTAAATGTGTAATAACCATTGTTTATAAAGCAATGCAATGGTTCTATCACTTCTGAAACTATCACTCGAATAAAGGGTAGGTCATCCTCGATACTCGAGGTAACAATTACTTTCGCTCTCTGCATATCTGGAATATGTCATGGCAAAATTGAAGGTTCCATGTGCGTCACCTTTTTAATGATACGAAAAAACTAGTTTGATTCTTTGCTGTACATCAGACGAATCGACCATCGAGGATGCTGGTGAGAAATTTTGACACATAAGTTAACGTTGTACGAGACTTGGGGGCTAACTCTCCTCTAAATGGGGCAGTAAATTGCGCCAATAAAATCATAGCAGCTTTCTGTGATCTTGACTTCTGAGTTTTTCTGTTGAATTAATTAGGGAGAAAACAATTTCTGACAAATACTTTGAAAAGCAATGGCCTTAGTTATCAACATAGGGATAGGCCGGTCCGTGTGTTGTAACTTTATTCGATCCCATTGTCGTTATTTAAACAATGAAATATATTTCAACTAAAAACATCAACTGAATCATTTCAAATCTTGTCACTTGATTGACAACGTTACACCGACCTTTCCATACTAAGTATCAGTAAGTAGTTTAGCAGTAGTGTGATACCGTTTTCTACGGGAATTCTGAAGAGGCTAAGTTCTGAAGTATAAAAGAGATTTCTTTAAGTTTCCAATATTTCTTATTTGCTGAGTGCTGCGTTCAGAGTGATGTTTTTAATTTGAATAAATTTATTTACTTCATTTATCCAAATAACTTTAATAAAAGGCTTGATAATAGGTTCCTTGACGGCTAGGGCAGATTATTAGGAGTTTAGCAATACGGTCGAGTCCGGTTTTATCGGTCAGTCACTCAACGTCCCACAGGTTGATCAAACAGAATTCTTGGACTGACATTGTTTACATATATAATAAGAGTTCATGAATGATCCACTCACTTTATAGTATATTTGCATATGTGACGTCATACAATTGTGCCATGATAAACTGTGTATAGCAAACAGGGAACCGGACACATTACCACCACGCTTTACTCATAATTTTCCAGTGTTTAAGCGACAAATTACTTAATTGTTCAGTCAGCATGATAAACTGTTAAAGAATATACATTAACACAAAAGTCTTTATCTACAAATCTAGTGTAAAGCCAGAACATTTGGTAATCACAGAAAAAACGTCTTTCATGTTAACAGCTTTTCCGCCATTGAACACTGAAGGATCATGATTTGAAACTTAACGATTGTGACCTTCAATCAGTCATATTGTTATCTACTTCGTAAAGGATTTGGTGATCTATAGATTCAACGCTGATACAAGTTTCAGTCATAATAACCAGGATATAACGGGAATGGATATGATTATTCTTAGAACTGACCAAACACTTCCAGGTGAATCACTATCGGTCACCCTAGATCGAGGATGATCGCTAACGACTACACAAGATTATACAACAGACACATAAGTGGAGAGCACTTTGCAATCCAAATTCAGAGTTAGATTCTATAATAGCAGAGTCAAAATCATGAATTAAACTGTATCAAACAGCTGTTTCACTCGTTAGTGATGTTATACCATACACCTGATTCGTCCTTCTAGGGCTCGTTACTAAAGTTATACCATACACCTGATTCGTCCTTCTAGGGCTCGTTAGTAAAGTTATACCATACACCTGATTCGTCCTTCTGGGGCTCTTTAGTAAAGTTATACCATACACCTGATTCGTCCTTCTAGGGCTCGTTAGTAAAGTTATACCATACACCTGATTCGTCCTTCTAGGGCTCGTTAGTAAAGTTATACCATACACCTGATTCGTCCTTCTGGGGCTCTTTAGTGATGCTACATCATACAGCAGTTTCGTCTTTCCAGGTGTCGTCAGTGATGCTACATCATACAGCTGTTTCGTCCTTCTAGGATTCGTTAGTGATACCAAGACCACAGATTGTTTATACACTGTAAACTTTTAGTGTTACGTTCATCTATATATGGTGTTTTTTACGTGTAAATTCACTCCTATTTTGGTGTAAAATTTCTGGTGTAAAGTTAATCTCAACAAAGAAAAGTGTAAAGTATACCGACATTTGGTGTTACTTAAATCCTAAACTGGTGTTACATCGCAAGGGGGTGACTTTACACCAAATCGATACCTTTATGTTATCTTACACCGCACAGGTGCAGCAATTCACCAAATTCTCGCTGAAAAGTGTTACTTTACACCGTAAGAGAGTGACATTACACCAGATTTTCACCTAAAAGTGTTACTTTACACCGTAAGAGAGTCACTTTACACCAGAATCTCACCTAAAAGTGTTACTTTACACCGTAAGAGAGTGATATTACACCAGATTCTCTCCTAAAAGTGTTACTTTACACCGTAAGAGAGTGACTCTACACCAGATTCTCACCTAAAAGTGTTACTTTACACCGTAAGAGAGTGACATTACACCAGATTCTCTCCTAAAAGTGTTACCTTACACTGTGAGGGAATGATTTTACACCAAATCGATACCTTTAATGTTACCTTATACTTTTTTCACGTAAAAGTGTTATTTCATACAGTAAGGGAATGACTTTTACACCAAATAAGTACTGAAACCTGTCACCTTACACCATGTGGAGCGACGTTATACCATATCGTCACCGAGTAGTGTTATCTTACACCGCATGGGGCGACGTTACACCAAATCGTCACCGAGTAGTGTTATCTTACACCGCACGGGGCGACGTTACACCATATCGTCACCGAGTAGTGTTATCTTACACTGCACGGGGCGACGTTACACCAAATCGTCACCGAGTAGTGTTATCTTACACCGCACGGGGCGACGTTACACCATATCGTCACCGAGTAGTGTTATCTTACCGCCGCGCGGAACTGTCTTTACACAAAATCGTCTCTGAGAAGTGTTACTTTACATGTTAAGCCTTTACAATAAATCACATTTAGATGTGTTACCTAACACCGTAAGGAGTGATTACTTAACACCATATTCAATGAAAGCGTAAGCAGAGATGTCTCTGGTGTCACTTAACATCGTGAGGACACTCGGACACAAAATCAAATCCTCACTTAAACATGTTAGTTATTCACACACCAATAGCAAACTGCATTTAACTTTTAATGTAGGCCTTTTTCCGTCGGACAACGTTGTGGCCCTCCGTATTGCAAGATAAAATATTGGGTAGCGTTGCATTTTGGGTACAGTATACGTAGCCTCACGTTGAATACCATTTGATTTTGCCTGTTAAATCGGGGTTTATGAAATGTGGACATGCCTAATGGTTTCTTGTCGGATATAATGGACAATTACAATAAAATATAAAATCTGTATTTAGCAATAGTCACCATCATCAGTTAAGCCATATGCTTTCAGTACATAGATGCATGTTTGAACGAATCGTTCTGATCGCTTAATGAACAGGGTTCGTATACACAAAAATTCTAAGTATTTTTCTTAAATGTTTACTTAAATACACTTTCAACCTACTTTACTAAGCACGTTGCTTATTTTCCGTTCCATAAAAGTTCTAAACATCATGCTTAGTTGTTTTTAGTAAAGCAGATTGCAAACTTCTTAAGATACTAGTTGCTAATGAAGCGACATACCGATTCCAGAACTTTCTGTTTACAAACAAAGGCACGTGAATAAACGCGTACCCGGTCCTCTGCTTTCTTCAATCGCATTGAAATTGTATGCAGTCAAAATGCCCTAAGAAACGGGAGAGACGCCCTGTAAGAAATGAAAACCAAACTGGACTGCCGCCGAAGCTCTCCATCTCACAAAACTCCCGGAGGAAAACAAAGCTGTGCTGAGATATAAGTTTGTGGCTGGGATAACAACCCAAAGGAAACGAGAGAAAAAGATAGCTAATGCTATCAGTGCGTCTTCCACGGTATGTTGATAGACTGAGGAAGTTGAAAAAAAATAACATAATCTCCATATGAAAGGAAAATCGGAGCTGTCCGAGGCAGACAACGATGACAGGTAGGTTACGTGTATACGTGATGGTTGAATTTCGATAAGTCCCGAAAATCCATTCATTCTGCACATCGTTTTGCAGACGACATTTAAGCTAGCAGTAGTTAGTGGGCTTTGCGCAAATGTATCAAATACACTTTGACATAACATGTGAAAATATAAACGTTAAAATTATCACCGCTACAAAGTTGCATTTTCTGAGTGGCATAATATCTTAATGCAATCATAACCTGCAAATGTGGGGGTAAGCTGTGGTTTCTTCCCGTCGCAGGCGCGATATCGTCTTTAACAATATCAATAATAAAAAGATTTCCCTCCCTATCAAATCTAAATCTCTGATGAAGTATAAATGCATCCAAGTTTTGAAGTGGGTCAAACCTGTCTCTAAAATGTCTTTCTCGTCACAACACCCTTGCAAACTGTTGAGGTGCACTACGCTGTCCATTAGAGGAGTTAAGTAACTTGCTTAGAAATTTAAGACTGGCTCAGAGGTCGTTTCAAGATAAGAATATTCTTAAGAGATAATAAATTTTATGCAACCCACTCACGAAGATAAGCAAGATGCTGAGCACAAAATCCAATCTGCTAAGCAGAGTTTCACAACTTAAGCATATCCTTAACCACTTAAGAATTTTTATGCATACGAACCCAGGGCTTTAGCTGCAAAAAACCGGGTCACTCCGATGCTTTTAAAGTGTTTGTGAGAGTAAGAAGCTGAAAACCCGCGCACTTTACGCTAGCCGTAAGATGTTTTGACTTCCCCAAGTCGATAGACGATATTGGTATGTCCAGAGTCTAGTGATGCATAATCTTTGTAAGTTCTGGTTTTTTCTATGTGTCTCATTGCTTTACATGTACATGGAAAATATTACTGATACCTTATGTAATTACTGAACATTGTAAAAAGATTGGTTATCTAATGTTTGGCAACCTAGAAATAAAGACCAGAGGGATTTGAGACAGATGACTTATTACAATTTTGTTGTGTTTAGATGGAAGAGGTTTTGATTTATTGTGTAGTTGGTAATATTCACAAGGGATTTAATTTCGCTCTATTTGCGGCTGTTAAAGGTAACACGAAATTAAATGCCCCGCAAACTTTTTTTCATATTTGTCATTTGCCTGAATACTGTGGTACTCATTCAAACACAAGCGCAAAATATTACCGCCGCATACATGTATACCCCAAATAGAGATGACCCGAAATAAAAACCAACTGATAAAGCATGAAGCTTACACTGATTATAAATTAAGGTTACCCTAGTTGGAGTTTAAGTAACACTGATAAAGGATGAAGGTAACACTGATAAAGGATGAAGCTAACACCGGTAAAGGATAAACGTAACACCAGTAAAGGATGAAGGTAACACTGATAAAGGATGAAGGTAACACCAGTGAAGGATGAAGGTAACACTGACAAAGGATGAAAGTAACACCAGTAAAGGATGAAGGTAACACTGATAAAGGATGAAGGTAACACTGATAAAGGATGAAGGTAACACCAGTGAAGGATGAAGGTAACACTGACAAAGGATGAAGGTAACACTGATAAAGGATGAAGGTAACACTGATAAAGGATGAAGGTAACACCAGTGAAGGATGAAGGTAACACTGATAAAGGATGAAGGTAACACTGATAAAGGATGAAGGTAACACCAGTGAAGGATGAAGGTAACACTGACAAAGGATGAAAGTAACACCAGTAAATGATGAAGGTAACACCGATAAAGCACAAAGGTAACACTTGAACTTAGAAGGTTACATAAAAAAAGGTGGCACCACAGCTGCCTCCTTTCTTGGTGTAACTTTACACCAATATCGTGAGTTTACAGCGGTGGTGTAAACTCATGAGATGGTGTAAAGTTGCACCGAAAAAGGTGGCAGCTCTGGTGCGACATTTTTTGGTGTAACCTTTATCTCAGAAGATTACATTGTACTGTCATACTTCCCTGTAATGTTATATTGATATGTATTTGTATAGGGTGGTTAATAGGTACTCTCCTAGATTTCAACTTTTTGGGCCTCCAGCATCACTAACGAGGCTATATCTGACACTGTCACTCCTAGGCCAAACCCTAATCGTAGGGACTCTAGATTTAGTTATTAACATTTAGATGAGGTTAGGTGATGTCGATGGTCCGTGGAACAACGAGTGATATATTCTAATTACCTAGTGTACCCGCATGCCTTACATTTAGATTAAGTTTTATAATTATAGGTCCAGCTTTTGTTATCAGGAGTGACCCATTAAATCTTACCACTTAAGGAAACAAATCAGTACAACAATCTGGTTTCATTCATTATCCTTATGTACCAGACATATATAGTGGAACCGTGACCGGTCTGTGGAAGTATTGGGATTTTGATGGAGATTATTCAGACTAACACAGACTCAGGGCAAGCCGAACGGAAGACAAGCAAGAAAGGTTGGCAACGCACTCGTCTTTCACCTAGTTGTCCGGGTTCGATTCCCCGGCAAAGGACGTGAAAAGATGTTAGGTCACCTGCCCGACCACGTGGGTTTTCCTGGAATCGCCTTCCTTAAGACATGGTTTAAAGGGAGGTCAGATCTCACTGTTTTCTGTCTGTTTATACCGATGTTAAAAAACTTCCTTGTAAACTTCATCTACACAAGTGTTTTCAATTTATTACGAAAATGATTCAAACTTTGGTGAAACTGTACTTTTTTCATCCTCTATACTCCAGGGGTTACGATTACTATCACTCTCTGCACAGACCCAAAGTGTACGTAACCCCTTGAGCATCGCGGATGACATTCTTTATGTTGTGCTGATAACGATTCCGAAGTGTTTTGCCTTTATTCTTTCTCCACCAAAGGACACATATTGATCTGTATAGATACATTTACGATGGTCATTATCACAGTAATTAAGATTAGCGTTGTAGAATTATTAAACTCAGCTGAATATTTAGTAATAACCCATGTTTCCTGAGAACACCGGGGTATGGTTTTCTTCTTAATTAATTTAATTTGCTTCATACTAAGAAAGCACTGAGAAAATATTTAGTATTTCAGTGGTGAATATGCATTGATTGGAAAGGTTTTTTTTATTGTGTTAATGAACATGAAAATTGAAACAATGAAAAGAGTTATCTCTAGTCTCGCTTATCAAGCGTCCATTTTGGTGCTTCTGTGGTTCAGAGCACAAAGTACGTGCTAGTGTCGTTATGTAATTTAAATTCAACACGCAGGAAACATGATTTAATGGTTTATAGATACAACTATTTCATTAAAGTCGATTACTGTGCGTTAATTACTATGTAATGTATGTATATTAAAAAAAACAGTTTTTGATTATCATAATTAGTTCTAAATAATTTGCTGTGTTATTTGATGGGTTTATAAAATATACAACAATGTATTAATCATGTAACAATGTATCAATAATGTAACAATAACAATGTATCAGTAATGTAACAATGTATCAATAATGTAACAATGTATCAATAATGTAACAATGTATCAGTAATGTAACAATGTATCAATAATGTAACAATGTATCAGTAATGTAACAATGTATCAATAATGTAACAATGTATCAATAATGTAACAATGTATCAGTAATGTAACAATGTATCAATAATGTAACAATGTATCAATAATGTAACAATGTATCAACAATGTAACAAAGTATCAATATTTTAACAATGCATCAACAATGTAACACTGTATCAATAATGTAACAATGTAACAACAATGTAACAATGTGTCAATAATGTAACAATGTATCAATAATGTAACAATGTAACAACAATGTAACAATGTATCAATAATGTAACGTATCAATAATGTAACAATGTAACAACAATGTAACAATGTATCAATAATGTAACAATAACAATGTATCAATATTGTAACAATGTATCAATAATGTAACAATGTATCAATAATGTAACAATGTATCAATATTGTAACAATGTATCAATAATGTAACAATGTATCAATAATGTAACAATAACAATGTATCAATATTGTAACAATGTATCAATAATGTAACAATGTATCAATAATGTAACAATAACAATGTATCAATAATGTAACAATGTATCAATAATGTAACAATGTATCAATAATGTAACCAATGGATCAATAATGTAACAATGTATCAATAATGTAACAATGTATCAATAATATAACAATAACAATGTATCAATATTGTAACAATGTATCAATAATGTAACAATGTATCAATAATGTAACAATAACAATGTATCAATATTGTAACAATGTATCAATAATGTAACAATGTATCAATAATGTAACAATAACAATGTATCAATATTGTAACAATGTATCAATAATGTAACAATGTATCAATAATGTAACAATAACAATGTATCAATAATGTAACAATGTATCAATAATGTAACAATGTATCAATAATGTAACAATGTATCAATAATGTAACAATGTATCAATATTGTAACAATGTATCAATATTGTAACAATGTATCAATAATGTAACAATGTATCAATAATGTAACAATAACGATATATCAATAATGTAACAATGTATCAATAATGTAACAATTACGATGTATCAATTATGTAACAATGTATCAATAATGTAACAATGTATCAATAAATGTAACTATGTATCAATAATGTAACAATGTATCAATATTGTAACAATTACGATGTATCAATAATGTAACAATGTATCAATCGTGTATCAATTATGTAACAATTTATTAACAAAGAATGAGGAAAGCAGTTATTCGGGGTAACAGAACCTACACAGTAGAGCATTATACCAGTTGTGCCAGGAGTGTCCTCACTGGCCGAATTTACAGGCCGTTGTTTGGTTAGGCGACCGAGAAGCCAATAGCCTGCCGTGTATTTTATAACAGGTTGGCGGATAAAGTGCTATGACGGCTAGACCAGGCATTATCAGCTTAACCAAAAGTGATTGTAAATTTCATGATTGGATTTTCCCCCTTGCTTCTGATTTTCATCATTTGTCTTCGTGTTTTTAGTCTGTTACGATGATTAAGCCTTTAAATGCTAAAAATGAAGAAAACATCACTTTACGTTATTGTTTTTCTAACAAACGTGAAGCTGACGGAATTCAAAATAATTGTTGTTTTGTTTATGTTATTGGTAAAACTATCAAGCGGAACAGGGAGTCCCTCCCCCTTGCTTCAGCTATATAAGTGTTGAATCGTATCCCTCTCCAACTCATTACATCTTCAGTGGAGCTGTAACTTACAGGAAACAACACACAAATATAGTCTGTTTTATATAACAACGCGTTGGATATCGATTGTGTATGGAACATTTGAAGGTAGGTGTGATCTCTTCTCAATTAGCTTTTAATCCTGTGTGTAACAGATGTACGTACGGAGTACATCAAAACAAACATTTACATCATTATTTCGATACTTACGTAATAAACTGATATATATATAATCTGTTGTTCATACCTCATTAAAAAAAACTTGATTCCAATCGTTGATTGTGAATGTGTTATTTCATTTGCTGAGTTTTACTTACTTTTAATACAACAATAGAGAATCACTTCAACTTCAAATTACATTTTATTGTGATGTAATTTAGTTTTTTTATTCATAATAATAAAAATTGTTCAAACATCGACCTAAATGTGTTTGACTTAGATCGGAGTTAATGTGTAAGGATCAATTAAACTGATATGAAAAGTAAGTAATCATTGACAAGTTTTAACATCAACAATGTAACACGTAGAGCCGGATATCTGATACTCCGTGCCATTTTTAGTAGTTAATTTGCTGTTATTTCCTTTTCCTTGTGCCCATCATCGATATATTGATTTATTGATTTATTCTACTGAATGTTTATAAGAATAAGACAACATGTTTGCAGGTCCAGTGTCAAATAAGATTTTATCTGATTTGTTTGTGGAAAGTAATCTAACGATTTTTGTGGTGTACGACGATGGCCGATTGTATGGGTGTATAATGTACGTACAGATAATGCTAGAGATGATTTACATATAGGAAGTTATTATACAAATTAAAATGGAAATATAGACGTACTTTTATATAGAGATCTGTAATTGAGGTCAAGAAATCAGATTGGTGATAGGTTACTATTGAAAAACACAAGATGTCATTCCAACTCAAAAGATTAAAAAATAAATTTGGAGCGATGATAAAATGCTACTGTCGTTTTATGATATCTAAAAACCGATTGTCTTTCATAAAATCGTTTTAATTCCTTTTAGTCCCGTTGTTTACACGAGATCTACACTTCACTGTGACAAAGCTTTCATTGTTGTTTAATGTTTAAACTGGGAGTTTACATCAGGATATTTATTAACAACTACAACGTACCATGTACAATAATGTATATGTTGAAATGCACACGAGTGGTGTATTCATTATAAAGATGAGATAGGAATAAATGTACATTATTAAAGTTGCACAAATATTTAGTCCATAATGGAATGCTTTAATGTGAAATTCATATCCACTTTCCTTGCATCAATAGTTTATTGTTATACCGTTACCAGGGTATCCCCCAGGGGTACTGATATCGCCCTTACTTTAATGGAAGTATATACAAATATAATCTAGATCCAAGTAATGATTGATAGTGTGATTGTGTATTTAAATAGCCAATCAAAGTGGCGCCTATTGTGATTGGCCAGTTGCGTGAGTGTAAGTACAGATGTGCTGTAGAGAGGAGGTTCGTGGACAAATAATATAGTTGTGTTTACCTAATGTAAACGATGCATGCTTATCCCTTATCTAAGCTGGTGAGTGCACCATTTTGTATAAGTATTTAAGCGTTTAATGGACTTTAACAAAGGAAGGCAGTTTAAGTTATACATTTGAAATAAGGCAGAAAGTTATCGAAATCTTTAAGATCTGTTTGGTCTTCATCTCTGGATTTCGGTTCCATTGAAAGATGTGAATTCTTTACTTCTTGATGTTCAAGCCTGATTTGATACATATCCAGTGTATGTAATGTATGTGTATTTGTCCCTTACAGGTTTGATAAGACGAGACCCCACAGGTGAGGACGACCGAGATATTGACGGTTGGAGGCAATCAGTGTGATAAAGTATCAGACTACTTGATCTTTAACCAAGACCTTTTTATCTAGGTGGGTAAGTCACCGCCTGTATTTAGTGAGAGACAATATTAGAATGACCTCAGATAGGCTGGAAACAGATAAAAGAAAGACACACAGCGCTGAGAACAAACCAACACAACGACCTTCTATACACAAATACATCTCTCCGGCGGAGTTCAAAATGAGAGTTCTCCGGAAACTTACGTCTGTTGACAATAACCCCGACAACAAGTCACTGACCAAGTTTCAGCGACAGGACAGTGACAGAACTCTCAAAGCGTCAATAGTGTTTCCGAACGGCGATGTTGGCACGCTTATATCATATGAAAAAATGGACAGCACAAAACCAGAGTCTTCCGAACATGAGTTACCAAACATGAATGTTGAAGAGGAGGTGATTTCTCGTAAACACGAGCGGCCGTTACGACTTCCGCCCATCATATTGCCGCCTATCTATTCCACAAAGCCTCTTCCTGTGTTATCACGTGACTTTAGCTTGCCATCTGATCCTCCGACGCCGATGTCGGACGATGGCTGGGAAGAACTCCAAGAATGTCGGTACCTTCGTTTATACTCCCCTCGGAAGTACCGTTCCAATTCCATACCCGCCTAATTCATCTTATCGGTCTTTAGTTCTGGACTTCCACAGTCAGTTCCGGAATCTTCGAACACGAGAATAACGGCCAAACCCAGCCCAGCGGCTTGACCATGTTTTACCAATTGACAGCTGGACGTTTAATGAATAACTAGAGTGTTGACTTTGATGTCCAGTTTGAAACAGAAAAATGCCTTGACAGAGTTTAGGCTGGTGCTAAAAGACAAAGGTTAAATTATTTGTTGTCATGGAAAATGTTATCCGTTGCCTATTTTGACATTAGAGATTTTGTTGATCATTCAGTGACATCTGCGGCTTCTTTTAAACACGAGCTCTTTTCTGAAACAGCGATTTTCACTCTTCGGAAAAGTGTGGATCATTTCAACCAACCGTAACATGCGTGGTTCCAAAGTAATTCACTTCATCTGAAATAGAGGCCGACTTTGTGACTCACGCTTGTCTACAAAGAGATTGCTTGGTGAGTGTTAATCCAGTCCACTAAATTAAATCAAAGATGACGTGAGTCAATAGGCTGTGTGACACAAAGGAAGTACTTCGGAACTTAATGGTGAGAGGAAAACGAGTGTTACTTCAGCACTGACACAGAACTGTTTAAATCATGATAAAGGATATTACATACTTCACCTGAGAAGTTTGCTCAATGATTTTACTATATGATACCGAATAATTGTGTCTTCCGAATGTACATGTGTTTCAAATGAAGGTAATCTTTTCTTCTTGTCGAAGGGATTTTCTATTGAATTACAAAACATGATATGTGAGAAGTGTATGTTAGAAATAGTTTCTGTCTTGTTAATGAGTGTGTACTAGAATGTGCGCATGCGTGTGTATCAATCTTTTTCATCAACCACTGAATACATATGTACATAAAGATATATATATATATAACACATTTAGTCATTAAGGGATTTCAGTTTATTCATTACTGTTTTCATATCTTTAAAAACACGAGAAAACAGCCGATGAAAGAATATGAGTGAATATCATTCGGGTTAACTCATTCCGA
The DNA here is from genome assembly GCF_031769215.1 of Ylistrum balloti. Taxonomy (NCBI): domain Eukaryota; kingdom Metazoa; phylum Mollusca; class Bivalvia; order Pectinida; family Pectinidae; genus Ylistrum; species Ylistrum balloti. The sequence goes on along the minus strand of NW_026782443.1, from coordinate 694,691 downwards.
TTTCAGTAGGAAATTGACCGAGACGTTCCACATGTTATCATTTAAGAAGATACAGGACGAAATTATAAATAAACATAATAATTTAATGTTCATTAACTTACTGGTGTATTAATTATGAAATCAAAATTATGTGAAGGTGTTTGGAAACATATAGCATAAAAATGACGATTGACTTTAAGTTTTATGAAAGATCCTTCTTTATTTTGAGTGGTTGTTTACCGTTACAGCCGTCCAGTTGTTTTCTTTGTGGGCTTTCAGCGTCACGGTTGTTGTTTTTGTTTACTCGTGTAGTGCTACGGAATGTCACCGTGGCGCGATATATGTACAAATAGTTTCGGTTGGTATTTACGAAAAAAATAAAACAGGAAATCAAATACAGTATCTCATTGTTTTTTGAGACGATATATCACAATGTAGTAGAAACGATCGTCACACAGTTCCCTGGTCTAGGTTAATGAAACTGTTAAACACCCAGTCGAGAAATTATCTCGTGAATATCAAAGAGGTGAACATAAAATCATAGCTAAATATGTAACTAAATATGGGATCGTTTGAGTTATTTCATCCGTTACTTACTAAGCAGTGTTATGATTGGTTAATATTTCAGTTTTATGGTGAGATCAATGCCAGCTCGCAAAGGCTGTGTCAAATGTCCGGGGCTTAACTACAATAATGCTATTATGTATGTTAATGAAATCATCGTTCAGAAATAGACATGAGTTACTGTAAACCTGATCACGGTTGTAGTTTTAATATAATGTAAAACTTTTCAAAAATCCAGCAAATCAAATCTGGTTACTCCAACTTTATTAGAATGTGAAGTATTTTCCAGAAATTTCTTGTTATTTTGGAACGTATTCATCGTGTCGGTAATATCAATGGAAAACACATCAAGAAAATACAAACATGTCAACATAATCGTAATCGAAACTAAAATTCCATAAAACTAGGACAAAACATGAAAATGTACAGGGAGAATAACACCACCACCATGTTAACCTTGGTCAATTCAAGAATAAGTAATGTATAAAACAACAGAACCAACAGGAAAACTAACGAACACTAAACACCTCCAGCTTCATACCGTACAACAGAACCAACAGGAAAACTAACGAACACTAAACACCTCCAGCTTCATACCGTACAACAGAACCAACAGGAAAACTAACGAACACAAAACACCTCCAGCTTCATACCGTACAACAGAACCAACAGGAAAACTAACGAACACTAAACACCTCCAGCTTCATACCGTACAACAGAACCAACAGGAAAACTAACGAACACAAAACACCTCCAGCTTCATACCGTACAACAGAACCAACAGGAAAACTAACGAACACTAAACACCTCCAGCTTCATACCGTACAACAGAACCAACAGGAAAACTAACGAACACTAAACACCTCCAGCTTCATACCGTACAACAGAACCAAGAGGCAAACTAACGAACACAAAACACCTCCAGCTTCATACCGTACAACAGAACCAACAGGAAAACTAACGAGCACTAAACACCTCGAGCTTCACATCACACATAGAAATAGTATATTTGACGAATCGACCAATCGCTAAATGATGTCAACATTTTGTATTTGTTTAACGTTTAGTAGTTTAACCTACTGCTTAAAGAATTAAAGATGTTGTTTCACGGACGTCATAAAAAGGTATCTTTAAATTATGTTGTGTTTTTGTGATGATTTTTCCTTGAACATAGTGGAAAATCATCCCTTCGAAAATGTCAAACGTTGAAGTATGAGTTGACGAAGTATGCATCCATTTCTGACAACAATTTTAATAGGAAAAGGTAATGAAATATATTGACTGAAAAAGCAATACATTAAAAATAACGATCATGAAACAATATACCAAAGCTTCAAGCTACAAAGACTTTTTAGAATATTAGGTTCAGGAAACATATTCAACATGGACGACCGTTATCATACAACACATAAGAGTAAATCAATGTAAAACACAAATGGCGCGTTCGATTCTTAAAATCAACTGCAAGGGAATGTTTGACTCTATTTAGACATAGTTCCCTTTTTTCTCCTGTCACGTGATCTATCATATCACAGTTAATCGGACGCTTGGTACATTATTGGTCGGGGGCTCTTTATGACTAGGATATTGGACAGGAGATTTAGACAATCTAAATGTATACTACAGTACAATGGTATCAGTGACTACGTTTTATTCATGGTCTAGTGTAATTAGGATACTATTAAAAACAACCAAACAATAAGACGATAAAGGATTTTCGTTTTTTCAATTGAATATAGATCTTGTCTTCATTTCAGTTTATTCTATAACAATAATTCTACAGTGTATGTATGACGAATTTCACCACAGCGACAAGGACACGGAAGTTTATGTAAAATTTGTGTCACGTTTGAGGGTCATGGCCGGCGGAAATGATAGTATAAGTGTAATATGGGTTCCTTTATTGATACTCAAAAAACACAATGGGAAATAATTTAGCGATATCAAGAGAACAATCATTGTACACGATAGAAACTTGTTTATAATAATAAAATAATTTGACGATACCTAGCGAAGAATTAAGAGTTTTGATTAACGCGAATCAACAATGTAATATATATAAATATTATGTTTTCTATATATGTAACATATAGGTGGCCGTGTCTGTATTGATCATCCATTACATCACAGCTTACTACAACATGCTTTTGGCACGAATTCCTAACCCACAAACCATATACATGTATTATAGTGATAGATACGTATATACTCAAGGGATAAAGATACGCAGGGTAAAATTTGAAGATATTTCTAGGCAAGACGTCGAGTATAATGTTCAATATTTTAAAGTAAGAATGAAGATTAATTCATACAGAACAAACTGGAAAATCAACAATTTGTATCTGGTAAGTGATTTAGGAATAATTGAAGGGAATTGAAAGATAACTCTATACTCTGAAATCGAAATGGACTGATTGTGGGAGCTGGCTAGTCAATACCGGGTATGTCCCCATTCGCTCTCTCCACAGCCCTGTTTCTCCTAGGCATGGTGTTCAAGAGTGACAACATGGGGTCGGAGGATCTCATCTCTTTACCAAGCGGTAGTTAGACCACAACCCATGAGGATTTAACTTCATGTGAGATTCCTCCCCACACCATAGCTACGCAGCAGTCGACAAAATGTTCTCCACGAGGTCGGTATACACGACGTCGAACGTCTGCTCGAAACCGGGTGAACCGGGACTGATTAGTAAACAAGACTCGCCTCCACTGCCTCAATGGGAATATTCTGAGGGCATGTACCGCCACCCAAGTCATACGACGCTGGCGACGAGCAACGGTAAGGGGCAGACCTACAAACGGGTGACGTTCCGCAGACAGCCAACTTCCTGCAATCGTTTCTTTACAGTTTTTGCATAGATAGGACGGTTATGAGTACCTATGTTTTGAAGGGCAGGTTCAGTGGCAGTAAGGCGCCGATTGCTAAAATGGACGAATAAACCTGACCCCTCGGAACATCCGTCAGCTATGCCATTGTTTAATACTATCAGAAATTAATCAAAATATCGGAAAGTAATGTGTCTCTACTAGGACTACCTAATGGTCTGACAAGCAGTGTAACTCAATGTCACAACACTGCTGTGCACGATATCTCCCGTTTCGTGCTTTCCCCGGGAGACACCGTCACGCAATACAATAATGGAACATTTGATACAGGACCACGTGTACTGTAACATAGAGAGTTGCCTGACCGATTTTCGTTGTTGTTTTTAACAACGCGTTCGTAAGATATTGCAATTAATGTCTTTATCCCTTGAGTATAAATGGACCATGTGTCGTGAATTCGTGCCAAGTAACGCTGCTTACTACAGTGGGTTGTATCCCGGAACGCATACATATTATAAACGTCTACCTAGAACTGTTTTTACAGTGATTATAGTCTACAGTGCACGTAGTCCTAACATAATTACGAACACTTCAGACAAATTGCAGTTAATTTTGTCTGAAAAAATTATGCAGATATCTTTAATATGAAAATTGAGTTTAAACACAACTTCCTTAATCAGAAGATAAATGACCTTCATCTTTGCTTCTTTTCAACTGTAGATATCATTTACTTGAGTACAAAATGAAATCATATATAAGCCATATGGGGAAAAGAAATGATATTGTTAAACAGTTAAATCAATTAATGGCAGAAAAAAAAACTTTTTAAAAACAAACTTTTATCTTGGAGAAATTGGTTAGCTCTATTAATGTGTATTCATACGTCGAGGTCCAGCTTTCCAGTTGTAGGACCATGGGTGAGATGAACACTATAGCATTGTGTGTGTGAGATGAGAACCACATTACCGTTTTTGAGATAAACACACGGGACCATGTGTAAGATAAACACACAGGACCGTGTGAGATAAGCACACAGGACCGTGTGTGAGATAAACACACAAGACCGTGTGTGAGATAAACACACATGACCGTGATGAGATGGACACCACAGGACCGTGTGTGAGATGTTCATCATATGTGAGATGAACATTGTGTGTTAGATAAATATCGTGTCTGTCTGTCTGTTTGTCCACAATTTATCACCCTCTTTCGGGTATGTTGTGCAGTGTACGTGTCCGAGCAAGTAAAATAGTTATGATGTATATTTACTTATACAGTGACTTGGAAAATCAATAATTGGGTTTATCGATTTGCTGTAACGATATTACAAATTTTTATTTACAGTGTACCGACAGTTGATATATTGATGTACCGAAGTATAATTAAGTGTTTTCTAATTCGGAAAAATAAGACTTAAATTGATACATTTCTATGATATAGAAAATATTAGCTGGTTTCTGTGTTCCACTTCAGTGGTGTTGTTTCAGTATTTCACCAAGCGTTTGACAACCAGTGCAGAATATGATACCAATCATTTTGTTTAAGAATCTGACTGACGATATAGTTCCGTGTAGTGACAGCGCACATGTCAAACAGGAGTCGTAATAACCCGTATTATCCCTGGTGACGTCAGACGGGCATTGAGTTTTCTTTGGATGACGACATCCGTTTACGATTGCAAATTAAATTAGCTTGGTTTTTGTAAAGGAATTGATGCATTAGGTACATACATAACATATTACAATTCGTATGATATAACATGATGCTTCTAATTTTCAAATAACCGTACAGATGTTTGACACGCCTGAACATACAAAAAGTTTTGTTAAACTCTGCGGTACCAATAGTAAATAACTTCAGTCACGAGGTTGGAAGTTTGAAAGTTGACCGAACCATAAAGACATTTTTTTATGTCTTTTATATTTGGTTTATTTTAATTTGATGCCAATATTTGTTTCCAGATTCACACTTTTGTTATGTTCTAGCCTTACTGAAATAGAAAAACGAAACAGTTGTATACTGAAATATATTATGTAATATTCAATTTGAAAGGTAATACTCGCATTCGGATAGATCTGCTTTTATCTATATATTTATTTAATTAATTATTTTTTTTTAGTTTTTTAGAAATACAGAATCGACATTTATCAATTTACGGTGACTCGTAATGGACATAAAACTGAAGATTTTCGTCGATGTCAAATGAATATTTGGATTGCGACAAATACATCACAACATCACAAGTTTAATAACAAAAAGATGAATTGCAAGGTCAACACAGCAAATAGTTTATGAAATGGCACGTAAAGACACATTACAAACAGAATATGTTTGTCTGTATATCTGTTTTCAGATCAAAGAAACACATTCGGGTCACGGTTTCAGGTAATATTGCCCCGTTATCCGGGCACTGTAAATTATGTTTAAGTCACTTGCAGTTTTATATAATCACGAGTGCTACATCTCGTCGGGACACCGACTTTGATAAAACCACTTCTTGACGATAACAATATTTATAGCTTCTGTGGATCATAGACAGAATTGAACACATATTGAATAGTGTATGAGATACAGTCTGGTTATCTGAGGATACACAATCTGCTGGCGACAACTAAACAAGAGACACAAGCCATGCTTCCTTTTTATGAAGCTTTCTTTTTATTTTTTTTTTGTTTCCTTTTTTGCATATCCTATATTCTTATATGAATCTGCAACTTTCTCCAACGCTTGCATTTGTGTTCCAATTTATATATTTGAAATTTTCAATGATTCTATTTTTTCAATGTTGATGTTTTGTTTTTCTGTTTCTAAGTTGTATTTTTCTGTTTTGATGTCGTTTTTCTCATGATGTTTATGTTGTTGATTTTTAAGTTTTGTATTTTCCAACTTTCACGCTTCTGTTTTTTTCTATCTTGACCTATATGAATGATCATATATACAGTTTAACTAATTCGGCGCCGCATCATTTTTATTATATAAAGGTCACGCGATCTGAAACCTTTAATGGCCATAGTATTTCAATAGTAGGTACTGTAGATAGGATTCAAGGTTACCGTCGCTATTGAGTTAATAACCTTGAACTAAGATCAAAATCACACACGTAATTACGTTGAAAATCCTTTAAAGAATTCCTTTTTAGGTTTCAAAAGAATATGATTATGAATTTTAGTCAACTGTTAGGAAAGATGCATTACTATCAAAGTTATTCAGAAAAATGACCTTGACCTCAGCCTTTGTAGTTTCGAAATGCCACCTGTACGGTATGTTATGAGTGTTCGTTTGTAGAGGTCCAGTTTGAGTACCACTTATCTTTTTGTGTCTACATAGACACATTTTCCGTTTTCCATGGTGGATTTAATTAATTTTCAACCTAGTTACACTCATCTAGAAATAAGATATGAATCGCTGAAAAGAACATTTGGAGATCGATAGTACATCACAGTAGATTCCTCATAACTATCTTTTCGAACAGGAAATAAATATTTTCGAACAAACCTTGCAGTAATAGGACCGAGTTATACCCGTCCTGTGGTGTTTACATGTCGCAGTTGATTTGATATTCAAGGACAAGATGTCATACACTGACAGATAAACTTGTAACACAGAGTTTCGAGAGATGCAGGTTGATGAAAATTATGGAAAAATTTAACAGCGTCTTAACGGTATTTCGCTTCCATATGCTTATCAGTTTGCCTGTTGATCCCGTTGTTGTATACCTTGTTCTAATTTGAGAATGTGACCTTACTTACTTGGATTAACAAAATTTACTTAGCGGGTGTCGTCACTGAAACAAAAAACGCTTATCCTTCTGGAACACATGGAACTGTTCCACCTGCACTTCTTTAGGAGTCTCCGTGTAAGTTTTTCGTTCATATTTTCCATGATTCATCGAATTAAAAATGAAGATAAAGTCTTCTTTAAGATACGTCTGTTTTTTTAGATGTAGAGTATATAGAATATTGGACATTGTTAATTGGAACTAAACGTTTTAAGATAAATGGAGATACATGTAAGACAAAAAAACCGTTAACGGACTGACACCCGGCAACAGGAAGTAATATCAAACGAAGCATGGTGTGTTAGACAAATGTGGGTCCGGTACTGCGACGGGAATCAGTCCGGTGAGTGTACCGTATGCCCGAATCCCCTGGTGGGGGTTGTAACCGTTATCAGTCAAGATATTTGTGGATCAATGTAAACAAACCCTCGATACGTGATAAACGGCACTGTTAGCTTCTGTACACAGACATCTCCGATATACTTTGTATCCCGCACAAGTTACCCTGTTATAGCGTCAGTCAATTTTCAAAAGAATCACACGAACCAATTCATGTATACTTCAATAAGTAGCTATAATGAAATTATTTATGAAACAATTTCATCGGAAACACGACTTGTAGTAATAATAAAGATATATTGTGACATTTGGTTGAATGATAACGGGTAGATTCAATAAGTTATTTGTAATATCACAATTTATATAGCTTATTTCGACATCGCTTATATCATTAACAAGAAAAAACAAAATACCAGCAGTGACCAACGTATTCTGTATGAGTGAGGAAAAAACACAGACGTTATATGTTTCATTCTGCATTATTTTGCTGTGATTTTTTTCTGCGGTATTCTGAAGAAATGGTCATGACTTAACCATGCAAATCAAAGAGTTACAGTAACTATGTCCATCATGGTCAACTCTTTCAAAAATACAGCGTCAATGAGCGACACCCGAGAAAAAGAGACGTCAACACTTAAAAAATAGAGACGTCGTCACTTAAAAAATAGAGACTTCAACACTTCAAAAGAAGAGACGTCAACACTTAAAAAATAGAGACGTCGTCACTTAAAAAATAGAGACTTCAACACTTCAAAAGAAGAGACGTCAACACTTAAAAAATAGAGACTTCAACACTTAAAAATAGAGACGTCAACACTTAAAAAACAGAGACGTCAACACTTAAAAAATAGAGACTTCAACACTTAAAAATGAACGATATATCTGAAATTGTTCATGAACCTGTGTAAATCAATTACACAAAGGTGTGTAAAATACCTCGGCCATTTTTTATGTGACGTGTAGTTTGTTAATTCAAACTGAATAACATTTATAATCAAGCCTTATTTCTGGAGTGTGTCGGTCCACCGGGAGTCATAACAATACTAGGTATGGCCATGATATGGCGAGATGTATTATATACAATTTGTATGTTGATGTAGGAGAGCAGCCGATCATTATTTAAATTCTGAACTGGACAACGATACCATTGTTTTGTATAAAAGAAGTATCTTTATGTTAGAGGTGCCACGTAATATGAATACAATTTTGCTGGTTTCTGCTTTCCGTTTTTGATATAAAAATTATTTAACCTGTTTTCTTACATTCTATGTGCCCGGTATCGACCTTTTTATATCCCCTAATGTGAACAAGGAAGTCTGTGTTTTATCTCGTTATTGGTACATATTATTGCTAAGCGGTATGAACTAATGAACAGTGGCTCCGGAAATCACATTCTCGAGCCTCACAGGGAAAATACCAATAGGTCATCTGTCAAAAATAACAAAAGGAATATATCATCAATCACTTTGCAGATGGAAATTAAGTTTTTATCGTCTGTGAGTAGAGATATTAAATGTTGCAGTCACAATGATTTTTTAAAGCCCAAATATACGTAACATTTACCAAAAATTTAGTGTAGAATCACACATAATTATTGAGATATTCTCTAAGATGTAGTTAAAATTAAGTTATTCAAACAATAGTTACCATGACTTTGTGCATAAAGTATTGATATATGAGCAGTTGAAACTCTCTATTTGTAAACACACCTCCATTTTAAACACGCCGCCATCGAAATTACGATTGTTGCCGAACCACGTCGGAAAGTTCATAACGTGATCTCGCGAGAGTTGAGGTTTCTACTTATAGAGGAAGCACATGCAGATATTTCTACGGTAAGTTTTTGTTTACAAACATTGTTTGCGAAGACTTGGGGTATTCCTTTGATAAACATTCAGTTTTTGGGAAATTATTAGAAGGAATAATTAGTTTAGAAACGATACGACGCACAATTATAACGTAAGAATTCAGAATTGGCCCGATGTATGATTGGAAAAAAAGGAAGCGACTGGTGAACGTCTGTACTGTGTCTGCCATGTTTACACACGCGGAATATGCGCATGCGCAATGTCATCGCTACGAGCGGTAATGTATGAATTATTGTGGGTCCCACATTGTTTATTTTCCGATTTTTTCAATTTTTATTTAAATTGAAAACAGTCAGTTTTATTTTCTTTAATTAAAGGAAAGTATCTGTTTTGTTACATATATTACGGGGAAAATAAGATAAAGTTTGTTTTTTATAGTGATTTTTACGTATATTGGGGCTTTAAAGTGTAGTTTGAAGATACTCCAGCGGTTACGATCACTTTCGCTCTCTGCACCCTTGGTATATATAACATTGAAATTGGAGGTTCCATTTGTGACATCTTGTGGACACGACGAAAAGACTAATTTGATCCTTTGATGTACTTTAAACGAATCACGAGTTCGTATAACGATATATTGTATTGGCTTAGATGTCGGTTGTCGCTCCTTTTTAATCTTCAGAATGTCATTGGTCAGTTTTTTCTCCTTCAACCAATCAAATTACTTTTCTTGTGCCTTCACGTTTGCCATGGTATGTTCCATGTGTACAAAGAGCGAAAATGTGAGTTTGCCGGTTCTGGGAAAGTAACCTTGGATAAGCTTCTATAAACTTTAAACTTTTCACAACTTATTTACAGGAAAAATGTTGCTTACTTCTATATTTTTTTAGTTTTCTTTCAGAATTATTTAACATAGAACTAATACTCTGTCAAGTATACTAGTATTATTGCATGACAATGAACAGTATATTTAAAAGTTTGCTCGTGCGAGCAGATGTCGAACACGCGTCAGAATATCAATGTGAAATCACATCTAATCACGGATGAACCGACAGTCCTCTATCTAGGTCACAAAATTACAGGTCTTCTGAAAGGATTTCTGTTAAATGTAAAATTATTTGAGCGCCATAAATGTAAATAACACCAACAACTGACTTCCCATTGTAAGCAAACACTATTGTTATTTAAAATAGCACCTAGACAAAGCAACACTCAGCAGAGCCATAAAATATGTTGAAAGCAAATAATAACTGCTTGGGTTTGCTATTTTGATTGTTATTTAAATTTTGTATGGAACAAAGGTCAGTTAAGTATAAGAAATACATTAATTGGAGGGACAGGAAAGTCACTAATCTCAAACAATATCTTGCTGTATCGATGTTTCCTGCACCATTGCCTTTGATATGGACCGGATGTAATGGCCACCAATTCTACTCCGTAATTGATATATGCCGTGATCGATATAATCCAAGACCGTGAAATGTACACCTGACACGTCACGAAGGCGTACACCCGAGACAATGTGATGTTGGTGGATATTTACGTGACCTCTTGCATTTATTGAAACAAAAGTTTGACACAATATTTTAAAGTTAAGTTTTACATCTCGATATAGGAAAGGTACAGACGATTGTTGTCGTTAAACTCACAAGGTATAGAGAGATGTCGGTTAATGATAGTAATGAGGAAGTGTAACCCTCCATAATCTATTTACATTGTAAATATCCTATTTCCTTGTGCACTCTAAAGTTAGTTGTGTTCGATTCTCCTCAAATTGTCCGGTAAACCTTATGAAACATGACATTGCTTACTTGTATTGACCCATAATTTCATGCCGGATGTCGTTGACGAAACAGGAAATGTTTAGACTTTAGGAACACCGGGCCCCACTTGTATAAAACATCTCAACTTGAGATTTCCTCAAGTCGAGATTTTCCTCTGCTGATATCTCCTCAAAAACGGCTTGTATAAAATTTTCTCAAGGAACAGGAGGAAGTCATCGGCTAGGATGTCCTGAAATTCCTTGAGGAATTTTCATACAAGATATTTTCAAGGAGATATTAGCTGAGGAAAATCTGGGCTTGAGGAAATCTCAAGTTGAGATGTGGGGCCGGGTCTTACTCTCCTTTAAAAGCTTCATGTGTGTTTTTCATTTGTTTCGTTTTTTGTTCTAGTTTCGTTGAATCTAGGTTTGATTTTTTGTTGACATGTTGATATGTTTTAAATCCGACTAGTTTATCTTTGATAACCTTCTGTCAATAAGAAGTTTACATTACTTTATCTTAATCAAATTTTCTTTTCCTTGTCAGTTTCAGTATTGAAGAGCACGCGATATCATGTTTGCTTGCAAAGCTGTGTTTGGTTTCTTTCTTTTCAGAGAACACCCTTTTGCCGATGCACTTCGATGTGCAGTCATGAAAAGTATTTCTTTTGAATAACAATATTCCTTATTTTGTCGACCTCTCAGTGTTCTTTTCAAGGGCAACTTCCGGTGCCCCAAGTTGACACGAAATGTCAATGTTATGAAAAAATTGTAAATTTAATTTTCGTCGAACTACCAACGACTAACTACCATTCTTAGCACTGTCAAATCTTTGTTACAGTCTTATCGTGTTTATTCTAGAAGTGACATTAATAGCATGAGCTTTCGACCAATTTTCAACATATTCAAAAGACGTAGGTTGATGAAGATTATTGGGAAGTTTTACAGCCGTCATGATGATCTCATTGAGAAATATTTTAGATCTTTGAATGATATGATGCTGGGCGTGTTTGGTGCTCTTAGTTTGCTTGTTGGTCCCATTGTTGTATACCTTTTTTCTATTTTGAGAACGTGACATCACTTATGTTGAACAAGGTTTACATGGCGGGTGTCGTCGATGAATCAGAAGACGCTTACTTTTTCGGAACACCTGGTCTTAATCTTCTTGTGCTTTTGTAGGAGTCCACGTGAATTTTTTGTTCTTATTTTGCGCTCATTTTATTGAATTTGCATGATTATGTTGACATTTTTGTATTTTTTGAAAAATGTTTTTGTTATTATACTTCTCTCCGGTTAGTTTATAAAGTTTTATAACCGTGCAAATGTTAAATATAAAGTTTCCAATATTTTTTGTTATAAAAAAAATTCTTAATGTCAGTTCTGTAATCGCAAAGATAAGAAACATATTTCACACTGGATTCTTCCTAAAGACAATGAAAAATAATGTCGTGTTTTATATTAACTATCTATCAGGGTGACACTGTATTTACCTGAAAGGTGAAGAGAATCAAATTGTAAATCAAAACGTATCTTTATTACAACTATTTTAATATCATATCACGTTACTTGATGAGGTACTGTAAATGTCAGTTCATCGACATAAAACTCCCTGTCAACAATGAAACCTCCTTAAGTCCAGGTTTGCCTACATAACTATCAGTTCAAGTTATCCACTTCGGTAGATATTGTAAATAAAACCTTATCCGGTTTTTATGTTAAAGACGGATGCTAATCTTATACCTCCTAAACAAGTGGGTGTCAAATTGTAGAAAATAGATCGGTACAACGCCAGTACTAAACCGCTTACAAACATCTCCTTCATAGTTTTAGGTACGTGTGTACTAATACTTGCCTTTGTGGATTTTCAGTGATATAAAAGACGAAAATGAAGTAAACAAACAAATAAATGATCGTAAACAATACGTATGTTATTTAATGCTGGTAATCAGTTTGTCTAAACTTTTCTGGGTTAGCCCATAGATCATTTATACTTCTGTTTCAATGTCTTCTTTCCGCTTAATTTTCATTTTCTTTATATTTCATTGTCGCAGTTGGTGTGTAAGTGAGTTTATTTGTTTCCAACCGTATGGACAATTGGTAAGTGAGTTTATCTGTTTACAAGGGTATGACCATTTGGTAAGTGAGTTTATCTGTTTACAAGTGTATGAACATTTTGTCGTTTTACTCAATTGTGACATTATATGAAGTTCTATAGAAAGTATGTGACCACAATATCATTGTCTCTTCCCCCTCCTCCCCCTCCTCTCCTTCCTTCCCTTATCTTCCCCACTCCCCATCTCCCCCTCCTCCTCATACCCTTGCTCTTCCTCCTCCTTCTCCCCATCTCCTCCTTCTCCTCCCTACCCTCCTCCTCCCCGCTCCTCCCCCTCTCCCTCCTCCCATTCCTCCCCTTCCTCCTCCCAACCACTTCTCGTCACCAGCGGTTATTTAATAATATATACAGATTGAATCCAGTAAATATCACCAGACAATCTAATCAAGCAGAGTTTCATCACTTGTCTTAAATACGATTATTATAGAAATAAACGAAGCCATGTGATATCATTCCTTCAATCAAAATGACAGATATTTTTGTTTTATTTAATGTTCTTCTACATGCCCTGATAAATATGTTTTGATTTGAAATGTATTGGTCACCTTGCGGTAATGAGATGGTATCTGTTTAAATAGTGTTTTTCTAATTGACCCATTAAATCTGTTATGCATACTTTAAGACAAAGTTTGGGCACCTGCCAGCTATATACACAAACATATTACGATAACATCATATCTGTTATCGGGGTAAAGTATTAATCTAAATTTAATATAAATGACTAAATATAGTATCATTAATTGGAAATATTTCATCGGCCATTCATAGATTTTTATAAAAAAAAATGGAATTCGTTAAAGAATGACGGAAACTATTATATAAATATATAACCATGCACGTGAGATGTAGGGGTCTCACTCGTAGAATGGGGATGTCACAATAGCTTTTTTGGGGTAGTGCTTTGGATGGAAATAACGACTGCATTATCATACACCTTGATTCAGGATAATGACAGGTACATGGTTTATCGTGCCTAAACAACACATGTGTGTAATTATTGTACAAACCACTACACTTGGGGTTAGTAAACCTGATACTCTATGTCAGGTTTTTGTAATAACTGACACGAATTAATTACTACATTCATTTAGTTCGGTCACTTGATTCAGAACTGTTTCCATGGGTATGAACATTTGGTTAGTGAGTTTATCTGTTTCTAAGTGTATGAACATTTGGTAAATAAATTTATCTGTTTCCAAGGGTATGGACATTTGGTAAGTGAGTAGATCTGTTTCTAAGTGTATGGACTTTTGGTAAATAGATTTATCTGTTTCCAAGGGTATGGACATTTGGTAAGTGAGTAGATATGTTTCTAAGTGTATGGACTTTTGGTAAATAGATTTATCTGTTTCCAAGGGTATGGACATTTGGTAAGTGAGTAGATATGTTTCTAAGTGTATGGACTTTTGGTAAATAGATATATCTGTTTCCAATGGTATGACCATTTGGTAAGTGAGTAGATATGTTCCTAAGTTATGGACTTTTGGTAAATAGATTTATCTGTTTCCAAGGGTATGAACATTTAGTAAGTGAGTAGATCTGTTTCTAAGTGTATGGACTTTTGGTAAATAGATTTATCTGTTTCCAATGGTATGACCATTTAGTAAGTGAGTAGATATGTTTCTAAGCGTATGGACTTTTGGTAAATAGATTTATCTGTTTCCTAAGTGGTATGACTTTTAAGTGAGTAATATGTTTTTAAGTTTAAGTAGGTTTATTTGTGCCCAAGGGTATGGACGTTTATTTTTGATTAGTTAGCGTAAATTGCATCAAGTCGATATATGGTATGATCTTGGGACACTAAGTATAGATATCATTCACATTAGTCTATATAGACATGTTTGATATAACCTCGAAAATGGATGACATGACGACAGTATTTGTTCACCTAATACTGATAACATTTTGGGGTTTTTTTTATTTGTGTACATCGGAATATTCGAATATTTCCATAATACAAAACCCTGTAACCCACGCGCTGTTGGTCAGTTTAGTGATATAATGGTCGGGTTTGGTGTTGGTTAGGTCAGTGATAGGATGGACGGGTTTGGTGGTAGTTAGGTTAGTGATAAAATGGATGGGTTTGGTGTTGGTTAGGTTAGTGATATAATGGACGGGTTTGGTGTTGGTTAGGTTAGTGATAGAGTGGACGGGTTTGATGTTGGTTAGGTTAGTGATATAATGGTCGGGTTTGGTGTTGGTTAGGTCAGTGATAGGATGGACGGGTTTGGTGTTGGTTAGGTTAGTGATAGGATGGACGGGTTTGGTGTTGGTTAGGTTAGTGATAGAATGGACGGGTTTGGTGTTGGTTAGGTTAGTGATAGAATGGACGGGTTTTGTGTTGGTTAGGTTAGTGATAGAATGGACGGGTTTGGTGTTGGTTAGTTTAGTGATAGGATGGACGGGTTTGGTGTTGGTTAGGTTAGTGATAGAATGGACGGGTTTGGTGTTAGTTAGGTTAGTGATAGAATGGACGGGTTTGGTGTTGGTTAGGTTAGTGATAGGATGGACGGGTTTGATGTTGGTTAGGTTAGTGATAGGATGGACGGGTTTGGTGTTGGTTAGGTTAGTGATATAATGGATGGGTTTGGTGTTGGTTGTGTTAGTGATAGAATGGACGGGTTTGGTGTAGGTTAGGTTAGTGATAGAATGGACGGGTTTGGTGTTGGTTAGTTTAGTGATAGGATGGACGGGTTTGGTGTTGGTTAGGTTAGTGATAGAATGGACGGGTTTTGTGTTGGTTAGGTTAGTGATAGAATGGACGGGTTTGGTGTTAGTTAGGTCAGTGATAGAATGGACGGGTTTGGTGTTAGTTAGGTCAGTGATAGGATGGACGGGTTTGGTGTTGGTTAGTTTAGTGATAGGATGGACGGGTTTGGTGTTGGTTAGGTTAGTGATAGAATGGACGGGTTTGGTGTTAGTTAGGTTAGTGATAGAATGGACGGGTTTGGTGTTGGTTAGGTTAGTGATAGGATGGACGGGTTTGATGTTGGTTAGGTTAGTGATAGAATGGACGGGTTTTGTGTTGGTTAGGTTAGTGATATAATGGACGGGTTTGGTGTTGGTTAGGTTAGTGATAGAATGGACGGGTTTTGTGTTGGTTAGGTTAGTGATAGAATGGACGGGTTTGGTGTTGGTTAGTTTAGTGATAGGATGGACGGGTTTGGTGTTGGTTAGGTTAGTGATAGAATGGACGGGTTTGGTGTTGGTTAGGTTAGTGATAGAATGGACGGGTTTGGTGTTAGTTAGGTCAGTGATAGAATGGACGGGTTTGGTGTTAGTTAGGTCAGTGATAGGATGGACGGGTTTGGTGGTAGTTAGGTTAGTGATAAAATGGATGGGTTTGGTGTTGGTTAGGTTAGTGATAGAATGGACGGGTTTGGTGTTAGTTAGGTCAGTGATAGAATGGACGGGTTTGGTGTTAGTTAGGTCAGTGATAGAATGGACGGGTTTGGTGTTAGTTAGGTCAGTGATAGAATGGACGGGTTTGGTGTTAGTTAGGTCAGTGATAGAATGGACGGGTTTGGTGTAGGTTAGGTTAGTGATAGAATGGACGGGTTTTGTGTTGGTTAGGTTAGTGATAGGATGGACGGGTTTGGTGTTGGTTAGGTTAGTGATAGAATGGGTGAGTTTGGTTAGGTTGTGATAGAATGGACGGGTTTGGTGTTAGTTAGGTTAGTGATAGAATGGACGGGTTTGGTGTAGGTTAGGTTAGTGATAGGATGGACGGGTTTGGTGTTGGTTAGGTTAGTGATAGAATGGACGGGTTTGGTGTAGGTTAGGTTAGTGATAGAATGGAAGGGTTGGATGTTCGTCAGTTTGCCTGGTGGTTTTGTTGTTGATCTGATTTGGTAGCGTAACATTACTTACGTGGATTGACCAAGGTTTACATGGCGGGTGTCGTCGATGAATAAGAAGACACTTGCATCCTGTCACTTTTTAGACATCTCGGTGTAAATCTTTCTTCTGGTCATAGTTGGACCAAGTTCCATGGGATACAAGTCGAATTAAGATTATGTAACCTTATTTTCTTTGTTGTCTGAATGTGTTGAACATTTCAGATAACAGTTGCACCGTCTGAATAGATATCGAAGCGTATGTTCATAACAGTGATATTCAGGACAGATTTCAGTCAAAACATTTAATGAACAACAACACTTAATCAGCGTGAAAAAATCGGCAAAAACATTCCAGAATATAATGCAAAACACAAAAAGCTGAAAACATTACTGGAAATATCAGTTCTGAATCAAGTGACCGAACTAAATGGAATGTTGTAATTAATTCTTCGTGTCAGTTATTACAAAAACCTGACATAGAGTATCAGGTTTACTAACCCCAAGTGTAGTGTATTGTACAATAATTACACACGTGTTGTTTAGGCACGATGAACCATGTACCTGTCATTATCCTGAATCAAGATGTATGATAATGCAGTCGTTATTTCCATCCAAAGCACTACCCCAAAAAAACTATTGTGACATCCCCATTCTACGAGTGAGGCCCCTACATCTCACGTGCATGGTTATATATTTATATAATAGTTTTCGTCATTCTTTAACGAATTCCAATTGTCTGTATTTCAGTTCTGGTATCTTATATCAACAGATATAGCAGTCAGTATTTTTGTAAAAATCTATGAATGGCCGATGAAATATTTACAATTTAATGATACTATAATTAGTCATTTATATTAAATTTAGATTAATACTTAACCCCGATAACAGATATGATGTTATCGTAATATGTTTGTGTATATAACTGGCAGGTGCCCAAACTTTGTGTTAAAGCATGCATAAAAAGATTTAATGGGTCAATTAGAAAAACACTATTTAAACAGATACCATCTCATTACCGCAAGGTGACCAATACATTTCAAATCAAAACATATTTATTAGGGCATGAAGAAGAATATAAAACAAAACAAACATATTTTTCATTTTGATTGAAGGAATGATATCACATGGCTTCGTTTATTTCTATAATAATCGTATTTAAGACAAATGATGAAATTCTGCTTGATTAGATTGTCTGGTGATATTTACTGGATCCAATTTATCAACTGATATTAAATAACCGCTGGTGACGAGGAGGTGGGGGAGGAGGAGGGTGGGGAGGAGGAGCGGGTAAGGAAAAGGAGGTTGAAGGCAAGGGGAATGAGGAGGGGGAGATGGGGTGTAGGCAGGAAGAGGGAAGGAAGGAGAGGAGGAGGAGGGGGAGGGGAAAGAGACCATGATATTGTAGTCACATACTTACTATAGAACTTCATGTAATGTCACAATTTGGTAAAAACGACAAAATGTTCATACCCATGGAAACAGATAAACTCAATTACCAAATGTTATTGCTTTTGGAAACAGATAAACTCACTTACCAAATGTCCATACACTTGTAAACAGATAAACTCACTTACCAAATGTCCATACCCTTGGAAACAGATAAACTCACTTACAAAATGGTCATACCCTTGGAAACAGAAAAAAAAAAACCAACTTACCAAAATCCCATACCCGATAATCAAATTCGGTTTCCGTATCTGTTCAACTTCTTGCTATTAATTTTCAAGAATGTTTCAGCTTTGTTTTTCCTTTTACTTGCTTTGCGGAAATACTGCTACTTTGTTGGGTTTTTTTTTAAAAAAAAAACTAGAACACCTATCAATGGATTGCTTTTATCCGTTGCATTGAATTTTAATCGGAACAGCACCGTGTATGCTAATGACTGCCTCTGACAACATGTTTACATAGGCCAGTTGTGATGATAGTGAGTTATAGTCTGGTGCAGAACTGTTGTACAGGTAATATTCCAATCTGCACTTTGAAGCATCTATTTCTCATTGCTTGGTCTATCATTTAACTTTTGTCACAAATATGTTAGTTAATCTAGTACTTTTTCAGCTTAGTGTAAGGTGTGTTTAATTTGAGTGATATTATTATCTGTGTGGTTTGATACAAGTACAGGATGGCTAACACTCAGATCAACCTTAAGTTCATCTCCAACAGAAAAGGCGGACAGAACCTTTCGCATAATGGATTCATCTACAGACAGATTCGAAAGAACGGCAACAGGACATTCTGGAGACTGAAGAAGGTATTTCATGCCCACCCCAACATCTACACCAGCATCCAGACGCTTAAGGACATATAGAACAGGAATGGAAGAAGAAATACGCCAACAGATGCCTGGTCACCTTGAAGGACCGTTATCAGACTGAGACGATCGACCTGATGACCTACGCTGATTCAGCACTCGAGCTTCTCCATCTTGGATAGTGTTTTGTGTTTTCTAGTAGAGACTTATCTAGTACTTGACCATCAAAGGTTGCAAAAGGACAGTATATCTAGATAAAGAGGATAATGTATTGTCATAGATAAACGAGTCAGTGCTAATTCAGCTCCATTTAGGGGTTTACTGTTTATTTTAAATTATAGTGTATTTTAGTGCTAAAATGCGCATATTGATTCACTATTACATATATGAATATAAATTCAATCTAATTGCTGACTCCAGTATATCAATGTGACATAATTAATTTTATTTATTAATTAAACATAATCTTACATGATAAACATTAAATAATGAATAATAATATCAAATATTAATATTAAATAACTATTTTATAATACTTTTATGTGATAAAAATTGTTTTACAATTAATTAAGACAAATAGAAACTGTATCTATTTCATTATTGATAGTATCCTAATTACAAAATAAGTTGCCATTCTTAGTTGAAACAGACTATAACTTAAGCTTCAAAGGATTCCCTATATAAACACCTTCCTTTCAAGTTGGCAGATATAACGTAAATATACAAAACCGCAGAACCCGACCATACAACCACACAAAACAGAATTTACCCCCTTTTTAAATCTATGTGATTTCAATAATATAGTACCCACTGGAAAAGGGAGTACTACAACGTCTTTGTTCTGGTCTCAGGCGGGGAGTCCGGCCACCCGACGTGGCTCCTGTAGTGCTTCCGGTTCCGGCGGTGCTATTGAATTAAATCTAACTAAATTAATAAAACACATACTACTCAGAACAAAATTCAGTATAAAAATAAAAGACTAGCCTCGCTCCCATCCCACCCATCATCCCTCTAGATACATAAAGAACGTAATATAGAACGAATGGAAGACCACTCGCCCAATATAGGTAAACCCCAGCACATTTACTCTAGGACCTCCTTACCGCCCCTATCATAACCATTAACAAGCACTTTCACTATAAAAATTAAAAATGTCGAGTGGAACAATAGTTGATGGCTTGGAGTGGTATATTGTGAACGAGGACATTTGTGTAGAATTGAAAGAGCATCGGAAGGAGGAAGCACAAGTCAAGAGATATGATTGGACAACAAAAATAAATTGCACCTGCACTAATTACTAACACTAATATACAGTCCGTCGGATGGGACTTAAAAATGTCGGGTCCCGTGTGAAGGAGGGGCCACCTTTGCACGCTAAAGATCCCCCTGAACTTTTCGTAAAAGAGAAGGCTTATTGCAAGCCGGTCCAGGGGCTCTAGCTAGACTAGTAGGTAAGATTAAGTTAGGGATAATGTCATTTTTGGACAGACCTTCCAAATTATATTTTTATTTTTTTGATTCCCGCGGAATCAACGCGTGTAGAATAGGAATTCACCAGATTAAGTGCGCTATGCACAACTTTTTCAGTAACATATCATCAAGGCTAGCACAGGTACCAGTATAGGCTAGAAACTACTATATAACCTTGATGATTTAATTAAGACCATAAAACTAAATAGGATAGCATCAGAATTAAAAATTAGAAGTGCACCTCAATTAAACATGTTCCTCAAACATTTTATATCTAAATAAATCCCCAGGGCCAGCGCCTCCGGGCAGTCGTAAGACCCTCAGGATTGGCTCATTAAGTCAATCACCCCTATCTAGAGGTGACACAATATTTGGATTAATAACATAGGCCATAAAAGGATCCCCCAAATAATTCCCTTATCATCCCCACCTCCTCTCCAAATCCAGACGGAACGCACAGCGAAGATAACCGGATCACCGGAAGCAGACCATAGGTCGCACCATCGGTTAATGACTTTTTAGGCCCCCCCAAGTCGCCTTTCAAATTTATAGTTACGCGACGCTAAGTTAGGAGTTAGGTACAGGCGACTCCCCCCTCTCTACCTCCCTTTCCCTTCCAGTCTTCTACAAACTGTACCCTTTCTACTCACTCCTATCTTTTCTCGTCCTCTGAAAGGCCGAAAGGCCATAATAGAGGACGCTAATCTCTTAATAATAATAATAAAAAGTTGGCAGAGTTGGTGTTCCGGGAATGAGTCACACCAACACACACGACCTCAGGAAAACAATACGAGAAATACACCTAAGGGAGGACGGTGGTAGTGTCTTTGTCTCAAAATGGAACATTTAAACGTCACTATGTCTAAATTGTACAACATATTTTAATGAGTCATTTAGATATGCAAATCAGATTTTACCCGATAATTCCGGTCTATCCTAGATCAGATACTACATATTATAAAAAAGTGAATAACAATGAGCAGAGAGGTTACTTTTTTAATCTGCGAGTGATTGGAACATAAATAACTGCAGTTTTAATAACTACCTTCATATCTTATATTAAACCTTTTTCATAATTATTGAGTATGTGTGTGTGTGTGTGTGTGTGTGTGTGTGTGTGTGTGTGTGTGTGTGTGTGTGTGTGTGTGTGTGTGTGTGTGTGTGTGTGGAGAGAGTGTGTGTGTGGGTGTGTGTGTGTGTGTGTGTGTGTGTGTGTGTTTACTGAAATCTGTATTGAGGTAATGTTAAAAACACATTGTAATTTACGGTATATTAGGATATTCACACAAATTAGATTCAAATCAAACACAACTCGACATACTAAACACGTAAGCATGTATACCGACAGACAGATAGACAGACGAAACCTTCGGGCCAGGCGAACTTGAATAAAATACACACATAAACTGTACCACAACACTAAAAGAACTGGGATAAAATACTAAAAGATGTAAAAACAAACAACAAACAAACACTACAGAAGACAAAATAAAATAAACAAACAAACCGGGAAAATGGCCACAGAATGATGTACCTCAAAACTAAAATAACTGATTAAACACAAAATATGACACTTTCAGTGCACTAGAAACAAGCAACGAATAATGTTGTTTCGTCGACTTAATGGATACCTTAACCTTTTTATTTATTCATTATATACAAAGTATTCTAAATATAGTAACGTGTTATACACCTCCTCTGTCTCCCTTTCTCTCAAAACTTGTTTATAATTGTTTATTATTATATCATACTGCCACCCTGTAAATCAAACGAATTAATAAATAAACACACATTATGAACGTCAAGTCTGAAACTCGAACTTTTAATTCACTAAGGTTTGCGAAAATTTTAATTTCTTTAAATTATATAGTCATAAAAAATATCCTATATTGACTGTAGGGGATACATAATCTATTAAATCAGATATTGTAGTTAAATGATGATTTTTTTTTTAAAATCTTCATTTCAAATTTCATTTGAAATAGCACAGTTACAAAATCAAGACGAAACATGCTAGAGTAATCTATCATATGATTTAACACAAAGCAGATACTATCTACCCGCAGGTCAGTAGGAGTTGCGCCCCCTGAAGCATTTGTAACAGTCACCACATTCCAAAGGCTGTTCTATACATCCAGTCGCATGGTGTAATAAGACGATCTGTTTATAAACTTATACATCTCAGCTAAATAAAAATTAAGTCAACGTATATTAATCAAATCTTTGAATAAATTAATAATAAATTTTCAAAACAAATTCAAGAAAAAACTTCAAATGTGTAAGTAATATCAAATTTTGACCAATATTGCGTGCATTTTAGAAAAGCGGAAGTAGGGTTAGTCACTGTTTTGGTATTGAATGGTCGACTTCCGTGGAACTCTTAACAGGGAGAAAGGTAAATTAATAAGGTATTTTTACGGATTGAAGTTAGATTTGGTACATCAACAATACACAGCATAAATGTCGTGTGTTAATAAGACGATTTGGGAGCAGGTGTAAGACGAAGATATCACCCGATTGGTCAACCGGTGCTTGAGAAGTAGATAACGACAGTCTTTTTAATTCATCGGTTTTGAGGGAGGGGTCACTCTGGGCCCCGTCATTTTGATTTGATGGTTTCACCACTTTCCTCGTTAACATTATAGTACATATGGATTCGGAAAACTGATAACCATTTCTTGTTTTTATCAACAACCTGTTTAATAAATGCACGAAGACCTTAGGCCAGGTTATTACTGAATTACCAGCGGCAGCCTAGAACCCTAGTAATTCTGCATCACCCCCTATCAAGTGTGATATAATATGAACCATCTTTATCACAAGCTCTGGTTTATCAAATTTTGTGTTCGTTTCCATTTGTCTTTTAATGGGGGCTATCTGTTTGCACTGACCACTAATATTTTTGGGAAAAATGTTTTGAAATAAAATATGGTGCTTCTGACAGTTTAAATCAATATTGACTGTCTAGATTTTAAATGTGAATGTAATTGTTGCTGATCTTTAAGTGTAAACATACTGAAAGTGAATTTTATGTTATTGTTACAAGAACTTACTAAGTCCCTTGATTATAAGGAGACAAGTACTGTAATAATGATACAGGGTTGTAACACAAATATGATGTGATAGAAAATTCAATGTAGCCAACTAGCCTGATTTTGTTTGGTCAGTCTGATATTAGCCAATTCATGATCAGCGTAAATCATGTTAAATGCTAAAATCAAATGACATTTCTTTATTTTTGATCTGTATTTGAAAAAAGCGACAAAGTAGCATTGATTTTTGTGGGTTTTATTTTAGGCAAGTCTAAAACACCAATTCCAAAAATTTGATGAGTTCCATTACTAAGAGATGTAATATGGGCATGTAACTGACTTACGGTTGTTTCCACAATTCTTCCTGTAACTTTGCATTATCTCACTGATGTCATGCCAACAAGAACTGATTTCAATAATGGGATGTACATGTAAACATAGTATTCCGTACTAAGTGGTTGGCTTTTTTGAAAATGAGAAGCTTATTTTAACTTGTTACATTGAAAAGTGCCCTACTAGTTATATCCATGTATATTTTCCTGAGTGTTGAACTTATATAATTTGATATTGTTGATTTTGTTTGATTGACAGGTTGGGATTATAGTTGAATGATGAGTACCCTAAGCCCCAATGGTTTGGGGACCCTACAGATTAAATGGGATCCCAAAAATTTGGAGATTCGTACCAAATCAGTAGAAAAAACACTGGAGCCCTTGGTCACACAGGTAAGATTGGTGCACACATGAATAACAATTGAATGTTTAATTATTATTTGAGTTTGCTAATGATAGAAATTTCCTTTTTTTTCCAAAGTCAATTGCAATCACCTTTATCCAGCATTGTGCATCCACAAACAATTGAATATTTTCCACTTCTCCTCAAAAACCCCTGATCCAATTTCAATAAAAGTTTGCAGAAACCTTCTCTTGCCTAGGATGAACCAAAATTGCGAATTATACATGAAGAGTATTTGATTCTACCATATCTGGGTCTTGAGATTAAGATTTTTGAAATCTGTGTCAATTTGATCCATTTTGGCCCTGTCCCTCAAGCCCCTGTGGAGTGGGGCCAAAACAGATAAAATTGACTCAGATTTCAAAAATCTTAGTCTCAAGACCCAGATATGGTATAATCAAACACCCTTCATGAATAAGAGCATCTTAAGGTGCTTTACCAAACTTGTGAATTTCATGGTCCAAGGGTCTCACATTTCCCCATGCGGAGGGGTTAAAGTTTACTATAGTTTATGTAGGAAAACTAGATTTTTGAGCATTATTTGTTGAATTTCTATTGGAAATATTTCCAACTTGGTTAGAATTATGAGTGAAGGATGATTGCTTGTTGTTTTGCTCATATTGATCATGACTGACCCCAAAAAATGCAACATAAAGACGAAATACCAACTGGTCATTTTACAGGTGACAACATTGGTGAATCAAAAAAGCCCATCCAATAAAAAGAAGGGACGATCCAAGAAAGCGCACATCCTCAGTGCTGCTGTACAGAGAGCTACAGAAAACTTCATAGCCAAGGGACAGGAAATCGCCAATGAGAACCCGGATATCAGAGCTGATCTTATCGCAGCATTGGAGGAAGTTAAGAAAACAGGTAAGTAGAGAGAGTTTCAAGATGATGATGATAGAAGTACTATTTCCATATGATAGTTATAAAGCTGACGTATAGACGAATAATCTATTATCTCTACAGGAATGTTTACCATGTGTGAAATAAGGTCCTAATAGAGCTAGATAAACAATGGCTGTCATGTGACAAGAAACTCCATTTTTTGCTCATCCGGCCCAAAGGGCCAAGTAAGTTTAAATATTTTGTCATGGTGCGTTGTCCGTTAACCAACGTCAACTTTTTTCTTTAAACAACTTCTCAATAACCAATGGACAAAATATTTTGATATTTGGATGGTATTTTCCTCAGATGAAGCTTGATATAGTTTGTGAAAAGAAATGACCTTGACTTATATTCCAGGTCACAGTGGTCAAATTTGTTAAAATATTTAAACAACTTTTTCTCATGAACTAAAAGGCCTAGAGGCATGATATTTGGGTGATATATATACCAGGTGATTGCTGCAGGCCCATTTGGCCTCTTGTACTGTGGAATGTTTTGCTGTCATACATTTCATTGTGGTACATTTTGTTGTTGTACGTTTTGTTTTTGTATGTTTTTCTGTGGAACGTTTTGTTGTGGTATGTTTTTCTGTCGAACATTTTGTTTTTGTACGTTTTGTTTTTGTACGCTTTGTTTTTGGTTTTTGTACGTTTTGTTTTTGTACGTTTTTCGGTCGAACGTTTTGTTGTTGTACGTTTTTCTGTCGAACATTTTGTTGTTGTACATTTTGTTTTTGTACGTTTTTTTGTCGAACGTTTTGTTGTTGTATGTTTTTCTGTCGAACATTTTGTTTTTGTATGTTTTGCTGTCAAACATTTTGTTTTTGTACGTTTTGTTTTTGTACGTTTTGTTTTTGTACGTTTTTCGGTCGAACGTTTTGTTGTTGTAAGTTTTTCTGTCGAACATTTTGTTGTTGTATGTTTTGTTTTTGTACGTTTTGCTGTCGAACATTTTGTTTTTGTACGTTTTGCTGTCATACATTTTGTTGTTGGTGAATGGTTGATGGCAACATTACATTTGACAGCAGTTGAAGAACAGACACATGGGGGTTATATCACTTGGGGGGGAGGGGGCAAAGCAAAGTTACTCAGTAAAATATGCAGTTGACTCAATATGCCATGTCGCTCTAACATTAGGGAAACACTATTTACTACAGAAATGTGGGGTCTAGTGTAGTATACTTGGGAAACCAACAGAAAATTGTCAGGAAACTTATCTGACACAGTTACTCATCTATTCACAGATTTTGATTTTATCCTTATTGCAGGAGAGGAGATGAGAGATGCCTCCCAGGACTTTGCTGCTGATCCCTGTTCTTCCATGAAACGGGGTGCCATGGTGCGGGCTGCCCGAGCTCTCCTATCAGCTGTCACCAGACTCCTTATCTTGGCTGACATGGTGGATGTTCACCTGTTAATGAAATCTCTTCGACTGGTAAGTTGGACTCGTTGAGGCAGATATGACGTTGTCACATCTGTACATATGTATGCCTGTAATTGGACTTACTTATACTGGGGATGGCATTCACAGTTATCTTTTTTATGGAAAAGACAAAAATTTTTCAATTAACATTTGTCTGAAAAAAATTCAAAAAAAATATTATTGTTAATTTTTTATATCCTTGTGACTCAAGTGTCATTGTAGGTAACATTGCATGATTCATACTGAACATATACATCTCTCTGTGTAGGTGGAGGGTGACCTTGACCGTGTGAGGAATGCTGCTAGCCAGCAAGAGCTCATGGAAGGTTTCAAAGACTTGGGAGAAAGTCTGGCTGACTTAGCAGCTAAGGCTCAACAGAGACAAAATGTAAGTTCAGACGTCATATATAAGATATGTAGGCAAGTTTTCATAATAAACAGGTTTACAAGTATGGAATTATAATGTTCAGTGCCTTCTATGTGTTGTCAGCACCAAAACTTCTTTCAAGTGTCAGACAAACAAAATTGATACAGACATACCTGAACAATTCAAAATTAGACCTAAATGTAGCAAATTTATCACATGACTATTTTTGAAATCAAATGAGAAGCATGATGTACGCTCCAAACAGTAGAAACACAGGTAACTGGAAAAAAGCCCATGATGTACAATTTTGATAAAACAGTATCTATTTAAATAGTTACTTGCTCAGAATATCCCTTCAATGATGAACATGTGTTAATAATACATAGATT
This sequence comes from Ylistrum balloti, assembly GCF_031769215.1. Classification (NCBI taxonomy): domain Eukaryota; kingdom Metazoa; phylum Mollusca; class Bivalvia; order Pectinida; family Pectinidae; genus Ylistrum; species Ylistrum balloti. The sequence continues at coordinate 667,126 of NW_026782443.1, read as the reverse complement.
TTAGTAGTGTTACATACTGTTTAGTTGAATTTCGCAGGGCTAATATTTTGCAGTTGTCACAGTTTGTGTTAGTTCAGGAAATACACAGGTTTTAGTAGTATCATATACTGTTTGTTGAATTTCGCAGGGCTAATATTTTGCAGTTGTCACAGTTTGTGTTAATTCAGGAGCGTTAAATTTCCTCTATGTCTAAGAACTGATGTCCTTATGTACAAGCATCACAGATGTTTCCGAAATTTTGTTTGATTGTAGAAATGTTTACTTCATATTTATTGACTTTTAACACTGCCTTTATTGACCAGAATATAGCTAAACTATATTCTCAATGAGTACTACCAGCTAAACATAGTTAAGTATTTTAAATCTAATCGTATAAGACAGGTTTAGGTAATAAATTTAATGAAAATGTTGAAATGTTTTGATATTATGTTTCAGGATAATAATAAACGAGAAATAAGCACATGTGATGATGTCACTAGGGAGGTCATCGATTTAAATAAAAAAAATTTGAAGTATAGATTTTACTCACATGTTTGATGTGAAAACAAACAGCAGTGATAATTGTGACATGATGTGTTTTTGTAGGATCTGAAGGATCCTCGTAGACGGGATGAAATTGCAGCTGCTCGGGCTGTCCTCAAGAAAAATAGTATGATGCTACTAACAGCTTCCAAGGTAATGTTAATTTCTGATATTCTATATAGTGTCAATATTTCTCCTCTGTAAGAACTACTAAATGCTACAAAATATGTATTAATGATTAGTTATGGAAACAACATGGCACTAAAAAGTTAAAGGTCACCTGAGAAGTCTCATGGTGACTTATTCTAATCACCTTCTTCCGATGTCATATCTGTGAACAATTTAACATTTTTGACTTCTTCTACAAAACCACTGATCCGATTTCATTGAAGTTTTGCAGAAAACTTCCCTGACCTTAGATAAACCAAAATTGTGAATTATACAGTCCCCTTCCCTCCTGGGTCCTGAGAGGCAGGACCAAAAGTGGTCAAATTGACTAGGATTTCAAAAATCTTAATCTAAAGACCCAGATTGCTTTACCAAAACTGTGAAATTCATGGCCCAAGGGTCTGAAATTTCCCCAATGGGGAGAGGTAAAGTTTAATATAGTTGATATGGGAAAACTAGGTTTTTGAGCATAATTTGTTTAATTTCCCTTGGAAATATTTCAAACTTGGTTAGAATTATGAGTGAAGGATGATGGATTGATGGTATGCCCGTTTTGATCCTGACTGACCCCTAGGTGCTGATGGGCGGGGCAAAAAGGGGTGAAATTGACTTAAATTTCAATTATCTTCTTCTCAACATCCAGATATGATCTTAGGGTGCTTTAAATTACCAAAATGATTCCTACATTTCATCCTGGAGAGGAATATATTTTTTAGACTTCACTGTAATTTTCATAGAAAAATTGCATTTTTGAGCATAACGTTGGTTATTTCCCACTGTAAATAACTATATAAAAATTATCAGTATAGGATGAGAGTTTTGATGGTATACATGTATTGACATTGGCTTACTGTATTCAGTATCACAATTTCTGTTTCATAACACTTAATAACTTTCCTTTAACCTTTATTTTCAATATTGCTTACCTCGGGTGACCGTCAAGGCCGCTAAGCCTTTCATATGTTACTTTAATTCATTTGTATTTTTTCTGATAGGCTTATATTCGTCACCCAGAACTGGCTCCTGCTCGAGAGAATCGCGACTTTTCTTACCGTCAGCTCCTAGACGCTGTCAACACGATCTCCGGCGTAGCCCAGGCGTCTGGTGCTTCTGATGCTCATCCTTATGATGGGGCTGGAGAACTGGCTGCTGCACTTGATGAACTCATGGTACGATGGGGTTGTGTGTTGTTTCGTTTCTTATGTCTTACATTTATTATGACATGTTCTTTAATTGTAACTTTTTGGTGTGTTTCATTGTACATTTTTATTTTTTTACGCAATGGTCGTCTTAATTATGAAATTCTTTTGAATATCTCTTTGTAATTTTCAGCAAAAGATCATCATGGATCCGTTATCTTATAATGAAGTACGAACACGACAGTCCTTAGAGGAGAGGTTGGAAAGTATCATCAGTGGTGCTGCCCTGATGGCCGATTCCTCCTGTACTCGTGACGATCGCCGAGAAAAGATTGTACGAGAATGTAACAATGTTAGACAGGCACTTCAAGATCTTCTCTCCGAATACATGAATAATGTGAGTGTTGAAAATCTGTTGAATTCCTTCACCCAAGATACCAATTCTCTCACCCTAGATACCAATTCTCTGACCCTAGATACCAATTTCACCATAGAGACCAACTCTCTCGCCCTAGATACCAATTCTTTCGCCCTAGATACCAATTTTCTCATCCTAGATGCCATTGAGAAGGCAACCAACCAGCTTTACATTATTAAATTTGAATTAAATATTGAAAATGTTTTTTCAAAAGTTTTCAGCAAAAATATATCTGTTATTTTTAATATGTGTAAGACAAGTCATTATTTATATCAATGCCTCAACTTGGATTTGAACCCAGACCTTCAGGTTTACTAGTTTAGACGCTCAACCGATCAAGATCAAGAGAAATTTTCTCTATGCGTGTGGTATATTGCAGCTAGTATTTTACTGGGGTTACATATGAAATGGATAATTGTTTGTTTATATTATAAAAATATTGGTGTTTTTCTTTTTAGTTGGTCGTTTGTATATAGTAATGGTTTTGTACATTTGTATTCAGTTTTTGACTTTCCAGAGTGTTAATTTTTATTTATTTTTTCTCTGTATTATTGTGAATACATTTTATATACAGGTAGAAGTGAGCAGATTGTTGGGACTGTCTTTGTGTTTGAAGACAGATGTTTCCTTTTTGATGAGAAAGATTTTTGTACACAGATGGAATTAAAGGATATGAAAGAGACATTATACTAATATTTAATTCAGTAATAAAGCTTTCTTTATAAATCACTTTTTAACATGAAAATAACAAATTTTCTCACATCGGTTAAATGGAATTAACAGATAACCAATTTGTATTTTTAAAAAAATTACTGAAATGAGAAGCCAAGTTTCATCATAATTATACTTCTAAGATAACTTTCTAATCAGTGTTTTAAATGCTTACATGCTTACAATATCCACCATCGGATGTGTTGTTAACTAACTGATACCTCTGTATATTACTTTTTTGTCCATCACAGTGTCACGTACCAGCTTCCTTGTATGGAAAGTTGAACCCCTCCGTGGTTCAGCAAGTCATTGGCTTTCCAGTAAAATTTCAATCTTTCTTGGCATGGAATGCTAAAGTTCTTGCCGAGTTTTTGTCAAACAGCAATGTGTGCTCCTATTACTGCATATGCAAATTTGGGTCATTTTCATGATCGTGCATATTCATGTTCGTGTTTTCCAGTCATGCATATTCATTATACGTATCATACATATTCATGTATGATAAATTAACATTTCATAACCGGATTTAAGAATAAATATCTTGTAACATTAACGCATTTAACACCTCCATCTTCAGGGCTCAAGCAGCTGTAGACATTTGTTGTAGACAAGTTTGTTTTCTCAATTTTTGGTTGAAAATTGTTGTTGTTTTGATTTTTTTGGGTCATCTGAAGGGTCATGATGACCTATATCCATCGTGCATGAAAATGATCCTGCATGAAATTATCCTGAGATGGTCCTGACCAAGTGCTGTTATTTTTCGGGTATGTTTGAAATCCAAGATGGCCACCATCTTGAAAAAGATATTTTAAACTTCTTCTTCTCCAGTTGTACCATTGCCATTGAGCTAAAAATTGGTTTGAATGTTAAGGAAAGGTAGCCAACAAAGTGTTAATATTTTCCAACCTGGTCAAAACTTTGATACGGCAGCCAGGGAGGCCATTTGGTGACATTGCACAATCATGGTTTTCCTACGCAACAACTATTTCAAACTTCTTCTCAAGTTTCACCATTGCAATTGAACTGCAACTTGTCAGAAATGATCCTGAGATGGTCTTGACCAAGTGTTGTTATTTTTGGGGTATGTTTGAATGTTGGTTGAGCTGAAACTTTACTGACTTTTTTGAAGTCAGATGACCGTTGCGACCCATGGGACTATTGTTTAGTGTATTCTACCTGTTTTTTGTTTTCAGTCAACAATTTTTGAACAGAATGAGTTTTTCGGTTTTTTATTGAAGTTGTAGTGTGAGAAATGGTGTGACTTGGTGACAGAACACTATTTAGAAACATTCCACTCTCCATATTTGTTCAAGTTTTGATAATATTTGTGGAAATCTTGGGCAGTACAAATTCTGTTTATATATTTTCTTATCACAAATACAACCAACTACTTATGACCAGTTTGACAAAATTGTTTGATGGATATAGATACAAATTAGATCTTGAAATAAAATCGAGTTCAAATAACTGTCAATTCCTAGATGAATTTCCATTTCTACTTCACTGTTTATTCAGGTACTGGTAGAGATGTGATTAGAAAATTGAAATTTTCTTATTTACAATAGGAGTCGATTAAGCAGGTCTAGAATGGGAAAAGCCTTTCATATAATAGGGTTTTTGATAGTACAAAGTTAGAAAGGATGCTGGGGAAAGTCCTGTTCTTGAACTTATGTCATTAAGCATTGATAGCCAAATGAAAATATGTCTGCTTGACTGGTATGTTATCAATGCATATTACATCAGTTTTGGAAGGTAAAATACAAGGCTTATCTGCAACACTGAGATAGATACATTGTGGTTGTGTTTTACATGCAAGTATTGTTTTATATTCATCATTTTGTTCATCTTGAACTTTTTTGTTGCTAAGATTTCTTTTTAAATGAAGTGGTTATCAATGCATGTCTCCTGTTTTGCATGATCTGTGGTCTGCTGCTGTGTGACGATATAAGGGAGACAACTCCATGTAAAGAGAAATTTTGATCGGTAGAATCAAATTTGTCATAATCTGTTTGATATTAGAATGCCTGTGTAGAAGTTCTTGTATAAAATGTATTTATAAAGAACTGTAAAGAAGACATGTTTTCATCAGTAGTTTGTTAATTAAGAACTGTATAATGCTGCTCATTTTATTTCATATTTGATGAAATTTCAAGACAATCAAGCAACCTTTCCAGTGATAAAGTGTTCGTAGTTAAATATGTAAATTGAAGACAATTAAATGGCCTTTCTGAGGACAAAATTCTCACGTCATAATTCAGTTTTAATTCGGGGTTCACGCAACAATCAGATGACCTTTCCAATGATAAAGTTTTCTTGACTAGTTTAATGTGTTAATTGAAGACTACTAAATGACCTTTTCAATGACAAAGTTTTCATGTCTTAATTAAATGTATGTACCAGTCAAAGTAAGTTAATATATCTTGAGTATTACCATGACTGTCAATTTCCATTTTTGTAAGAGTGTACTTGTTAATACTGTATGATAATTAATTTCTTTGGGGCTCAAATTTTCATAGCTTTTCATTAACATATTCTTACAGTGCCCACAAAATACTGAATGCTATATTGTGATGTAAAATATTAACTGTTAAATAGTCTATGCACATACGGATTCCTTGTTTACCACCGAAAAAATGAAAATAAAACCCCACAAAAACTGATTATTTTACAGTATGTAATATATGGTAGTGGGCTAGCTATATATAGATTTTTCAGGTACTCAGGTGTACGTTATCATTTATACAGTAGAGCTCACTCACTAGTTTAGATCACAGGTCTGTGATATCACCAAAACCTTAAACATATGCATGGTAGAGGAATCTTGAGATGGAAATAGAAACATGTATATCGCTATGGGAACTCAATAATTGTTTACCTCAAAAAGAGTGACTTTTTGGATGAAAATTAAAAAAGAACTGTTCTGTACTGTGTACAGATATAATGTCTGAAATTTGGATTAAAATTCACTTTCCAAAGTATCCTTTTTGATTTTTTTTTCCAATATTAATTTCTGTATTGCTATATGGGTAATTGTTACGTTGTTTGTGATATGAGGAATCTGTAACTTTAGTAATGAAACAGCAATGTGAAGTCTTATAACATGATTAGTTGGTTTATTCGGGTTTACAAAGCTGTTGGGTGTCTTGAAATTCCAGCCATGCTAATAATCTTATGACTGACATGAAGTTAGGAAGATTAGAAATGTTGGTGGTGTATTTCCCATTATCATTTGATATTGATTTGAGATTTACATTGTACAGTCAGTATTTAGAGCTCTCTATATGTTTACTATATAAAGATAAGAGGAATCACTTTGTGTTTGGTGTGTTTTAGACGGGACGCAGTGAGCCAAGTGAAGGACTGGAACAAGCAATAGAAAACATGCAGAAGAAAACGCAGGACTTGCGTAGACAGGTAAGAAGTTGTAATACATCTAATGTGAAGAAAACCAAGTGAATACTTTTTGTCAGACAGTTTGACTTGATCAGGTAACCATGCTACACACAATTTCCTATTTATTCAGTGTTTATGATATTTTGATATATACCTTCCAACTTTTTACTTTCGTTCTCTAGGTAAAACAGTTAGTACTTAAATGTGACATGGAGACTTAAGGATGTATGTTATTTTATTATGACAACGAGACTTAAGGATGTATGTTATTTTACTATGACAAGAAAACTTAAGGATGTATGCTGCCTTATTATGACATGGAGATTTAAGGATGTATGTTATTTTACTTTGGCAAGAATACTTAAGGATGTATGTTATTTAACTATGACAAGGAGACAATGAAATGTTAACAGCGTATTTTAGAAAAAGTGAGGTATCAGGTATCATTAAGCATTCAGTTTCAATATCAATCTTGGTATCAGTTTTGACTGGGAAATTTGACTGATAGCAGACGACTGAAAAGATTCATGTTGTTTCTTATTGTAAATAGAATATTTTTGTTTCACAAAACAAATCTAAGTGAGTCTGTATATAACTCCTATTAATTGCTGTAATATCCATTTTCAATAGTTGAGGAAAGCTGTGGTGGACCATGTGTCCGACTCCTTCCTGGAGACAAATGTACCATTACTGGTCCTTATCGAGGCAGCCAAGGCAGGAGACGAGAAAGGTGTGGAGGAGTATGCTAAGGTGTTTGAGGAACACGCCAACAAGCTTGTGGAGGTATAGGTCTTCTGGTGGTTTTTAGAATAATATTAGATCTTATTATCAAGCACTGGATTTCATATTTTCTGTTCATTGTTTTAATCAAGACAATCATGTAGTTTTACACTTTGCTTGGATCTGTTCAATTTTCTTGTCAATGTCAGTGACTTCATTTTGTGTCAAATTGTGTTTACCCAAAGAAGAATTTAGTTACTGAAGATTTTTTCCTTATAATGATCACAAAACACTGAACACAGCATTGATTCTGATCTAAGATATGAATATGTTTGTCTTACATACCTTTTGAATTGATAAGAGTTGTATCCATTAATTTGTCATTAAAACGCTGAGTTTAGTTATATATGTGTATAGTTATTTGTGTTTATCATGAATTCTAGGTGGCGAGACTTGCCTGCTCTATGTCCAGTAACGAGGAGGGCGTGAAGCTTGTCCGCATGTCTGCGGCTCAGATAGAGAGTCTTTGCCCACAGGTGAGACCCTAGTGAGCTATTCTAGAAAGGGTTTAAGAGCTGGGATTGGGTGATGGGGAATGCTAGCATGATATTTTTTTGTGAATTAAAGGACTTAAATTGGTTGTTAAAAGATATATCAAGAAAATTTCAGATGGTCGGGATTTGAGGCAACAGTTCCACTCCCCTGTACTTATTTATCTGGTATATTTGTCAGGATGTCGAGATGTTGATCTAATCATTTATTTCATAAAGGTCATAAATGCTGCTCGCATTTTGGCAAGTCGTCCAAGGTCAAAGGTTGCACAGGAGAACATGGATGTTTTCAAGGATACATGGGAAGGTCAGGTGAGGATTCTTACTGATGCTGTGGACGATATTACAACCATCGATGACTTCCTTGCAGTGTCAGGTATGTTAACACATCAGCATCCTGTGTCAGTATGTGACAATCCTTAATGATGATGTAGAATATTTATAACACATGTTCTTGTTTAAACGTAAACATTTTCATTTGTGGCAATAAGTTAGGTGTGAAAAGCTTAATAAATGATAATGGGAAAACAATATCACAATCTTACCCGTGTTTTACTTCGCTCAACTTGCTGTGTTTTAAGAATTTATATTTCAAGACCATAAAACGATGAAGTATTCTTCTTTGTTGTTTAAAGTTTGAAAATCATGTTATTAAGATAAGATTTTATGAATGTCAATAGTCCATGTTGGTGCGTTTTGTCAGATATTAAAATTACGTCAGTTTTCTATTCAGAGTTGTCTTCCTTTTACAGAAAGTCATATCCTGGAGGATGTGAACAAGTGTGTACTGGCCCTACAGGAGGGAGACGCTGACACACTCGACCGAACAGCTGGGGCCATTCGTGGACGGTCAGCGCGAGTATGTAATGTGGTGTCGGCCGAGATGGACAACTATGAGAATGGTCAATACACTGACAGGGTCATGGAAGCTGTTGCAATGCTTCGAGATCAAGGTCAGTAAAATGCTTGATTACACAAAAAATTAATGTGAAGCTAGCTCTCTATACACAGTTGCAAAAAATGCATAAAAGAGGGGGAAAAACAAGCTGTAAGTAAATATTTTATCCAATTCTTTATTATTGAAAACATCGACCATTCTGTTGCTTACTCAGTGTCATTGTTCTGTAGACATGGAGGCCTAACTTGTGCTACATCAATCAAAAATTGCCTATCTCATGTCATTTTTAATTTGTGAATTTGTTTGACTTGTGTTATTTTACGCATAGTAATGCCTAACTTCGCGGAGAAGGTAGAAATGGCTGTGGATGCACTTAGCAGTAATCCCCCACGTGACCCTGATGAGAGCGAGTTTTATGACGCATCCCAGTTGGTTTATGACGGAGTGCGAGACATTCGACAGGCAGTGCTAATGAACAGGGTACGTATTTGAGCTGAAGTTTCACACAGTATCAGTAGTTAAAAACATGATCTGCTATTCTCATGTTGTCATGATTTGGGTTTAGTTATGTTTACTAGTAAATATTTACTAATGCTTGGCCTAAGGAAGTCAGAAGATTATGGTTATTGTTAGTAGAACTTAAGTATAATAATCATGGGTTTTTTTTGTGATAGTCAGCAAAATGAAGTGATATTAAGTGTTGCCCACATGAAAATAAGTGACATTATCACATGTTGGATTACATATAATGTGTATAGGGAAAAAACTGGTGTTTCAAGAAAACATGATACTAACCTGAAAGAGACATTCACAGACATCACATTAAGTGAGTTCAACTGTTCAAAGTAAACCAACTTCCTAACCCAGTAACTTACCTCAGATATTCTTTAGGATTCAGCGTGGGATTTCAAGAGTGTTATTGCCAATTTCTGATGCAATGGTCATATTCTCAAAAGAAATATTTATGAAGATTTGTAATATTTACTGATTTGGAATTTTTACTTGACGAGAAGGACATTACATTAATATGCATGGTTTGAATATAAAATCTAGAGGACAGGGCAAAAATCCTAAAAAATCTGTACATTTTAAATGTAAAATCTAGAGGACAGGGGGAAAATTGTCACAATCTGCATTTTGAATATGAAATCTAGAGAACAGGGTGACAATGATACTACTATGTATAATTTATTGTAGAATCCTGAAGACATTGAGACAGATACAGAGGTGGATTATGATGAGAACAGAGATGAATCCATCAGTAGATGTGAGTTTTTTCTGTGTGCCTTTATTTATTTGTTCACCTCATCAGAAAGGATATGTTTGCAGCGTGATAAAATTATCTCTTAAGAAGCAAATTTTATTTGAAGACATAAGATGTTTATTTTATAGCAGATGCACTTTTGTTTTTAGTGAAATTTGTTATGTTTTCTTTATTTCTAACGATTAAAATCCTTGAAACACTGTCCACAATGGTGTTGTGTAAAGTATGCAAAATCCCGATAATGATGAATGGCACAGCATCCATGGTCTTGTGGCTGTTATCTTTTCCAATTAAGCAAGTTCTTCTCAATAACCAAAACATCTAGGGCACTGAATTTGAATGGTAGCATCCTGGGATGAATAGCTACCAATGATTCAATCAGTCACCTTGATTTTCCATATCACATGAGTTGTATGTGTCAACAGCTTTAAACCTCTTCTTCTTATGAACCAATGCCCCCAGGGCCATGGTATATGTAGTAGCATTGTTTAGGAATAAGGTTTAAGTTTGCAGAATTTGACTTAAGGAACCTACAATGTCTTCTCTGTAAGCAGCAGAAGAGGTGTGTTGTTCAGGCCTAGTGGGCCTCTTGTAAAAAAACTTTCATGATTCTATATACCATATAGCCAATTATTGTCATGGGGATGATTTTTTGAGGGTCACTTTTGTTATGAAATTTGATCCCTGAAATATCAAGACGCATGGAAATATTGTCGGCAATATTTGATGTTGAAAACATTGTTGTGTCTTGACAAACTTCTCGTAGTAATGAAGTCAGTACTAACCTGCTTTAGCTTCTTCCATAATGATGGTATGATTTGACAGTTGGTATGATTTTGACACAAGTTTAGGTAGCATTCCTATATATACGTGAAATAAACAATCACATGAGAGCACAACAACATAACGCTGCAAAACTGTACAAAACATTTTACGTCCATTTGGGAAAATTTTATTTCTAGTAAATGCCACATCACAAAATTTCTTTGTACAATTTTGCCTGTGAAAATAACTGGCTAAACGGTATGATGTTGATATTTTTCTCCAGGGACTTAAAAAGTCTGATTCAGGGGGTGGACTTATGCTGGAAGTAACATTTTATTGTCAAATAGTTGTTTATAAGTGTGGTCCTATAAGCAGCTATAGGTTTATTGTAGGGGAGATGGTTGTTATATTGTAAACCAAAGAATGTAAAAGTAACTTTGAAGCTCATGTAGATTGTTGTCAGCTATGACCTTGTCTATTGTAGCGAGTTACAAGACTGAGCAGGACGACCAGAACAATGAACGATGGATGATGCGTCATCTGCCGGAGGATGCTAAGGAGAAAATCCAACAGCATGTTCAGGAGTTCCAAGTTGAACGTCGCAAGCTTGACTACGAGGTGGCTAAGTGGGATGACAGTGGCAATGATATCATTGTCATGGCAAAAGAGATGTGTATGATTATGATGGAGATGACAGACTTCACCAGGTAGGTGGACAGCTGTCGTATAGGAAATGTGTTACAGCATTGTAGCAGATGTTTAGTAGCAGGAGATGCATCTTACTTAATTACAGCAGATGTCGAGGTAAAGATGTTGAGTTACAGGACATATTGGGTTACAGCAAATGTTGAGTTACAGCAGATGTTTAGTAGCAGGAGATGCATCTTACTTAATTACAGCAGATGTCAAGGTAAAGCCGATGCCGAATTACAGCAGGTGTTGAGTTGTAACAGATGGTGTGTTTAAGCAGATGTTGAGTTAAAAGAGAAGTTGAGATACTGCAGATGTTGAGTTATAGCAGATGTTGAGTTACAGAAGGTGTTGAGTTACAGAAGGTTTTGAGTTACAGCAGATGTTGAATTAGAGCAGATGTTGTGTTTAAGTCTTTGATTTGTGAAAAAAATTAGGCTACACAAAAAATTAAAAATGCTAGTTTAAAAAATCTTTACTTGGCTTCTTACCTATAAAAGTCTTTCACCCAAGTATCTGAGACCAAGTGTGGTTACATTGGTGTTAAAGCGTCCTATGAGTAAACAACTTTCATCACTGTGTTTTGTTTTACAGGGGACGAGGACCACTGAAGAGTACCATGCATGTCATCAACGCTGCCAAGAAAATCTCGGAGGCTGGAACTGGTCTTGACAAACTTGCTGGATCTATCGCTGATCAGGTAGGTACACATGTCAGAAAATAGTACTGTATTGGAGGATGATTTCATCAAGTCAAAATCCTTATTTATAATCATCCTGTTATGTAGTTTGTAATTATCACTTACTGCAACTTTGTTTTTCCTTTTTTATCTGATCTTGCTGAGAGTTCCTTTTAGGTGTGGGTAAAACACCAGAATGGTAAGCTGTCAACTTGAGGTCTGACTCGTACCACAAAAACACAGGTGATGTTACTAATGTACATCTAACTGTTGAATTACCTTTGTACAATCCTGTACAAGTCATTTATGTAATACTAATGGTGATTCACGGTCTGAATTTTAGCTGTATGCCGATGTAAGTATCATGATCATATCATAGGAGCCAAGACTGCAATAACACAGTCAGGAGACTTTTTGACAGAATAAGAGCAGAACAATATTAGATTTATAACAGTCTCTTTAGTTTTGAATCATTAAGCTTTACTACAGTATTGGTGTATACCAGTCTTCTTTACCAATATTGGTTTTATTTTAAGCAGTAACAGTTAAACAGTATTCGTGGTCATTGTACAGCCATTTGGTCTTCCTTAACTCGTCATTTGATACTCGACATTCTTAGTCAGATGAAGCAAACTGTGGCTTTGATTCAATCATTAATAGGATTGAGATTTCAATTTAAGAAAGAAACTAGCAAACCCTGAATAATTATGTTCAATATTGTGACTTTAGAATTTTTATAACTTCGTCAGTCATTGTCCTAAGTTCTTCTTAAGTTCCACTAGTAGGATTGAGTTCCAACTTGCTTGAAATGATCCTGAGATGGTCTTGATTGACCAAGTGTTGTTATTTTTTGGGTATGTCTGAAATCCAAGATAGCCTCCATCTTGAAAAACATATTTTAAACTTCTCCTGTTCCACTGATGCCATTGAGCTAAAAATTGGTGGGAATGATAAGGAAAGGTAGCCACTAAGTGTTGTTATTTTTCGACCTTGTCAAAACTGTGATACAGCAGCCAGGGAGGCCAAGTTGTAACATGATTGTGCAATCATGGTTTTCCTAAGCATCACCTATTTAAAACTTCTCAAGTTCCACCAGTTGGATTGAGCTCCAACTTGTCTGAAATGATCCTGAGATTGTCTTGACCAAGTGTTGTTATTTTTCGGGTATGTTTGAATGTTGATTGAGCTGAAATTTTACTGTCAGAAATAGGTAACACTTGTTACAGTTACCTACTCCTCATCAAAACAACCATCTGCATCATGGAAAACAGCTTCTTAGTAAGGTTTCATTCTTAGTTGTAAAGATAACCCTTCTCCCTGCTGAAAGTTTTTGTAGTCAGATGATCATTAAGGCCCATGGGCCTCTTCTTAGAATGATGTGCTGGAACTAATTGCTGTTAGGACAATGATTGTAACAGAATTACTTATATATGTGAAAGTATTATGTATTTCTTCATTACACTATATAACCGGAATTTAATGTTTTTATACAGAGCTCAGAAATATAAAATTCTATATTTATTCCTGTTGAAATTTTCATTATATGGAATAAGTCATTGCTGATATGTATTATATACCAGAAGATATCAGATATATGAGGATGTTATATCTATATGCTTTGCTTTCATATAAACTGAAGGATTAAACCATCTATTTAATAATAATAACTCCCCCTTTCCCACCCCCACAACAACCACCTCAAGTGATAAGATGAAATGGGGGTCCATATAGGTGGAGTGGGGGATATCATTTTGATGATTTCCTTGGAAGTTACATTGCAGATACAAATCGTTCAATTTTCATGAATTTTCATCTTGACTTTAGAAGCGATTTATGCCCAGTGTGTACTGAATCAATCCCAGGGTTCCCTCTGAATACACTATTCTGATAAATCATTAAGTTGCTAAATCTGAATATCTATGTAATAGTGTCCTGACTCAGCATCCAAAAAGGACCTGTTGGCGTACCTCCAGAGGATCGCCTTATACTGTCACCAGCTTAATATTACCAGCAAGGTCAAAGCCGACGTCCAGAGTGTCAGCGGAGAGCTCATTGTATCAGGGGTAAGTCCGGTGTCATTGTATCTGGGGTAAGTCCGGTGTCATTGTATCTGGGATAAGTCAGGTGTCATTGTCTTGGGTAAATGGGGGTCATTAGGTCTGAGGTAAGTCAGTCATCATTTCAGCCATTTTGAAAAGTTTATCATGTAAAATCTTAGTAAATTATTTGTTGTAAGCATGTTCTTGCATAATGCAGTAGAATAGAGTTACATAGGAGTACTGTCAGTAACTACTGGTTTGTCTGTCACATGTCAGTATGCACCATGTATGTCCATCACATTTTTGGTTACATTTCACATGTAAAATGTTATCTCAGCTAGTATTGGTTATTATAGCAAGTGACTATTTTTTTCTTAACGATATTCCTTTAAAACGAGAGAATTAGATGCTAAAAAATTAATATATAACTAGCTATACAGTATATAATGAGTGAGATGCTTAATGTCATACAAACATCATGTTCTAGTTACACTTTGTTTAACTAGCTATACAGTGTATAGGGAGTCGGGTGCTAAATGTTGTATAAACATTGTCTTCTAGTTACATGTTGTATAACTAGCTATACAGTGTATAGGGAGTCGGGTGCTTAATGTTGTATAAACATTGTCTTCTAGTTACATGTTGTATAACTAGCTATACAGTGTATAGGGAGTCGGGTGCTAAATGTTGTATAAACATTGTCTTCTAGTTACATGTTGTATAACTAGCTATACAGTGTATAGGGAGTCGGGTGCTAAATGTTGTATAAACATTGTCTTCTAGTTACATGTTGTATAACTAGCTATACAGTGTATAGCGAGTCGGGTGCTAAATGTTGTATAAACATTGTCTTTTAGTTACAAGGTGTATAACTAGCTATACAGTCGTACAAACATCGTTCAGTTGTTATTCTTATTGATATTTCTACCAATTAACGTCATTTTTATTATTTTCGTAACGAAGAATTTAGCAACATATGATGTTATTTTCTTTGTTTTGAGTTAATGTTTATGATCAATGTTTTTACTTTCAGTTGGACAGTGCGACATCTCTGATCCAGGCAGCCAAGAACCTGATGAATGCCGTTGTACTGACAGTGAAGGCCTGCTATGTAGCCTCCACCAAGGTAAGAATCAAGCTGTTGATTTTTTGGGTCCAAAATCAGAAATTTGTATCTAAATTAAAAAAAGAATTAAAGTTAAAAGTTTCAGTATTGAAAAGGCTAATAAACAAGTTTGATGGTATGCTGGTGTTACTTGAAGTTTAATTAATTCCTGATGTGATTCTGATTGATGATTGTGTAACAGAAAGGGGATGTAACTCTGTGATGTTTGGAACAATGAGAGGAACACTTAGTTATTCACACAAATTCATCATATAGCTGAGTATCCCAGTTCAAACTGATAAAAAATTATTTTGAAGTTGATGCAGGGTTAGAAAAATCCACTCGTTCGCTCATCTAGACGAGTGATTTGTTTCAGCTTCTTGTCCTGCAGGCGAGTGAAATTTGTAGTTCTGACTATTGAATATTCCATAATAAATGACGTTTATCAACTTAATCACTCTTAAAACTAATTGAAATTCACTGATAGTCGATCAAATGCATCGATGTAGTATCCTTGTTTACACCATGTGTCAAGATTCGGGCTGATCCAGACTACGCGGAAACCTATTGCGTCACCACAAATGTTGTAAAGAAGGTTGTTTTTTGTACATAGATACTTTCAAAAAGTTGATGTTCTTGCTCGTGTTAACAGTGAATCAGAAATGAGTAAAACATTAAAAGCAAGTGTTGAGTTTAAACATTTAATATAGAAATTGATAATAAAATTTGATAATAAATTATGTTTTGTTGCCTTTTTTCTTCGGGTGAGTGAATATTGAATTCAGGCAAGTGCATTTCAAGTTTCACTTGCCCGACAGACGAGTAGCTGAAAATATTTTTTTTCTAGCCCTGTTGTTGTAAATTGGTGCCAAGTAAACTCAAAGCATCAAAGATAAACTATGATATTGCTATATTGGACAGAAATATCCGAGATGAACAGAAATTCATCTTATTTTACTGTCGTGTTAGTGTTAAGTTTTGTTGAATAGCAAATGATCATCTTTTTAAACAATTTTCATTTGATTACCTGTATTCTTATGATCTTTTAATTAACTTTTCAGTACAAGATGGCTGGATCAAAGGTGAGTTATTTAGCACATACTTTATTGGACATATTTAATAACTAATGGAGCTGGCACACCAGGTCATGGAATCATTTGAATTAATGTAAATTTTGTGCCAGGAAAATAAATATCCTGATGAAATCATGCTTTGAAAAGTTATCTTTATTTTACAAAACCATCATTTGTTATCTAATGGAATTTCTTTTCAATGTTAGTGTTAGATAATTTAAACAAAGTTGGTCCTTTGTACTAGATCATATTTTTATGCTCTGTGAAGGAGGGCATATAGTCGCCATTTTGTCTACCGGTTGGTCTCTCTTTCCATCATGATCTTGTATATTGTATATGAGCTATAAACATGAAACTTTATAGATTGATAAAGAAAAGTGTATTGTACAAGAATCATAACTTTCTTTTGCAATATTTAGGAGTTATTGCCCTTGGTTTTTTTTTCATACTAAAATTTTCGCACAATTAGCCTTTTTTGGATTTGCATTTATCCATTGGTACTTGTCTTGTTATTATAATCAATATCTTTTACAGAGTTCCGTGGTTATGTGGAAGATGAAAGCACCAGAGAAGAAACCATTGGTCATGAAAGAAAATCCACGTGACATTCGCGGCAAAATACGCAAGAGTGCACCAAAGAAGAAAATTGAACCTGTGAAGGAACTAAGCGAATTTTCAGAACTAAATATTGACAGCGCGTGCTAATAGCTTTACTAAATCTTGGACTTGAGACGCAAATTGTTTAAGCTTGAATGACTTATGAATGTGGAAATTTCAGGAGTTCTCTGAAGATATTGAGTGGATTATTTGTTAAGATGGGATGTTGTGGTCAGTTGTTTGCTGATCTGATGTTTTCAGATGTATCAATGTTTTGAAAGACAAGTATAAAACTTTGTCTTGGAAAAGCCACAATGAAAGGACAATTTTGAAAGATGAGTATAAAATTTTGTCTGAGATCTGCCACTGTGACAGTTTTGAAAGATGAGTACAAAATTTTGTTTGGGATCTGACACTGTGGCAAGATGTATCAACAAGGTTGTGGATTGGAATTTGTGTTGATGATCATGTGACTATGATGCCAACAGCAGGAAATGGTTGTGTGTTATCAGTAATAGAGAATTATATTGAATATGCATGAAAGTATTCACAGATTATAATACATAACTGCCTGTTAAATTAATATTATCTCCATTCATGTTGATGTGCCCACCATCTGCATGTGACATCTTTCTGACCTTGCTTCTGTTGTCACATGGGTAAGTGTTGTTATGTTGTTTATCTACTTTCATCATATCGTATACTGCCATTACTGTGCAGAATTTAAGTTTATTATGTCTTAAATGCTGCATAGTGCTTGTCCATCACGGGGTCTAATTTTGATCAATCTAATTAAATTACTGCATGTCTAATTTTAATTAGATTTTATTTTGATAAATTTGATTTACGGTTTTATGCCATTGATTGGTAAAAAGTTGAGAATAAACCTTCTGAGGAAAACCGTAAAATTTTAAGTTAGTAACTTTATATCTAGTGACCCATCAGATTTTCTTGTTCATTTGTGATGGCACAAAACTGTAAATCATGGATTTTTAATACTTTGACTTCAAGTTGTGCTTAAATGAATATATATTTTCCTGAATTTGAATCTGAATGAAAAAGGATTAATGAAAAGTCTTACTCCTGTTTTGTCCAGTAATATCACTATGATATCAAATTCATGGAAATATTTTAAATTTTCGTCTGGAATTTATGAATTGTAAGATTGAATATAGGTAAATACACCTGGGATCTGACCACATATCACTAAATCATATCACTAGGAAACCTGCGATGTTTACTAGATATCTCGCTCCTCAATATAATGTACTTAGATGGTCAAAGATATTTCTGCAGCATTTATTTTTTGATAGATTTGAGTATGACATAATTTTGGTGGTTTTTTTTTTAGCATTTTTCCCTTCACTCAAAGTGAAAATCATTTCCATCAGCAATATACATACACAAAAGTTTTTCTCCTTTACTTGATTTTAGGCTACGTCCATATCAAGTGTATTTCCATGATTTTTTTTCAATTTATATTTGAAATATTTTCATATTCGGTGAAATAGATTTATTATATAATTGATATGGTTGACAATTAAAAAGTGCTATATATAGGATATGTAACCAGATCCAGACATGTACACATTGGTGGCACTAGAAATGGAAACATGTTGGTTAGAAATCGGTCAGAAATCCTGTATCAACTTTTAATATATCTGTACTGTAAATTTATCATAGGCTTTTGGATGTAAATGGAGATCATTATCTCACTAATTTTGGATAGATATAAAGTGGAAAAATACAGATTTTAGAAAAAATAAGATCAGTCTGAAAAATCACAATTCATTTTATAATTTTACTTGAAGTGAGTTCCTATATGTTCAAATTTTTGGCAAAGCCGCATTTTTTTTTAACATTAAAAAGGGCAAACTTAGAAGTATTTTCAGAGGTTGTGTAAGATTGTGAATAAAAGTATCACTTGTTTGTATCTCTACCCTTTGAAACACATGCTATTGAAATCCTCACAAATTAAGTCTCAGAGATACAGTATTGCATGAAGATGCTTCATACACTTTGTTACAGGTCATTAATTTGTACATAATTTTATACATGAGGAACGTATAGACATCATGTCAATTTGCCATTGAAACATGTTGTGCAGATATATATATATATTTTTAGGGAATATAACGGAACATGCTGTTTATTTGTATATTTTAGAATCTCAGTAGAGACGCTGGACCTAGTCATAGTAGTCAGTAGTGTTATATAGTTGTTACACATTGGACTGATCCTTCACTGAACCTTAACTGAACCTAGGACTGATAATCAGACTGATCCTTAGACTAATTGTCGCACTGATCCTTGGTCTGGTCCTTGGACTAACCCTTGGTCTGATCCTTGGACTAACCCTTGGTCTGATCCTTGGAATGTTCCTTGGTCTGATCCTTGGAATATTCCTTGGTCTGATCCTTGGAATATTCCTTGGTCTGATCCTTGGAATGTTCCTTGGTCTGATCCTTGGACTGATCCTTGGGCTGTTCCTTGGACTGTTCCTTGGGCTGTTCCTTGGTCTGATCCTTGGACTAATCCTTGGAATGTTCCTTGGTCTTATCCTTGGTCTGATCCTTGGACTGTTCCTTGGTCTGATCCTTGGAATGTTCCTTGGTCTGATCCTTGGACTGTTCCTTGGTCTGATCCATGGGCTGTTCCTTGGTCTGATCCTTGGAATGTTCCTTGGTCTGATCCTTGGAATGTTCCTTGGTCTGATCCTTGGACTTATCCTTGGTCTGATCCTTGGGCTGTTCCTTGGACTCTGATCCTTGGACTAATCCTTGGTCTGATCCTTGGAATGTTCCTTGGTCTGATCCTTGGAATGTTCCTTGGTCTGATCCTTGGACTGTTCCTTGGGCTGTTCCTTGGTCTGATCCTTGGACTAATCCTTGGTCTGATCCTTGGACTAATCCTTGGTCTGATCCTTGGAATGTTCCTTGGTCTGATCCTTGGACTTATCCTTGGTCTGATCCTTGGACTAATCCTTGGTCTTACAAAACAAGTGATTCTACCCTGGTATTGATTATTCTTGTTGGCTTGGATGAAATTGTATTTGGGTCTTAATATAATGAGTTTAACAAACTTGATTGGTTTTACAACACTTACAAAACAAGTGATTCTACCCTGGTATTGATTATTCTTGTTGGCTTGGATGAAATTGTATTTGGGTCTTAATATAAGAGTAAACAAGAGTACCTAGGGAAAACTGAATTCGTTCACAGTAGGTGACCTCATTTCACTTCACATCAGTTACCAACCTGCATTAATATATCTAACTTTGAAAACAGCTACAGCAATAAATCCAATTTTGAGTTGGAGCTGGTCTTCAAATATAAATTGGAGCTTAAATAGATAAAAAGATAAAAATCTGTTTTGCTTATAGATACATCAACCATTAGCTTTTAAGCAGACTGACTGTGATAATACATGTTATTTCTGCTTACTGGACAGAATATCTTAAGTCAGTCTAAACAGAACAATAATTAGCAATATTTTAACTACAAGGTGTACATTTCATACATGTTTGTAGTGTTAGACTAATATAATACAAATTTGAAATTTACATATAATGTAATTTTAGTATTTTTTTCTCTTTTTGCTTGTTTTTATACAGCAATCCTGAAAATCTTCCTCTACTGTATATCATTGAAAATTCTGTCTAGAATACTGAAATAATACACACCTCAAGTTTATTGATCAGACCAGGGTCAAATATCCTAGTCTGGCTGTATTTTATTGTTGAGTGACTAAGCATGGAGAATATCAACTTTTATGTAAACTTTTTATTTGTTAAATTGTTACACATTTTACTCTTGGTTGTGACAGAATTTCGTTGATTGTTGTTTTAAAACAGATTTTTTTTCATGAATTTTGTTTTTTGAGAAGAATTTTGATACCGTCGTTGCAATCCTGTGTTAGAAGCCAATATTAGTTGTAATTTTTATTCTTTTTCCTTAAGGTTGTATATATCTACTACCTTATGGGGATTCGTATTGATGTTAGTTATTGAAATAAACTTAATTATATTGCTGAGCTGACTGGATGGCATGAATCAATTTGAATGTAGTTATTTTCACATTGATGATGAAATATTCTGTGTGAAATTAGCATTATATAATCATTCAACAATTTAACAAAATTTACGCCGATTTGTCAAATCATTACTCATATCACTGTCTTGCTTAAAAGGAAATTTATCATAATGAAGAGAAAAAGTACATGGATACAACAGAAAGACATAATAGTACAAACACCCATTACTTTAATCTTGATCTCAAATCCTGTACATATGAAATTTGTATCATTTCAGGTTTATCAAGAACTTCTCTTTATTTTCAGACTGTTTATGAAATCATATACTTTTGTGTAGGATAAAAGTGAGTGATTAATTGAAATATAAATACTTTATTTAGACTAGCATCATCTGTCTGACAAATCATTTCTATAGATAATGGTTGATATAGGATTTAAGATATACATGGTTGTAAGTTGACTAGGCTTGACAAAGTTGATGTTTTATTCACTATTTCATATATATGTCTGTATGTATTATCAGCTTGAGGACCAGTCTACATTCATTAACAGATGAATATATATGTTTTTAATTTCTTGTTTTGCCATTTTAACATTTTACATAGACAGATACATCATGGTAATTTTCAATAAAAATGTAAATAATTTAGCATTTATCTTATGTCTATAGGGGTGAGCAGCAGAGGTCAGTAGATTTTAATGTTGATGATACATGGACCTGATCATCAGTCAGCTAAACAAATAAGTTTACACCTCTCCTAATGTCTAAATGATCACAATATTTACCTAGGAGCATTCATCCTTGTCTACTGTGGTAAATCTAGAATAGAAACCAGATACAGCCATAGATATACCCAGTTATTGATTCCTAGGTCCCTGTGTCTTAGATCACAGCCATAGATATACCCAGTTATTGATTCCTAGGTCCCTGTGTCTTAGATCACAGCCATAGATATACCCAGTTATTGATTCCTAGGTCCCTGTGTCTTAGATCACAGCCATAGATTTACCAAGTTATTGATTACTCGGTCCCCCTGTCTTAGATCACAACCATAGATCTAACTAGTTATTGATAACAAGGTCCTTCTGTCTCAGATCAGACTCATATATATACCCAGTTATTGATTTCTAGGTCTCTGTGTCTCAGATCACAGCCAAAGATATAACTAGTTCTTCATTCATAGGCCCCTGTTTCTGAGATCACAACCATAGATTAACCCAGTTATTGATTTCTAGGTCTCTGTCTCAGATCACAGCCAAAGATATACCTAGTTGTTCATTCGTAGGCCCCTGTGTCTGAGATCACAACCAAAAAATATACCCAGTTATTGATTTCTAGGCCCCTGTGTCTGAGATCACAACCATAGATATACCCAGTTATTGATTTCTAAGTCCCTGTATTTAAAACCACAGTCATAGATATACCCAGTTATAAGCTCACCGTCCGTCCTGCGTCCATCAACTTTTCATTTCAACAACTTCTTCTGAAATACCAAAAGGCGTAGAGTTATCATATTTGACTGGAAGGTTCCTTTGATGAAGCCCAACAAAGTTTGCGAAAAGAAATGAACGTGACCCATATTCAAGGTCACAGAGGTCAAATATGTTAAAACCTTTAAACGACTACTTTCAAAATACCGGGAGCCTAGAATCATTATATTTGGCTGGAAGGTTCCTTTGATGAAGCCCAACAAAGTTTGCGAAAAAAAATAACCTTGTCCCATATTCAAGGTCACAGAGTTTAAACGACTTCTTTCAAAATACTGGAAGGCCTAGAATCATTATATTTGGCTGGAAGGTTCCTTTGATGAAGCTTAACAAAGTTTGCAAAAACAAAAATAACCTTGTCCCATATTCAAGGTCACAGAGGTCAAATATGTTAAAACCTTTAAACCACTTCTCCCCAAATACCGGAAGGCCTAGAATCATTATATTAGGCTTCTATGTTCCTCTTATGGTGTCCTACAAAGTTTGCTTAAAGAAATTACCTTGACCAATCTGCAAGGTCACAGGTGTCAAATGTGTTAAAACGTTTAAACAATTTCTTCTGAAATATCGAGAAGCCTAGAATCATTATATTTAGCCAGTATGTTCCTTTTATGAAGTCCCAGAAAGTTTGCAAAAAGAAATTACCTTGACCCATAATCAAGGTCACAGGAGTCAAATGTGTTAAACGTGGAACATATGCACAGATGTAGTACTGTAGGTCATAAAGATCCAGGTGAGCGATAAGGGCCTCTTGTTGGTTTCTAGGTCCCTGTATTCAAAGCCACAGCCAAAGAGATACCTAGGTGTTGATTCCTGGGTCCCCGAGTCTCTGATCAGACTCCTATATATCTAGATATTGATCCCTAGGTCCCTGTGTTCCAGATCACAGCCAAAGATATACCTAGGTGTTGATTCCTGGGTCCCTGAGTCTCTAATCAGACTCATATATATCTAGATATTTATTCCTAGGTCCCTGTGTTCCAGATCACAGCCATTGATATGCGTAGTTATTGATCAGAAGGTCCCTGTGTCGCAGATTAGACTCATATATACCTAGTTATTGATTCGTAAGTCCCGGTGTCTCTGATCACAGCCATAGATATACACAGTTATTGATTCCTATCCAATACCTGTGGCTGATGTTGTGACAAATACCTGTGACTGATGTTGTGACAAATACCTGTGACTGATGGTGTGACCAATACTTCTGACTAATGGTGTGACCAATATCTGTGACTGATGGTGTGACCAATACTTGTATATAGACTTATCCAAACATATCTATCAAAATAGTCAGTCACCTTCAGAGTCGTTACATACATACCGTATTTTTCTACAATGTAGTTTTTAGAAACTGGTTCTGATAACAAAACAGATGTACATGTCTTCTGAATCCAAATCCAGTCCGTTTTTCCATGAAGCCACGAAATTGTAATACACAGGAACAGCTGTATGTTTGTAGGTACACGATTATATACATGTATCTATCAGTCGACTGCAGTCGTATTCACAATTCCACAGATTCTGGAGACAACAGTATGGCATCTACATCCCTCTTCTTAAAGTATTGTTTACATGGATCCGAGGTTACCACGGCACCAAACTAGGGACCTGAGGTTACCACAGCATCACAATTACTTCTATCATAAGTCTGGTATCGTCTATAGAGACCCGTGGTAACCACGACATCACAACTACTTCTATCATAAGTCTGGTATCGTCTATAGAGACCCGTGGTAACCACGACATCACAACTACTTCTATCATAAGTCTAGTATCGACTATAGAGACCCGTGGTAACCAATACCTGTGACTGATGGTGTGACAAATACCTGTGACTAATAGTGTGACAAATACCTTTGACTGATGGTGTGACCAATACTTCTGACTGATGGTGTGACCAATATCTGTGACTGATGGTGTGACCAATACCTGTGACTGATGGTGTGACAAATACCTGTGACTAATAGTGTGACAAATACCTTTGACTGATGGTGTGACCAATACTTCTGAGTAATGGTGTGACCAATACTTGTATAGAGACGTATCCAAACATATCTATCAAAATAGTCAGTCACCTTCAGAGTCGTTACATATATACTGTATTTTTCTACAATGTAGTTTTTAGAAACTGGTTCTGATAACAAAACAGATGTACATGTATGAGTCTTCTGAATCCAAATCCAGTCCGTTTTTCCATGAAGCCACGAACTTTTAATGCACAGGAACAGCTGTATGTTTGTAGGTACACGATTATATACATGTATCTTTCAGTCGACTGCAGTCGTATTCACAATTCCACAGATTCTGGAGACAACAGTATGGCATCTACATCCCTCTTCTTAAAGTATTGTCTACATAGATCCGAGGTTACCACGGCAACAAAACTAGGGACCTGAGGTTGCCACAGCATCACAGCTACTTCTATCATAAGTCTAGTATCATCTATAGAGGCCCGTGGTTACCACGGCATCACAACTACTTCTATCATAAGTCTAGTATCGTCTATAGAGACCCGTGGTAACCACGGCATCACAGCTACTTCTATCATAAGTCTAGTATCGTCTATAGAGACCCGTGGTAACCACGGCATCACAGCTACTTCTATCATAAGTCTAGTATCATCTATAGAGGCCCGTGGTTACCACGGCATCACAACTACTTCTATCATTTGTCTAGTATCGTCTATAGAGACCCGAGGTTACCACAGCATCACAATTACTTCTATCATAAGTCTAGTATCGCCTTTAGAAACCCATGGCCGACATTTTGTAGTTGTGTTATCATATTCTTAAAAAAGAACACCCGGTAAGGCCTACATTTAAAGATTTTTTTTTCGTATTGTTGCTTTGTTTTCACATTAAAATTTGGTAAGACTAAGTAGGATAATCATGTGTAAGTTTCAACTAAAAAATGACACAAATTTTCATCTAAAAATTTGAAAAAAAATATATATTTGTAACGAACAGACGAAGAAAGTTTATATTTACTGATTAGAGGCATATATTTTGGACTTTTTATCTACAAAACGATATATTAATATTTTTCTGAAATGGCACTATATAATCTATAGTAAAAATACCGTTTACTCGGAGCGAGAAATCCGCGCATGCGCGCCGCGGTATGTCCTCAATAGCTGCATATGACGTATTGAAATTGTCTGGTTTACCTGTCAAAGAGTCATATGAACTAAATACAGAATTCAAAATGTATACAAGCATTGCAGAATAATTTTGATATACTCCTGATGACAATTTATGTGACATTCATATTAGTTATGACTGCAATTCAATGCCAAAAGTATATATTAAGCTGCCTTTTGTACATACATGAAGCTTGATATTAACAAAGTGCTTATTTGAAAACTTATTCACAAATTGTTTCCCCTTAAATGCTTGCCAGAATATAACCAGTGTCGTTAGGTCATTAAAATACAATAGACCTGTTTATATGTCACTTAGACACAAAATGGAACTCATTCATCATGTTTTACATATTTTTAAAACAACTCATTGATCGATAAACTAAAAAACACAAACTGATATCTATATAATTTATACAAGCATTCGACAAATTAACAGATGTGTCAGTGATGCCAGTCTGCACGTAATTTGCAATAACAGAATATTCACGTAAACTATGAGCTGTACTTGTGTCGCCAACTGTCCGTAAATCCAAACATCAACCAGTTTCACCGACGTGTGTTGGTTGTTAACACTTAAAACTTTCCAGTGGTACAGCGAAATATATAAATATACAAATCAAAGGAAAAAATCGCTACATGGAACTCATACTGACACGAGAATACTCAGCATAAATACAGGAAAGCGGATAGAAACTCAAAACCTAATAATTGTCATTACTTTTATTCTGAAAATGTATGTGCAAACTCTTTGAGGCTTAACCAAGACATCCAAAGGCTTATCGATAAATAACTCGTCACGCAGCTGCTCTTTATACAAAATTTAGATCGCGAGTCATGCCGAAAACAGGTGACACACAGACAGTGAAAAAGTCATATATTGTAGTGGCACCAGAGATAGGGAAGACTGGATATCTACCTGTGTTATGTACAGGGGCGTCAGAATTCCTTCTGAACAGATTCCGAGCTCTATTTCACGAGAAAATGTGTGTAATAAAGCCAACATCGTCTATGCACTCCATAATCCGTTTTGACGTCAAGCATGCACGTGCATTTTTGCACTTTTATTAGCACTGATAGTCGTCCAACCTGACAAGGATGTATATAGTTAAAATATCTGTATTATACAATGTACGTCCCAAAAACCATTTCAAATCTCAAATAGTGTACTCCAGAAGAATGTCATATTTGTGACTCCGTCCCGATTTCACATTAAGTCTGACCTTTGTGCCTGCAGGATAGCCTTGACTAAAGTCAACGACACCCTCATAAATACCGCTGTCGTCCACCTTCTCCAGTTCATTCCAATCCTCCCCAACCTTCATCTGCACGTTTACAGCACGTGGTATCAAGTAACGGAACTTGACAGGGTCACGATTGCCCTTCATGATCATGAAAGGTTCGTACAGGTAACAGCCCTCCTGTTTCCAGAGTGGGTACTGCTTCGGAAACGATTCCACGTAGTTATCTATCTGCTGGATATTCAGTAAATAATTGTAAACGTTTATCATATTCGGTCCAGCCTCATTATTTGGCAGGGCATATATCTGTAACTTAAAAAATCCAGTTCTGGGTACTGCAATAATAAAATGGAACCCTGCATCATCAGTTTGTGTAAACACAAACTGGTTACACTCTCCTTTAGGATTCACCCCGAGCAGTTTCGTCATGCATCGCATCTTTTCACATGTCCCGATGATAATCTCAATTCTGTTGGAATCGGAATGGATGACCGGTTCCGGATGGGTCAAGGTAGTCAGACCGTAGGGGAAGAATTTGGCCTGAGGTCCAAGATAGCCCTCGGTCAGTCTAGGAAGTTCCACAGCCCCTGCCATTTTTCGTAATGAAGGCGATGATACACAGAACAATTGACACAAAATCTCGTAATAAATCTTCTCGTGTTTTAGACTTGTATGTGCCTCAAAAAGTTAGATATAACTGCGCATATCATGAAATGTTTGTTGTTCACGTGCATTTACCGGCCGAGTGTTTAGATGGATTTTACACGTGCTGGTATCGTCTGTGTATCATGTGAAGATATAAGGCTCTATGCTGAGATATCTTAAATATACCTCAGAAATACCTCCCGGTGATGTATATATGAAACTATTCCTTTACAACTGACTTGAATATTTTCCACACATAATCACTAAGCCCCTTCTGTGTTTTGTTCGTTTTGTAATGGCGATGCTATTCAGAAGAAAAAAAGACGAGTGTTTTGACGAGGTGCCAGAAGTAAGTACACACCCACATTAATGATGAAGAGCACACAGGGCTTCTGTTTCGGCGGTAGTTTCCGCACTACTGCACCGTGTGTGACAGAGGTGTATACTTATAACTTATCCAGTTCATGTGTAAATAAACTCAGCTGGTCAGGTCGACTGTGTACATGGCTACAGACGACTCACAGCTGGTCGTTAGAACACTTGGCAGAGAGTTTCCAGGTCCCCAGCTGATGCAGATGACCATTGGGTTGGGATGTGCTTGTGTTACTTTGATAACTTGTAATTAGTATCAATATTTTCGCGGATTACGTCGAGGAAATCTACACCAGCTGCAATTATTACGTAATAAGACAAAAATCCGCTTCTCAATATCCTAAGGAATGAAGATGTTATCTGTAGTTACGCAGTAAACAACAACAGCTTCGTAATTAGATAACGAAAAACAATATAGCAGAAAACTTAGGAACTAATTTAAGATTTTCGGTTGATTCCTGAACACAGTAATTTGGAATTGAGAGTATTTTTGAATGTCACACATATTGTATAATAAAATCTGACACGTGTGGTTACATGAGTTACAAAAGATACCTATTGTACTTTAATTTTTGATCTATATTATATTTTTACTACTCATTTTGCTACACACAACACTATAGTCATTGTTAAAACGGGAGAAATATACATGAATCTGGATCACATTACTGAAACATTGATACAAAAACAAGGCTCCTGTACTGGCTTAACGCTTATCTTAGCTCTCCGGACTCAGTGATTTTATACTGCCTTAACGCTTATCTTAGCTCTCCGGACTCAGTGATTTTATACTGCCTTAGCGCTTATCTTAGCTCTCCGGACTCAGTGATTTAATACTGCGCTTATCTTAACTCTCCGGACTCAGTGATTTTATACTGCCTTAACGCTTATCTTAGCTCTCCGGACTCAGTGATTTTATACTGCCTTAACGCTTATCTTAGCTCTCCGGACTCAGTGATTTTATACTGCTCAAACTCTTATCTTATCTCTCCGGTCTCGGTGATTTTATACTGCTTTAACGCTTATCTTAGCTCTCCGGACTCAGTGATTTTATACTGAGCTTATCTTATCTCTCCGGACTCAGTGATTTTATACTGCTTTAACGCTTATCTTAGCTCTCCGGACTCAGTGATTTTATACTGAGCTTATCTTAACTCTCCGGACTCTGTGATTTTATACTGCCTTAACGCTTATCTTAGCTCTCCGGACTCAGTGATTTTATACTACCTTAACGCTTATCTTAGCTCTCCGGACTCAGTGATTTTATACTGCCTTAGCGCTTATATTAGCTCTCCGGACTCTGTGATTTTATACTGCTCAAACTCTTATCTTAGCTCTCTGACTCTTGTGCCATATAGAGAGTCTTCACATACTACGTACCAGACCGTGTTTAATGTATCGCTCTACTGGGCCTGTATAGCTATAAACTTAAAGAGTCGCTGGAGGGGAAAACTTTAAATCAAAAGTATTTTCTACTACTCTGGTTCTATTCAATAGTAAAAGTATGGCAGCTGTGTACGTTTATAAGTATATGCCCAAAACTGTACATGAAATAGTATATCTGCATCTCATTCATATAGACACGAATGTGTATGTAGTTCTCTTCTTTTATTTTACACAGTGCTATTTTAAATGCTTAAAAAAGTTGATTCATTCTTTGCAACAACAGTAACGAAAAACAAACAAAAAAACAGAAAAAGATAAATAAAAACATTAAAAATAAAATTCTACCAAGAAAATACCTGTAAAGCAGCGAGTTAATTGTTGACGAATCTATACTGAACAAAGGTTGGTTTCTATTTAGTCTGTATTATTTTGACATCTAGACACTGTTTTAAAGTTTACTTTCTGTTGAAAATAACGCACCTACATCGACCTATGACGGATAAATTGTAAGTAGAATACACACATACACATCCTTCAGGCATGCGTTTGTTTACTGCTGCACTAGAGGTAATTACAAACCTACCAACATCAGTAAGCTATTGTTTCGGGTTAGCGAGCATGCTGGAAAGCTGGTATATACTTATAATTGTTGATATTTTAGTCATGCAGACTGAGGGTTAACAAAGAAATGTGTTGTTTAATGTGTAATGTTCTACCTGTGTGACCTTCTACCATGGAATCTACGAAACTACAGTACAATTAGCCATTACAAAATGTTTTGTGAACAGTTGTAGTAGTTTTGAGTAAAAGTGTATATTTCGACGCCTTAATCAAGTAAAACATTAGGAAAACAAATCGTAAAGTTTATGAGGTTTGTTAAATTAAACATGTTTTTTCTTTTTCATAATAAAAACAAAGCGTGTAGGGACTCATATAAATATATTCGCCGACCTTCATCTTTTATTTCTGATCTGAATCTTTTGAGAGGTTGACCTATTCAGGCCTTTATGTAATATTCTATTAACAAATTTTTATTTCAAAGGTGGTCAGCAGTGACCTTTAATATGCATCGATGACCAGTATGATCATATTCGGAACTATGTTGTGTATATGAAAACGGTGTAGAATTTCAGGAGATATCTTTAACAATAGCATATTATTTAAAAGAGAGGTCAATGGTAATCTTTGACCTTTAACCTTAAGCGATGACGATTAAAACTCAACGAGGTGTAGACCTTGGTTATCTGATCGGACGCACGTAGGAATGCACGGACGGACGAACATACATACTGACAAATGATTACTAACCCTAACCCTTACGTAAGGAGGGGTAGAAGAAATGGAAACATAGTCGCTGGAAAAGAGTGATGTCGAGGGTGTGTTGATTAATGACAGTTCATTGATGTCAAGGGTCTGTTGATTAATGACAGTTCATTGATGTCAAGGGTGTGTTGATTAATGACAGTTCATTGATGTCAAGGGTGTGTTGATTAATGACAGTTCATTGATGTCAAGGGTGTGTTGATTAATGACAGTTCATTGATGTCAAGGGTGTGTTGATTAATGACAGTTCATTGATGTCAAGGGTGTGTTGATTAATGACAGTTCATTGATGTCAAGGGTGTGTTGATTAATGACAGTTCATTGATGTCAAGGGTGTGTTGATTAATGACAGTTCATTGATGTCGGGGGTCTGTTGATTAATGACAGTTCATTGATGTCAAGGGTCTGTTGATTAATGACAGTCCATTGATGTCGGGGGTCTGTTGATTAATGACAGTTCATTGATGTCAAGGGTGTGTTGATTAATGACAGTTCGTTGATGTCGGGGGTCTGTTGATTAATGACAGTCCATTGATGTCAAGGGTCTGTTGTTGATAAATGACAGTCCATTGATGTCGGGGGTCTGTTGTTGATAAATGACAGTCCATTGATGTCGAGGGGCTGTTGATTAATGACAGTTCATTGATGTCGGGGGTCTGTTTATTAATGACAGTTCACTGATGTCGGGGGTCTGTTGATTAATGACAGTTCATTGATGTCAAGGGTCTGTTGATTAATGACAGTTCACTGATGTCGGGGGTCTGTTGATAAATGACAGTTCATTGATGTCGGGGGTCTGTTGATTAATGACATAGTTCATTGATGTCGGGGGTCTGTTGATTAATGACATAGTTCATTGATGTCGGGGGTCTGTTGATTAATGTCAGTTCATTGATGTCGAGGGTCTGTTGATTAATGACATAGTTCATTGATGTCGGGGGTCTGTTGATTAATGTCAGTTCATTGATGTCGGGGGTCTGTTGATTAATGACATAGTTCATTGATGTCGGGGGTCTGTTGATTAATGACAGTTCATTGATGTCAAGGGTCTGTTGATTAATGTCAGTTCATTGATGTCGGGGGTCTGTTGATTAATGACAGTTCATTGATGTCGAGGGTCTGTTGATTAATGACAGTTCATTGATGTCGGGGGTCTGTTGATTAATGACAGTTCATTGATGTCAAGGGTCTGTTGATTAATGACAGTTCATTGATGTCAAGGGTGTGTTGATTAATGACAGTTCATTGATGTCAAGGGTGTGTTGATTAATGACAGTTCATTGATGTCAAGGGTCTGTTGATTAATGACAGTTCACTGATGTCGGGGGTCTGTTGATTAATGACAAAGTTCATTGATGTCGAGGGTCTGTTGATTAATGACAAAGTTCATTGATGTCAAGGGTGTGTTGATTAATGACAGTTCGTTGATGTCGGGGGTCTGTTGATTAATGACAGTCCATTGATGTCGGGGGTCTGTTGTTGATAAATGACAGTCCATTGATGTCAGGGGTCTGTTGATTAATGACAGTTCATTGATGTCGGGGTCTGTTGATTAATGTCAGTTCATTAATGTCAAAGGTCTGTTGATTAATGACAGTTCACTGATGTCGGGGGTCTTTTGATAAATGACAGTTCATTGATGTCGGGGGTCTTAATCAACTTTTAATATACACTTGATGTTGTCTTAATGACAGTTCATTGATGTCCTGTTGATTAATGACATAGTACTTTCAAATCTAAATTATGTCGACTGTTGATTAATGACAGTTCATTGATGTCGTGTGTTGATATTTTCACTTTCAAGTATAGTGAAGACCTCTTGTCTTTAATGTGTTGAACAGGAGACTTCTTGACCACGTTGACATTATCATCGTATATACTTTTAATATAGAATTGAAAATCAAAGACATTTTCACTTTCAAGTATAGTGAAGACCTCTTGTCTTTAATAACAGGAGACTTCTTGACCACGTCCATCGTATATACTAATCATCAGCCGCTTATCTCGAAATCAACACCGGTAGCTTTACAATAAGCTGTATGATAAATGTGATGATTTCAATGTCTCTATTGTGAAATTTCCATTTCCGGATAACAACATTGCATCTCCAACCTATTGCCTTACATGTCGCAGTTGATTCGGTATGCAAGTACCTGATCCAATGACCACGATTTTCATGCAAGAAGTCGGTGTAGGTTGATGAAAAGTATGGACAAGTCTTACGTCATAATATGGATATATTTATTTGTGTGATTTGGAACTGGAAATGTCTGATGCTCACAAGATTGCTTGTTGGTTCATTCTCGTTTGAAAATTCGACATTACTTGGTGGCAAGATTTAAATGGCAAGTGTAGTCGATGTTTGCCATTTTTCTAGGCGTTTAGAATAACTCAACCAGGAGCTCCCAGTATCAGTCGGCAGATAGATGCTTAGTAACATACAAACCAGAGGATCACTCGGCAGATGGACGCCGATTAAAATACAAACTTGATTCAGAGAAGAATCAGGGACCAGATCAAAGGATCAGTCGGCAGATGGACGCCGATTAAAATACAAACCAGACACAGAGAAGAATCAGGGGCCAGATCAATGAATCAGGCAGCAGATGGACGCTGAATAACATACTAACTAGACACACAGAAGAATCAGGGACCAGATCAATGGATCAGTCGGCAGATGGACGCTGAATAACATACTAACTAGACACACAGAAGAATCAGGGACCAGATCAATGGATCAGTCGGCAGATGGACGCTGAATAACATACAAACTATATACAGAGAAGAATCAGGGACCAGATCAATGGATCAGTCGGCAGATGGACGCTGAATAACATACAAACTATATACAGAGAAGAATCAGGGACCAGATCAAAGGATCAGTCGGCAGATGGACGCCGAATATCATACAAACCAGACACAGAGAAGAATCAGGGGCCAGATCAAAGGATCAGTCGGCAGATGGACGCTGAATAACATACAAACAAGACATAGAGAAGAATCAGGGACCAGATCAATGGATCAGTCGGCAGATGGACGCTGATTATCATACAAACCAGACATAGAGAAGAATCAGGGACCATATCAAAGGATCAGTCGGCAGATGGACGCTGAATAACATACAAACAAGACATAGAGAAGAATCAGGGACCAGATCAATGGATCAGTCAGCAGATGGACGCTGAATAATATACAAACCAGACACAGAGAAAAATCAGGGACCAGATCAATGGATCAGTCGGCAGATGGACGCTGAATAACATACAAACAAGACATAGAGAAGAATCAGGGACCAGATCAATGGATCAGTCAGCAGATGGACGCTGAATAACATACAAACCAGACACAGAGAAGAATCAGGGACCAGATCAAAGGATCAGTCGGCAGATGGACGCTGAATAACATACAAACCAGACATAGAGAAGAATCAGGGACCAGATCAATGGATCAGTCAGCAGATGGACGCTGAATAACATACAAACTATATACAGAGAAGAATCAGGGACCAGATCAAAGGATCAGTCGGCAGATGGACGCTGAATAACATACAAACAAGACATAGAGAAGAATCAGGGACCAGATCAAAGGATCAGTCAGCAGATGGACGCTGAATAACATACAAACCAGACACAGAGAAGAATCAGGGACCAGATCAAAGGATCAGTCTCAACCAACATCATGTATAGAAAAACAGTATCTCAAACATCATTTACAGAAATGTATGTTAAACATCTTTTATGGAGATATTGTATTTGAAACAACATCATGTATAGAAAAACAGTATCTCAAACAATATCATTTATGGAAATACAATTTCTCCCACCATCCACAGGCTTGTAACCAATTTTACTTGTTCAAGATTTCTCTGTCATCCCCTAGGGTATAATTGCTCTGTCAACCTCCAGGGTATGACAGATAGCGCGTGCACCGGAAGTGAACCGCAACTACTTCTACACAAGTTGTCTGCTACATGTATATAAACAAGTACACATGTACGAATTTACCAATAGCTCAAAACCATGTTTGAAATAGGAGACACTGTCAGCATAGGATATGAAGATAGGAAGGGCAAGATTATTGACACTTTTCGCCTTAAAGGAACTTATATGATGTATAAAGTCCACATGACTGACACTGGCGAAATAGTTAGTGCAGCAAAGCATGAACAGTATTTTTTACCTGTTTGTTTACAAGCTGATTATCACCGAAGCTAAGGCTCTCTGAGAAAAAGTATGATGGAAGAAAAATAATCATTCCCTACCTTGAGGGTGTAACAGAGAAATCTCCAACCCCTCTCCGTCACACCCTCAAGGTAGGGAAAGATTCTATTAATATCAAACAACATCATCTATAGAAATACCGTCTCTTTAATAACATCATTTATAGAAATACTGTATCTTAAATAACATCATTTATAGAATTACAGTATCTCAAACGACAAAATTTATAGAAATGCTGTATCTCAGTCATCGAGACAGAGGCAGTTCCATTAATACAATGAAGTTGAAGTTTGTCACATGGGGTTTGTCTTAAACGAACAAGTGAACTTTACTTTCATTTAGGCTCTTTAGGCTAGGATGTCTGTAAAAACCGATTGCTCTCGCAAAACAAGTCTAATGCTGTAAGTTATTAATTACTATTTTTTCAAGTATTGCTTTGAAACATCAAACTCACAACATTTCTTACAAAGAGAAAAAATCTGTACAATTTTGAAATAAAAGTTTTGGTCTGATTGTAGAAAAAAATCGCAATATAAGTCTCTCTTTCCCGACACATGCAATTATCTAGACATTTAACTTTATTTCTAATACGAAAATCGAAGAAGATAGGACGATGTTGGAGACACATTTTAATTGTACATTATTTAAGATAAAAAACGAATTAAACAAAATTATAACCATAAAAACTGCAACAATTATTTGAAAATCCACGAAAGGGCTTCCGTCTAAAAATCATTCATCGAAGTTCAAAATCAGATTTCACAACTTTTCTACATCCTTTTCCACTTTCTTGGGATATGGTAAAACACTAATGTTTTTGATGTGGTCGATCTTCTTTCTATGACGAACACGACGTCTAAAGTAGATAACGATCTCAATGAAGAAGTGGATGATCTCCATGGCACTGAGGACAGATGCTCCTAAGAAGAGGCCAAGTGTTCCGCCTATGTTGGACAGGAATTGAAACTCCTGCAAGTCAAGGTATTTATAGTAACCATTAAACGAGACAATTGAAGGAACAGGAATGTCTAAGGGTTGCGTTTTGCATTCTCTATCTGCATTTTATTCAATCATTACTTGATAAAACATCTTTAAAAGTTCACGCTCATACACACGCATTGTTTATATACAATTATAATTTGGACTGTTTCTTGATTCATACGTAAAAACATTTTTTTTTGCACCAAAACTGATCAAATTACGCACAAATGCATCGGAATGTTCTGCCATATTTCCGAAAATGTATGAGTCCAATGTCGAAGGGGTGTTTGATTTCTGACGCAGAAGTCGCTAAATGTCATCCCAAAGCTGTTCGTACGGAGACAAGTTTGGTGGCACAGCAGGACAAAGTAGCACGGGTACCTTCCGTTATTGTTGGTATGCCTCGACAACACATGGAATATGGTGACATGCATTGTACTGTTGCATAATAATATTACGTTAGCTATTACGGATAAATCCTGATGACCTATTTCGTAATTGTGGTCGAGTAATCATGTCAAAACGCGTTCCACTAAAAACAGATGGTTCATCCCTTAGTATGTCAATAAAACTTGATTTAAAATAAGGAACGATAAAAAAGCAACATGCGTTTAACACTGAAATGTAACAAAAGCAAAGATTACAGTTTTAACCAATCTAACAAATTTTATTTACTTCAAAATACAATTTTTGAAATAACCTGGTAAGAAAAATACTATTTGGTTGTTCTGAATGTTGATATTTTTTAATTTCTGTTACTAAAAAAAGTTGGAGATGATACGCAACGAAAATTATTCGCATTGCGAGACAGAATGGGATACTATTTCTGGTGTTGCCTAGCTTTAATGCTTGAATTACTTCAGCTAGACACCTCTTTGGTCGTATGTCCAGTCTGCTTTCACCAGACACAGACAAAATCGAATTGTAATCTGCAAGATACATGTTTTCTTCATTTATTGGCCAATCTATTGATTTCATCTTATTATTGGATAACGAATTTAAATCCATATAACGAATTTCGCGATAAAAGCAAATTCGGGAAAATCGGGAAAGATGATAGTCGCGAGTTGAGGCAGCGATCATAAGCATCACATGCTTCGTAGAAGCGACTCGTTTTTTAAGTGTTGAAAAAGAGAGCTAAATTACAGTCTAA
This sequence comes from Ylistrum balloti, assembly GCF_031769215.1. Taxonomy (NCBI): domain Eukaryota; kingdom Metazoa; phylum Mollusca; class Bivalvia; order Pectinida; family Pectinidae; genus Ylistrum; species Ylistrum balloti. The sequence continues at coordinate 630,411 of NW_026782443.1, read as the reverse complement.
TAATGGAAGGTGCAATTTTACATATACTTATATACTAACATTATACAAAGGACTTTCTGTGATAATATACTTACATCATACAAAGGACTTTCTGTGATATTATACTTATATCATACAAAGGACTTTCTGTGATAACATACTTACATCATACAAAGGACTTTCTGTGATAATATACTTATATCATACAAAGGACTTTCTGTGATAACATACTTACATCATACAAAGGACTTTCTGTGATAACATACTTACATCATACAAAGGACTTTGTGTCATAACATACTTACATCATACAAAGGACTTTCTGTGATAACTTCGTAGTTGATATCTTCATAATAAATCACTGCCCTTAAGAAGTTGCTTCGGGCTCTAAAAACGGAACTTCATTATAATATAATGAAAAATATCCTCGATCAACTATTTAGTTGGATCGATGATTCTTTACTAAACATATATATGCAAAACAATAAATATATGTTATATATTGATATGTGATAATAATGACAATGATACGGAATTATGTAGAAATGATCCAGGAAAACAGTTTCTGTAAATGAAATTTGAGCATGACTTAAATAGTGGATAATAGATTCATATAGATAATATTAAATATGGATTCATTAAGCAAGTATCAAAGATGAGTCAAGCAAAAAAGAGCTACATATTTCCTAAAATTATAAAACAAATAACGCAGTAACAGAGAGAGACAGAAGGAGGCACACACACGTGTATACACACACACACACCCACACACACGTGTACACACACCCTCACACACACACACAGAGAGAGAGAGAGAGAGAGAGAGAGAGAGAGAGAGAGAGAGAGAGAGAGAGAGAGATAACCAGTGAATACACAATGACTCCATCTTCAATATCTTTCCTTTTCATAGATTCTATGAAAGATTGTACAAAAGACACATGAGTGAAAAACACCTTTTAATATAGGCTAAGAGTTGAATACATTTGAGCCGGACAATGATTAAAACTAATGCTTACAAACAATTCTATGTCTCATTTCAAAAATATCATATGAAATGAAAAATCGTTTAAGATCCAACATGTATGTTTGTAGTTTGAACACTACAATTCAATATAAATGTTATTTTGCCTCTTTCGCTGTAACAGTACTTACTCGGTAATGTTGACAATTTTGCTGTTGTTGAGATAACGAGCACAAAATTCCTTCGTGTTGGTCTTGTTTTTATCTGCACACATTTCTTTTACCAGAGCATATTTCTATAACATGTCACAAACAGTGAACAAATTTATAATTCATACTTTCTAATATATGTTTTCTACAACTTTTCACGACTTCCCTCTAAAGCATGAACATCAGCAGGCATATTTATACTAGAAATTACTGAACTGTACACGTACATTAATTTAGATTCAATTTCAAAATATTTCTTTATACATTTAAGTTACAGAAAATAAGCTGGCTAGGTTTGAAAGAATCATATATGAGTTATTTAATTTTCTTGTTCGCATTGTTTTGTTCGGTCGAATTAATTTCCTTTATTACACTCTGTTGTATATTTCCTTCTTTAAACTTGAAGAATTAACCGAACCAAGATCTTAAAATTACAACTTACAAGATAAACATCATTTGGCCATGGCCGTCCCGATATCGTCTTTTCGTACTTCACCTCTCTTCGATGAAATGTCGTGAAAATATTTTGAGTTATGAAACATGGTAATTTCTAAGGAATGTAAGAATTCTTACATGATATACTGCAAACTTATGCATTTAAATGGGTCTCAATTTTCATGCAAAAATCCTACTTCGTGGACATTTGATTAAGTTGATAAATATAGCCCAATCAATCTTATACTTATTTTAGTAGTTGGTGAAAATGTGGATTCATGCCTTAAGAGTATCCACGCATTCGATGAAAATAAATACCACACGAAAATTAAAGACTTTCGAGTACTCTTTAGGTCGTAGTTTGACAATTGTTTTGAGGTTTTGTAACAATTGATATCTATACTGAAACTTATCCTTATGAAAATAACATTTTGTTGTAATAAAGAAATGAAATAATTGGTTTATTTCATACGCACTTATAGAGACAATAAAGAAATTACCGATATTCCAACAATTCAAAGAATACCTGCATACCACAGGTATGGCGAGAAATCAAGATAATGGGATTTGAATATCGAATCAACTACGACATGTTAAAGTCATTGGTTGGGGATACAGGAATGTTACTATCCAGAAACTAAAAATTCACAAGGCAAAGTTTGTTGATGTCTACTTACTTACACGGGCTACCACATGAACAATCCAGAGACTTTTTTATATACAAAGCTTCTACCTTTATCTGGCACAGCTTGTCTGTAGAGAGAGTAAAAAAAATTGAGGCACTATTATCAGAACATTGAACAACCTACAAATCTAAGTCACTTCAGTGATAAATTCCAAGCTGTTTGATGCTATAGCACCACTATGTGTTTTACGTTTGATAGTCCTTTGAGCCAAACGAAAACTATTATATCATATAATGCACAAGTATTAACGTAAACAAGTTAATTAATACTTTTTGAAATTTTCAAGAATACATATAGAAGAATATTTTACTGATACTGGTAGTAATGCAATACAGAAGAATGCTTTACTGGTACTATAAATGATGAATTTTCAGGGGTTGATGCCACGGTAATCTTTTATCAATTTATTCATATCTTTATGGATCAGTTAAGCCTGACGTAATTGTTGAGTATCAGTCTATTACATGAGTATGATATGTTTACCAAATGGAATATAACATAATATATATTACACAGTAATACAATGTATAATACATAGTAATGCAAATTTAGTTTTTACTTTTTCAGCTAAACCCTCAATCTGTTCTTCTCGGTCATAAAAATAGGGTAAACTTGTGTGCATTGTTTGAATTTCACCGAGTGTGTAATGGTTTTGTTTGTTATGTTGTATTTGCTGTTGTCTGATTCAATGATAGATGAGGACCTGTGAAACAGCAAGGAGACACCTTGTTAAGTTGATCTTACTTTATTTCGTCCCAAGTATAAGTGAACATAAGAGGGGAAAATACAAGTAATTCAAGGAACTGTCCGTGAAAGGTGAGATCCCGATTGGCTGACCAGTCCATGGCGCATGCTCAGATTGCTCACATGTACGTGCGGGTTCGTAACAAAAATTAGTTGCTCAAAGCAGCCGTAATGCTCGGTTACATCACGCTTATTGGTAGCCTTGACTAATTGAATCTGCTCATCTTTTCAGTATCCTATTACAATAGGTTTTAGTGGGCGTCAAGACTGGCCGAAATGATAAAAGTGGCCTGGGCCGTTTGTGAATATGTTACTTATTTATGTAACTTATGTTATTTAGTTATTTATAGATATGTTACTCAGTTATTTATAGATATACTGCTTTTAAGACAGGATGACCAGTCAAAAAGTAAATTTGAACAATGAAATATAGACTTAGGTTGGTCAAATACAAAAAAAACACTTCAGTGAAGATTAACGGTGAGACATTTCCGTCTTTAACTCAAAACACGGGATTTCTCAGCTAGGGCTTAATATTTATAATAAAACAGAAAACTACAGCAATTAATAATCATAAGATATAATAAAAAATGTAGAATTATAAGAATCATGAACCTAGATTTAATGTAAAATATGAATACTTTCAGAGTATTCATTAGTTATGAAAAACTAAAGATAAAAAAGTTTCATAAAGGAAAATCGGAAAATGTAAATTTTCCTTATGAAAAGAATATGATATACATACCATCTGGACTATTAGTTCTACACTTGCGAATATAGACTTAGGTTGGTCAAATACAAAAAAACACTTCAGTGAAGATTAACGGTGAACATTTCCGTCTTTACACGGGATTTCAGCTAGGGCTTAATATTTATAATAAAACAGAAAACTACAGCAATTAATAATCATAAGATATAATAAAAAATGTAGAATTATAAGAATCATGAACCTAGATTTAATGTAAAATATGAATACTTTCAGAGTATTCATTAGTTATGAAAAACTAAAGATAAAAAAGTTTCATAAAGGAAAATCGGAAAATGTAAATTTTCCTTATGAAAAGAATATGATATACATACCATCTGGACTATTAGTTCTACACTTGCGAATACCATAGTCGTAGGAGTAATAGTTGTAGGTGTAGTCTTCAATCTGTCCGGGAATACAGTCACACATTTTCACTACCCAATGATATTTACACAACTTGATGCACGCCTACAAGCAGAATATCGTATTTGATTAATAACACGATAACCAACAGCATAAGACAATGAAAGGTTTTTAATACGCTTTATTGATATAACTATTCATACTGAATAAAAATGTTGATTAAAATAATAATAATAATCTTAGTCAATTGAAGAGTAAACGACTATTTCCGTTCAATAGGAAACCCACCAGTGTACGAAATGCTTTTTCCCAATCTATTTGGTGTAAGATATCAACATGTCACAATAATCCCAATCCAAATTCAAATTCCATAAAACTAAGGTAAAGTATTGGCAACAGAAAAATTTATACAGATTCCTGACAAAGTACTAAAGCATTGATCGATCCAAGTGAGTAATGGCACGTTCTCAAATAAGAAATAGATCTGTTAATAGTGAAATTTGTCACTCAAGTGTAGAACATAATTTGTGTTAAATCTTAATGTGACCGGCTGGCTTATCAGACAGATAGTTTAATTGCGGTCACCTTAGTGTCAGAATCATGCCGTGAAACATTGGCTGGACATGCTCTCCACCATTGAGGCATTAACTGTTCACGGTTTAATTGTAGATCAGTAGAAGACACTTTCCCTATCAGAATTAGATTATAATTACTTTAGGATAAACTGTAAGATCACAGCAAATAGAGTCAGTCCTGGTGTGGCCGTGGAAGGAGTAACTTGTTAAGCTCGATACTCAGGCCATACATGTTATCATTGTTGTAACCTGTGTTAATACTCAACATTCGTACTTGAGAACGGGTGTTGCTGGTCTTTTGTATAACATAAGGATAGTACAACATAGAGGGCTAACATATTCTGGTGGCAGCGGTAAAGGATCATTCTAAGGAGAAGGACTCCGTTATCAAAGATATAACGCTCATTAGAACTGTTCAATATGTCAACGCCTGAAGAAACGGAAACTGCGAAGATGACGGCAGCACAAACAAAGTTGGAAATAAGAAGACTCGAAATTCAAGCAGAGAAAGAGGAAAAAGAACGCCAAATGAACTTAGAAAAAGAGAAACTTCAAGCAGAGAAAGAGGAAAAAGAACGCCAAATGAATTTCGAAAGAGAAAGGATGACGATGGAAGTGGAAAGAGAAAAGATAAGAATGGACGCCGAAGAAAAGGAAAGAGAACATCAAAGGAAAGTGAAAGAATTGGAACTAGAGATTGAAAAAGCAAAACTTCAAAAGGAACGGAGTGAGACAAATTCTAACCCTGTGCCGTTTAGACTGTAACTTCAACCTTATATTCATACTGAAAGTGAGGATATAGTGACATTCTTATCAGAGTTTACTGCTTTATCAACACAGGCTGGATGGACAGAAGAAGTAAAAATGCTACAGCTGAGAACCTTGTTAACAGGTGAGGCCAGAGAGGTAGCTATTCAAGCACATGGGTCATTTGAAGAACTTTGTAAAGCCCTAATGGACAGGTACGGGAAAAGGCCCTACCAATATTTCAAGCTATTACAGACAGCCCAAAGGGAACCTAAGGAAACATACAGAGGACTTATGGCAAGAATTGAACAATATCTTACTAGATTTGTGGACTCAGTAGAGGATGTCATGGAAAAATTCAAAGAGGAATATTTTCTTAGTGCATAAGGATAACATAACATAAGGATAGTGCAACATAGAGGGGTAACAAGATCCAACAAGCAAATTAACGAGCATGTTGGATTCAAAGTTACTTCGCTATAATAATACAGCTTTATGCTAAAATAAACCACTACATCAAAATTTTAATCTTTAGAAAGCTGCTAATCGGTGGTCATATTGAAATCTAACCATTACTAAGCGTGATTAGGATAACGAAAAGCTGTATTCACAGGTATACTGCATATACAGAGATATGTTAGATATAAACAGATCGATCCATCATTTCTGAAGCCCCTGTGAATAGCGATACCTGCACAACGACATGGTTACTTACTGGAATGGTGTACTGGATACCGAAAGCCTTTTTGAAATCTTGCCCTTCTGTACAATCTCCGTGGGGCTGTCCTAGTCGGTTTACGGTCACCTAGATTAAACACACTTGTATCAAGGATCTGCTTTAAAATAGGTATTCGTGGGGCATAAATCTCGTGGGTTTTTAAAGAATTCTATTTCGTCGACACTTGATTTCATAGGTAGAAAGTATCTTAAAGATGTTTTAAATTATTCGAACAGTCTATTGATTCTTAAACATACTAATGTGTGGAGTACCCAAGAAAATAACGAAAATAAATCATCCGCGAAAATCACTGATTTTGCAGTGACAAACCTTATTTTGTCGCTAGACTTTAGTGTAAAATACCTTCCATCAGAGGTAAATTCTCAGTGGCTAAGTTTATATGAATGTCTCATTTAATATCGGTATTCACGCAAATATTAATGTAAAATAGATATATAAGAAAGACTGATTGATGATTTTTAGTTATTTATGTATCTTATGAAAACAAATTTCGCTATTATTAGTGTGTAGTTTTTTCTACTCATTTAAGGATTTCCCTTGAAGACCAACATTCTGTATGTCATGTGACAAATCTATATATCGAATACGCGTTCGTTGATGTTGTTTAATACACACATTTCAAAAAACAAAAGAAATCCTACTTTCTGAATCGAGTATGTAATTGTTTCCGAAAAGCAGTCTATTCTGCCTATTTATTTTAGACATTGAGTTAGAAAGGTTGATGGATCATCGTCGATCGGATTCATCAAAATATACTATCATTACGGCGGTATTGGCCAGTAGGTATATTTGTAAAATAATTATTGCTAACCAAAATAATTGAATAAACAGGGAAAACATACAACGATATTGAATATACACAACTTGTCATCCGTACTTACCATCTTCAAGGCGATGTTTGTCTCATATCCCGGACTGAGGACAATACCCTCAACTGTAGGGAATACTACTGTGCCTGGCTGATGAATTAACAACTTTATACCATATCCAGTGACGAAGTTGGTAATATATTCCAGGATTTCTAGATTCAGCGTCAGCCACAATCCTTTTAGAATAATGATTGAAAATACATCAATATACATATATCTGCTATTGATATGTAAATAGAGCAATGCAGATAAATAGATGAATAGGCAAGAAATAAATAATCATTTATTGCACAGGAAGCGTTTACCATGTACTCTGTTGTTGTTTATAAAGACATCGAAAGGCGAAAAGATCAATAACATTAGTTTTTTTGAAAATATTACTTTAATAACAAATGTACAGGAGTATTTATGTTGAAAAGCATACTTCAGAAAAGATTTGATCAAATTAATAAAGCCCTAATTATCCCCCGCCCGACGAAGTTGGCGGGGTATATCAAAATGGGTTCCGTCCGTCCATTCTTCCGTCAGTCCGGATGCTGCTTTTGAAGGACTGATAGGATGAAACTTGGTTAATACACTCTCTTACCCAAGTTTGATTAACAGCGACTTTCGCGCAGAATTTATGAGGCTGCTGTGACCTGATTTGCAGGTTTCTCTAATCACTCTCGCATGCTGCTTTCCGCATGATATCTTATGAAAGACTGGTAGGATTTTGAGGAAACTCGATTGGTACACTTGTTACCTTATTCACTTGTTCAGGTGTGATTAACGGCGAATTCCGCGCATTTTTAATGATGCTGCTGTGACGTAATTGACTGATATTTGTCCAGTTTTCCATGACGCTCATTTTAAATGTATATGTTTTACGAATGCATGTGGGCAGGGGATCTTGATGACTATTTCCTGATTTGTTTATTTAAGTCGTTCGGGAACTCTTGTTTGCATTAATAGCGAAATACTAAGAATAATCTCAGTGCATAACTGTTTTCATTACCTTCTTATTTCGGGATGTTGTGTTATATTTGTTTTTCAATAAAAACAATTCGAATTTTCGTTGTTCAAACAAACGACACATAGTAATTAATTTACCATTTAGAGGACCCGGTATTCTAGAGAAATAGTTAGAGGACTCCAACGTAAAGCAGTTTCCATACTCTGAACTTTGGAATCGTGTGAAGTCACTGAAACATATGTAAAATATATAAGTTTACGTGTTGGTTCTATACCTTGATCTCATTTAAGAACGTGACAATACTTGCTTGTATTGACCAGGTTTAACATGGCGGGTGTCGTCGATGAAGCAGAAGACGCTTACTTTTCCGGAACACCTGGGCCCGTATTCATGACACCATTCTTATGCTCAAGCATGAATTTTGTGCTCAAGCTTTATGTCTTGTTTAAGTTAAAGTTATTTAATACGATTTGGGTGAATTATAAAAAAGTTTACTTGAGCACAAAATCTATGCTTGAGCATGAGAATGGTTTCATGAATACGGGCCCTGGTTTAATTCTCCTTGTACTTTTTAGAAGTCTCCGCGTAAATCTTTCCTTTTTTCATGCTTTACCATAGTTTTATTGACTTTGGCTTGGATTTTGATTACGATGACATGTTGGTTTTTGTTGTCTTTCTATCGTAAAGCTGAATAAATTTCATTACCACATTATATCATAAACAAGATCAAATCTATTAGTTAATATGTTTTTGCCTATGAACACTTTTACAAATATTATACAAAGACTAGTATGTCCACTTTTACACACCTGTCACTGACATCACTAAACGTATTTGAGCTTTCCAGCAGCACAACACCATCTGCTTCCTAACGCTTTTGACATTTACGGAAAAAACATTGCTTTCAAACGGTACCAAACTTACATTGTTTTCGAAAACAAATGGTCTAAAAAACAATGCGTATCAAAACAAACTAGTCCTCCCAAATCACATTATTCTCCTAACCTGACAAAAATACATGTTTGCGTTGTTTAACACAACTGATATTGCAATTAAAAAGGCAGACTTACTGTGAGAAACATTTCCGTGCGTTGAAGCTACAGGAAATTAGCATATCCTCTATGGCGTGTCCTATCAACTCCCTCTTCTCTCTGTGATGGATGCAATGAAATAAAAAGTTAGGGATCAAGTCAAGCAAATCCAAAATGGAGTGAAAATTGTACAAAGACAAATGAAAAACGCCCTTAGATATAAACAATGCAAAAGATATAGACAGGTAATAAAAATTAAACTGGTCCACTTGACTGTTCCGTGATACTAGGATCAGTCGTCTAGTAACGCCCTTTGATGTACACAGAGTTTTAAATTTAGATAGATGGTAAATTAAACTGGTCCACTTGGCTGCTTTGTCCTTCTATGGCAATTCATTAAGTTCCATGATACTGGAATTAATTCTCATCTTGTCAATGTATGATTTCAAGGCATAAGAATAACAGGTTTTTGATCGAAATTTTTGTTCCTATTTTGCCCTTGTTTTCTTGACTTTGGTATGATTATATTGACATGTTGGTATTTTCTTGGTTTATTTTAAACTCTTTCATTTCACGCAGGTATGACTTTGTATGTAACCATGATGACAAGAATCTAAGATCAATCCTACCTTTACCTTTACAAAAAGAATCTTTTCAGATAGTAACTCATAGCAAAACTCCACTCAAAGTTTAACCCTACAAACCCAAGAAGGATCATAGAGTGCACTTCTTGTCAAAATGTAATTATTTATCTCAATAAAATACTGGTTAATTTTTTTCTACATTCAATTACAATACCAGATGCACATGAAATGGCATTAATTGAAATAAATCAAAAGTAAACTGTGGAAGCTTTCGGGGTTAAACAGAAACTTTTTTGGCAACAAGAAAACATTACGCGTTTCTTACATTAAAATATTCTTCTCCAGATTTCTACTTTTCACGATTTCAATTCAATCCTCGAAAAGACAATTGCGGGAAGTCATTTCAACAAAGAAAGATTAAGACACCTTTACAAAGTAAAAGCGGAGAGGCAACAAAAAGAAGAAAATGGGGCATCAATGACATCATTTTCATAGGAAATCAGCAGAAATTGACTAAGGTGTGGAGTTTAACTTGTAAACAAATAAAGAGAATTGTTTATAAAAAAACATGAGCAATTTGGAACCTCAAAGCAGAGAGACAACAGAACATTGTAACATTCATTAATCCACTGGTGATAACTGTTAGCATTGTGTTCTATTGTAAACTAACATCCTCATTAGGAGTTCCACAACTATTAAGTATTTTATAACAATTCGCTACTCCTCATATAGGCAATTATTGTGACATCTACAAATGACAACACACTACAATAACAGGTACCTGGGTTCATTCATATAGGCAATTATTGTGACATCTACAAATGTAATGTGTTGAACATTACAATAACAGTTACCTGGGTTCATTCATATAGCCAACCATGGTGACATCTACATATGACAACACATTACAATAACAGTTACCTGGGTTCATTCATATAGCCAACCATGGTGACATCTACATATGACAACACATTACAGTAACAGTTACCTGGGTTCATTCATATAGCCAACCATTGTGACATCTACATATGACAACACATTACAATAACAGTTACCTGGGTTCATTCATATAGCCAACCATGGTGACATCTACATATGACAACACATTACAATAACAGGTACCTGGGTTCATTCATATAGCCAACCATGGTGACATCTGCATATGACAACACATTACAATAACAGTTACCTGGGTTCATTCATATAGCCAACCATGGTGACATCTACAAATGTAATGTGTTGAACATTACAATAACAGGTACCTGGGTTCATTCATATAGCCAACCATGGTGACATCTACATATGACAACACATTACAATAACAGTTACCTGGGTTCATTCATATAGCCAACCATGGTGACATCTACAAATGTAATGTGTTGAACATTACAATAACAGGTACCTGGGTTCATTCATATAGCCAACCATGGTGACATCTACATATGACAAAACATTACAATAACAGTTACCTGGGTTCATTCATATAGCCAACCATGGTGACATCTACAAATGTTATGTGTTGAACATTACAATAACAGGTACCTGGGTTCATTCATATAGCCAACCATGGTGACATCTACATATGACAACACATTACAATAACAGTTACCTGGGTTCATTCATATAGCCAACCATTGTGACATCTACAAATGTAATGTGTTGTACATTACAATAACAGGTACCTGGGTTCATTCATATAGCCAACCATGGTGACATCTACATATGACAACACACTACAATAACAGTTACCTGGGTTCATTCATATAGCCAACCATTGTGACATCTACAAATGTAATGTGTTGTACATTACAATAACAGTTACCTGGGTTCATTCATATAGCCAACCATGGTGACATCTACATATGACAACACATTACAACAAAAGGTACCTGGGTTCATTCATATATGCGGCTATATGACAACACATTACAATAACAGTCATATAGCCAACCATGGTGACATCTACATATGACAACACATTACAATAACAGGTACCTGGGTTCATTCATATATGCGGCTTTGAAAGATTCTATTCGACGAATCCAACGATCTTTGGGAGCATCAACATTATCGTAAGACAGGAGTTCGTTGATTAGGTCATCGTGATTGGAATTAGGGTAGGCAAAGCTTCCTCCGATGTAATCAACGGGGTAATAATCGTTGTAAGGAGCATAGTAGTAATAGTCCCCGTCATAATGAGGTACGGCATCATCATTGTAGTTTATAGCATTGTCAGCGTGGTTGTCGGTAATACTGTCAACGTTGTCCACTCCCGACCCACCTTCGTCAGAATCAGAAGACGATGGATTACTTAGAAGGAATTCTTCGTCTTTTGGCAATGTATTGTTTCTTATGACCTAGTTAGAAATCAAAACGAAAATAAATACGGAGAACTGGTTAAAGTATATATGAAAAGTGTACTGCTTTTATTTGAATTTTAAGATTTGAACAGAAACAGTTTTCCTTTACATACATATGTATGTGTGTATATTTTATACCATTGATAAACGTTCTCGCCAAGTGTAATATTTGATAAATAAAAAAATAAATAGAAAAAAGAGAATAAAGGAAAAATTAGAACATCATACGGAGAGTCTTATTGTTCAAAACCTCATGTAGATTTAATATCAAATCAAATGTCTAAGACAATCATCTTTGGTCCAAATATTAAACGTCGCTCTGTTTAAAACTTAATCAAAACTGATTTTTATAAAGTTGCAGCGAAACTGACGATTGCTTTATTGGAAACAAAATTTTAACATAGGACAATAATTCTGAAGTTGAAGTAAACTGTACATCGTTTTAGTATGACATATATATACGCGAAGCTTTATTACACAATTTAAAGGCATGCAAAGTATGCCCTCAACGTGCAATATTAACAACGGACATCAACACTGTGAATATAGTGTTGTGTGCCCTGAAATTACAACACTGCACATCTTCTTAGTATAATCAATGCATACACCAACACGGACTAACAGAGGGACAAAGCGGCAACTACATTGTATATGTTCCCCCGAAAACATTTGGGAAGCATCAGTATTACATCTGAAAGAAAACAACTTACTGAATCTGGACTCAAAATTGCCATCACTTCATCGCTGGTGATGTTGATAAAGGAACGTTTTATAGGATTCATGTTACAAATGGACACCGCTGGAAACTGCAACGGATTGTACTTCAAAGTCACAGTGGTTTTAATGGGTCGTTCAAAATAACCTTCGAACAGTTTAAAAAGTTGGAAGCTGAGATATCCTGAGGTCGTTATAAACACAATCGTCCACACGACTCTCATGTAAGGCTGCTTTGACGCGACAATCTTTGGTATTCCATGGATTGTGGTGTTTTCTGCCATCTCACGGAGCGTGTGTCGAAATCGTGGTCTGTCACTGGTCACCATTTTTATTTGATTTCAACAGCCACTAAAAAAACCTCATGACACGGTACCATTACATATATAGCTAGAAGGTATGATATAGGATAGACGTGGTTAAACGTTATAAACTATAAATATCTTTATTGATAGTCAGGAAACAAAAATTATTTTAAAATCGGTCTCTAGGACCTGTACAGTTTAGCTTATTATACCTAGCATTACTCGCAATGAAAAAATATAGGGTATGCTATTAGCCAGGCTCTAATTAATGTTTACCTTCAAGGTTAAAATAGATTTTCTACAAAAATCGGTATCTGTTCCATATAATGGATAGTAATGACATTTTTAAATGGATAAAATGTGCCGGACAAGCACCGCTGGCGGTTTATTTCTAAATATGACTTGTGTTATTGCTGCGGGCCTGGGGGATCCATGCCATTGGTTCAACACTACTGAGCGGAACAGGTCGACTGATGTTTTGTTTAATTAGAAATACTTTGTCTATATACATTGTATAATTACATTTGTATTGAAGGCTATATCTGATGTGAATTGTATGTGGTCAGTCGCCATCGTAAAACGGAACACGATAAACAAATCATTTGTTGTCAGAAGTAAATGTACTTTTCGTTGATTTGCTCCAAGATTACTCTTTATTCAAATAGACATATGTTCTAATGAGGTTCCGCAATTCATCCTCATAAATAATAATAAATTAATTTTATTGGCGCGATGAATTTATGTGAAAAACAAGAACAAAAAATACAAAACAACGCCATTCTAGAATTAGAAATCAATACATGATAAATTTCCAGAAAACGAATGTTAAAGTACTGATCTCTAAATTGTTTCGAAATAACGAACATAGATGTCAGATTAATATTATTTCAGCATTGAACTAGGGATATTTAAGTTATATCAGGGAAAGTTTTCCAGTATGGTCAAAAGTGAAATACAAAGAGTACATTGTGAAATAGGCACTGTACTGAGACGGTAATGAATAATTATAAGAGCAAAAACGCTATATTTGAATATGATATAAGTAATGTTTTGTACAATCATAATAAACAGTACACGAACAATCATGATTCATGTACAATTATATCACATGTACAACATATCACGTGTGCAACATATCACGTGTGCAACATATCACGTGTACAACATATCACGTGTACAACATATCACATATACAATAATATTACATGTACAACATATCACGTGTACAACATATCACGTGTGCAACATATCACGTGTACAACATATCACATGTACAACATATCACGTGTACAACATATCACGTGTGCAACATATCACATTTACAATAAAATCACATGTACAACATATCACATGTACAACATATCATATGTACAACATATCACATATACAATAATATCACATGTACAACATATCACGTGTACAACATATCACGTGTGCAACATATCACATTTACAATGAAATCACATGTACAACATATCACATGTACAACATATCACATATACAATAATATCACATGTACAACATATCACGTGTACAACATATCACATATACAATAATATCACATGTACAACATATCATGTGTACAACATATCACGTGTACAACATATCACGTGTGCAACATATCACATTTACAATAAAATCACATGTACAACATATCACATGTACAACATATCATATGTACAACATATCACGTGTACAACATATCACGTGTACAACATGTCACATTTACAACATATCACATGTACAACATATCACGTGTACAACATATCACATTTACAATTACATCACGTGTACAATTATATCACATGTACAACATATCATATGTGCACCATATCACGTGTACAACATATCACGTGTACAATTATATCATATGTACATTAGAAAACTGATAAAAGAGAGGCGATGTAAAAATTTAAAAAAAATCATTAATAAGAATGAAACTTACCTTAAAAAGTCCAACATGAAAATGGTAACGGTAGTTGTACTGCTTGATACCCGCTAATGTTATACACTATTATCGGGAATCGCTGTCGCCTCTTCTCGCTTATTGGTTGTAAGTAATTACATTAATTATGAAAATATCTTTTTGCAATCTTCTCATGAACATGCGCTACGCGCATTCACTCAGTTTGCGAAACTATTATTTCGTACCAGCATGAAACTGAACAAATATTCCTATCAAAGCTTGGAATTTGTTTCTCAGATAGGTTTAAAAAACAAGAATAACACATACATGTATTAATTCTATTATTTAATGAAGGATTATTTTATAACATATCACTGCACATGGCAGCTGTCGTGACATGACGTGACGTCATTGACAGCTAATTCGCACCTTTTTCAATAAATCAAAATTCATTCATGAGTTTGTTTATCACATTCCACACGGAATTCTGTAAAGATACAGAATAACATATTTTCCTTTGTTTACATCATTGAATGATAGCGATCCATACAATATGAATATGTAAACAGATATTCCATTCATAGAAAGGAAGTTACAACAGATCTGCCACAAGGTGGCCTGTTGACATAGACTCGTCCAGTCAGTATCAAATAGGCGGAGCTGGATTTTTTTCGGGAGATGAAAAGAAATATTTAACGAATCAGAAAGCTTGAATTTTGCAAACAAACAGCGAAAATTAATTATTATCTATAATTAATCAACATGAGCAAAAAAATGAAATTGCAAAAACAAAGCAAGACAATTTTGTCATCGACTATCCAGGCGGAAAGTTTATTTGGCGCCTCCGGCTACGTGACGTCATCAGTAAACAATGATCGACGTCATAATAAGTGCTATATTGATCTTGTGTTTTACCAAATCATATAAAATATCCTATATCTGATATGAAATATATTATGTAAAAACTAAACAAGATATCTTTAACAAATACATAAGATATTTCATATCGTATCTGAATTCTTGGCACGTGGGCTGTAATTCATTGCCGCGCGTTTCACATTACATTTTTGTTTGTTTTATATTTGTCCTTATAACTTAAATAATTGTACAGAATAACAAAATATGTCCATCTACTAATTACTTATTCATTAACGTGACGCCATGCTATGAGACCTTTTTGTCATCACGTTATATCTTTAGTTATGTCTGGTGTTGTCATGAGACGGCCTAGTTAGTTGTCCAGTTGTTAGTTGTGCCCAATCCCTTTGATGGTTTTTTAATCAATAAAATATGTTTGAATGAATATGTGACGAGTATTCGGTAAACAACTGCTGAAATAAGGCCAATATTCGATGCACAATGTCTCCGTTCGTAGAAACAAGGCTAAATAGAACCATCGAACATGTCGAATATTTCATTTGGTCCCGTCGACTTCGACTTATCCGTGTACTTATCTGTATTATATGAGATTTCTGATAACTCGAAATAAGACATCTGATATACTATATAAGGTATCTTATTGAAATGAATCATGGGTTGACATCGCTCAAGGAATAAATGATAGTAGGCTTGCATACATCTGTTTTAGGGTAAAAGGAAATATCTCACCTTGTATGTTTCCAAAATTTCATGAATTATAACTCATCATTTCCCTCTTGCTGTCAGCCTACATTCGTAATCATGAACTCAAAATAAAATCGTGTGAATTAGCAATATATATCTAATATTTAAAAGATAATCAGTGTTCTGTTAAACTAGGGAACAGAGTGACAAAATAATCAGTGTTCTGTTAAACTAGGGAACAGAGTGACAAAATAATCAGTGTTCTGTTAAACTAGGGAACAGAGTGACAAAATAATCAGTGTTCTGTTAAACTAGGGAACAGAGTGACAAAATAATCAGTGTTCTGTTAAACTAGGGAACAGAGTGACAAAATAATCAGTGTTCTGTTAAACTAGGGAACAGAGTGACAAAATAATCAGTGTTCTGTTAAACTAGGGAACAGAGTGACAAAATAATCAGTGTTCTGTTAAACTAGGGAACAGAGTGACAAAATAATCAGTGTTCTGTTAAACTAGGGAACAGAGTGACAAAATAATCAGTGTTCTGTTAAACAGTGAGTGAAACAAAATAATCAGTGTTCTGTTAAACTAGGGAACAGAGTGACAAAATAATCAGTGTTCTGTTAAACTAGGGAACAGAGTGACAAAATAATCAGTGTTCTGTTAAACTAGGGAACAGAGTGACAAAATAATCAGTGTTCTGTTAAACTAGGGAACAGAGTGACAAAATAATCAGTGTTCTGTTAAACTAGGGAACAGAGTGACAAAATAATCAGTGTTCTGTTAAACTAGGGAACAGAGTGACAAAATAATCAGTGTTCTGTTAAACTAGGGAACAGAGTGACAAAATAATCAGTGTTCTGTTAAACTAGGGAACAGAGTGACAAAATAATCAGTGTTCTGTTAAACTAGGGAACAGAGTGACAAAATAATCAGTGTTCTGTTAAACTAGGGAACAGAGTGACAAAATAATCAGTGTTCTGTTAAACTAGGGAACAGAGTGACAAAATAATCAGTGTTCTGTTAAACTAGGGAACAGAGTGACAAAATAATCAGTGTTCTGTTAAACTAGGGAACAGAGTGACAAAATAATCAGTGTTCTGTTAAACTAGGGAACAGAGTGACAAAATAATCAGTGTTCTGTTAAACTAGGGAACAAAATAATCAGTGTTCTGTTAAACTAGGGAACAGAGTGACAAAATAATCAGTGTTCTGTAAACTAGGGAACAGAGTGACAAAATAATCAGTGTTCTGTAAAACTAGTGAACAGAGTGACAAAATAATCAGTGTTCTGTTAAACTAGGGAACAGAGTGACAAAATAATCAGTGTTCTGTTAAACTAGGGAACAGAGTGACAAAATAATCAGTGTTCTGTTAAACTAGGGAACAGAGTGACAAAATAATCAGTGTTCTGTTAAACTAGGGAACAGAGTGACAAAATAATCAGTGTTCTGTTAAACTAGGGAACAGAGTGACAAAATAATCAGTGTTCTGTTAAACTAGGGAACAGAGTGACAAAATAATCAGTGTTCTGTTAAACTAGGGAACAGAGTGACAAAATAATCAGTGTTCTGTTAAACTAGGGAACAGAGTGACAAAATAATCAGTGTTCTGTTAAACTAGGGAACAGAGTGACAAAATAATGTTCTGTTAAACTAGGGAACAGAGTGACAAAATAATCAGTGTTCTGTTAAACTAGGGACAGAGTGACAAAATAATCAGTGTTCTGTTAAACTAGGGAACAGAGTGACAAAATAATCAGTGTTCTGTTAAACTAGGGAACAGAGTGACAAAATAATCAGTGTTCTGTTAAACTAGGGAACAGAGTGACAAAATAATCAGTGTTCTGTTAAACTAGGGAACAGAGTGACAAAATAATCAGTGTTCTGTTAAACTAGGGAACAGAGTGACAAACTAATCAGTCCTAACTTTATTGTCAAATATATGTATACATACAAAGGAAAACAAAAAACTGTGTATTTTTGTCCTGTCCGTATATTGTAGTGTATACTGAAATGTGTTAGTTCGCTGTGCTCTGTGTTTATTATTGTGGAATACACACATGTGTAAGGTTACACACAGTATCCTGCATATTAGAAAGTCATCAGCTTATAACGTATTTATTCATAGTTTATTCAAAGATGTATAAAAGGCTACCGCAATTCGTTAAAGACGGTGTCAATCACAACATTAAATATACCGTGTTCATGAATGCAGTCTTCTCAATAGCTCTCTTTTCATAAGTAAGGGAGCTACGAGAAAGCTTGAATAGTTGAGGAGACGAGGGGTTGGAATGGAAAAGCTTGAATAGGAGAGGGCGACTAGGGGGCGGAAGGGAAAAGCTTACTATTGTAGAATATAAATATGCACTTGGTGTTATCTAAATGTAAACAATGTACATTCATGTAAATTTATCCTCCAAATAATGTCCCATCGTCATAATTAGTATACAAATACTCCATCATTGTGTTTCTATGTGAAAATTTGTCTGTCGCTTATGAAATAGTAATGAAGAAAAGTGAGATTTTCACCTGGAAACTAGGCTGTATAGGATTCAACAATATCAGGAATGCATATCAACACTTTTGTATTTTTTAAATGTTTATTTTTGAAAAGCTTTTATACAAACGTACTATGGAACAGACAAGTACCTCTCAATTACAGCGTCTTCAACAAGTGTATTTAGGAAGGGGTAACATAGGGAGGTTGTGACGTCATTGTGTCTTTAGATAAACAGATTTTGACATAAGAAAGTAAATGTTTCATATCATTCTCTTCTTTCTGAATACTGATAAACGTGTGACAAATTCTCTCAAATTACCACAAGTCCTATCATCATTATACTTTGTATAAAATCATTTTTGCATACTTTTGAATCCTCTCTGTCCCCTTGACTTCTCTTTTGTGAGTTCGGTAGTGATTCGGAACCACCCACCAAGTAATCACAGACTTTTCGACGTCTTAGCGTTTAATAAATAGACACGAACAACATCATTGGTAAATTTGAATTTGATAAAACAAATCAGGTTGAACAATTCAGTTGTTGATTTTGTATAAGAACGTGACATCACTCAAACAAACAATTAGGAAAATATCTTATCGAACAAATACGCATAATTTACTATTAGTAAACAAGTATATTTGGATGTATAACGTTTCACCTGTTCACAGTAAGGACACTAAAGGGATTCACTTTGTATAATGTTTTGACAAAACTTAAATAGTGATTGATATAGAAAATTTAATATATCACCATTGTATAACGATACCTCCCGTGAATGCCTTTTATTAAAACTGCTTTGATTTTTGGACGACACTCCGGCAGTATATCACTTGTATATTTGGACGACATCCCAACGGAACCTCTTGTTCATATTTTTTAGGCTGTTTATATTTGAAATCCAGACGTCATCCCGTGGGTACCTCAGGTCTACCTATATAAAGTTGTGTGTATTTAAGTCTTGAACGACCACCCCCCCCCCCACCCCCCACCCCGTCGGTGCCTCAGGTGTACCTTTATTAAAATGTGTATATTTGAATTTTGAACGCTACCCCGTCGGTGCCTCATTCGTACCTCTTTCTATTGATATAGACTATATAGATCTCCATGTCTGCTACCGAGACGCTTTCTCACTTTAAAGTATTTGCTAGTTTTGTGTTATGGTGAACAAGGCCCGGAGTGGTATGCATAAACAGCGAATTTCATTCTACCTGAGATTTTCACGGGAATTCAAGGCTTATGACTTAAATCAACTCCCTGCCGACATTGATTGGAATAACACTGACAGAAGATTATTTACAAATGGATAACCTCAGGATGTGTAATATTTACGTTAGAAACGGGTGTGCTAAGATATTAGTAAAAAGTTCTCAAATATCATATATAAGAGAAACCCCGCGAGACATTTTAGATAAGGCCTGGTGTAAATCTTCATGAGAAAAGGTATTTATAAAACGTGTAAGTTATTTTGAAATGATAAACAATGTTAAGTATCATGCTTTCTACAAATTTATCAATGACGACTTTTACCGTTTGGTGAGGAAATATGGCGGATTTATCACGATACATGTGGGACAGCTTTACGGGAGCTTCATGGTGCAGCAAGATTTTTAAGGTGTGTAGTGTCCTGGCTGTCGTATCAATAGTTTGAATGTTTAAATGACAAAGTGAACATGTATGACTAGCTACGACTTCAAGTGGTGTTTTGTGGTCGATAGGTGGGACATTACATGGCGGATTACGTGAAAGGACACTTCAAGCGAAACAGAGACGTA
Organism: Ylistrum balloti; assembly: GCF_031769215.1. Taxonomy (NCBI): domain Eukaryota; kingdom Metazoa; phylum Mollusca; class Bivalvia; order Pectinida; family Pectinidae; genus Ylistrum; species Ylistrum balloti. Next base: position 609,667 of record NW_026782443.1, on the reverse strand, counting down.
TGTATGATAAAGCCAAGTGGTTCGTGATTTTATATTGACAACACTGAACACAGTTAGAAGTGTTCAATAGTTCAAAAATCACTTATAAACAAGGATATTATATACTGAAGTGCTGACAGACTTCACAAAAAAATTCGGATCATGGAAGGAATCTTATTTTGATTAAAAAAAGCCGACGTCTTTATCAGAAAATATTGTTGATCATTTACTGAAGGGTTGAGTTGACTTTGACAGAGGTTTTGAAAAGTGGAATTTGTATGTGCTATTTTTCAGTATATGGATGGTCAGTTTAAATACCTTATCTCAATGAGTAGTGTAAAGTATTCATGATGGTTTACAAGCATTAACCTATGATCGTATTTACTATACAACAACCATTGATCGGAATTCATAAACGGTGATATCAACAAGGGAGTATATTGTAATGAATTTTCAATAGACAATAATGGCTAGTGTTCGGCGAGTAGACGATACAATACCGGGATTTAAAAAGGCGAAATAGAATTTGTCGGTAGTGGAAGAAATACTGCGGTTACAATGGCTGGGAGAACACACAGGTCCATAGTATCAACAAAGTTTGGTGACAGGCCTCTCATTGATGTTCCACCTATTTCAGTTCCTCAACATATACCGAACAAACAAAATTTTCAAAACCCTAGATATCAGATGGGAAATCTGGCAGACGATCTAAATATCCCTCAAAATGCAAACCAGAAAGTGATGCCGGTGTACCCGCAACAGAGTCACGCACAGCCATTATACGGATATGGACCTTATGGGAATGTAATACAGAATTCCAACATTATCCCGTACCAAAGTGCACCACAACCTCCGGCTTATCCATATAAACATGGCGGTATATCTGGTTATCAACGAGCGGACCAGAATGGCGGAATACAGGATCCGACCGGTGAAATCCACCATTTTTACGGACCACACGGAGAAAGACTTCCCGGCCCTATTCTGAATATGAATTTCGGTTATCATAGTGGAAGCCGTTATCCAACAAACTTTAAGATTAAAGGAAAGCTAAAGCGTGGTCAAATGACGTCGATCGAGGTCGTGGACTCTAACATATCCTATAGAGATTTACCGGACATTGTGATAAAAGATCTCAAACGTTTGTACGGACATATGGAAAAAGTGGATGTAACAATAATAGCCGAAAATGGTGAATATCATATATACGCCATGTCTAAAACAGACGGATTACCTATTGTCAATCCGGGCTATCTGTATGATGCACGTAGTCGTGGTGGACATCGCGCGGGAACCGCTATGACTGACATTTACACCAAGAAGTACAACAATACTGATGACGTTCAATACAAGTATGACCCACACGCGAAATCATACTACGTTGACCCGCGCTCATACTCTGTTGCGAGTGAAGGAAGACGTCCGCGTGAGTACAAGGTTACGGAGGAGCCGAGACTTCCGGTACGGAAACCTGTCAGAAAGGACTTTTAGTGTAGAACTAGTTCAATCTTTATGTTTACGATTGTATTTATTTTTATTCGTGTTATATTTTTACTTACACAATTCTATCGGACAAGTTCTTTCATTTATCGGATATCGTTTGGAAAAATGACTGACGAACTGGTATTTAACTATACAAAATTATAACAATTTTAAACCCACAATAGAGTTAATAGTTAGATGCATCAATTAACTATAAAACCGTTTAATCATGCTTTTTCATAGGTCTCTATTTTTGTGTTTTTTCATAGAATACTTTTTTCGTGGACGCTTGATTTCGGTTATAAATATAATCAATAAATTTTCTAACACTTGTTCGTTCCCACGAAAACAAGAAAATTTATCCCCAAGAAAATTAAGGATTGTAAGTATATAACTAATGTCTTGATTACAAATCACTGATAAATATAACAATTTGATTGATTAAGCAAGCATGAAATTTACATTGTCTAATCATAGTGACTTCTCATGAATTAACAGCTTTGTAATGATATCGGGAATTCTTACGATTTTTCGTATCTATTTATAATAGATAAGAGCATGCTACTACTACCCTGTAAATTAGGACGATGTATACAATTTTTTTTCGCGAATTCATGTCATATTTGTGTACGACATGATGCCTTGAATGGTGTAATATAAGTGTAGCTTCCGATTTGAAGATGCCCGTCTGTAAATTATGTAGAAGTTGGTGCTATTTTAAATAAGATATTACGCGTTTGTGTGAAGACAAAGTGTACCCGTGGTCTTAAATGTAAGGAAGCTATCACATTGTGTTGCCTTGTATATATCAATCTGTGATCAGATAGATAAAACAAGCAATCAAAATGTCTTCTTACGTTTCTTATTTAATTCATTTGGATAAGAAAAAATGGTTTACTGATCTTTTAATGAGACAAAATATAGTATTTAATTTATAATACTTATTTAACATTTAAAGTATCTATCACTTTATCATATTATTGATGTTACTAGAAAACTCGCAGTGAAGAATTGAACATGAGAAACAAAATAACATTATACCAAGTATCACATAAGCAGAAACAATCAATTTTATTACCTACAAATTCGCTTTATATGGCAATAGAGAAATCGAACTGTGAACAGAAAGACTTTTCTTGTTTCAAACTAACGTTTAAACTATGTATATACCAGGGTTTACATGGCAGGTGTCGTCGAAGAAGCAGAATGCGCTTACCATTCCGTAACACTTGGTCGTTTTCTAATGGTACATTTTTCGGCGATCTCAGCATAAATTCTTTCTTATGTGCTTATTTTGCCATAGTCTCGTCAAATTGGAGCTTACATTAAAAGTTTAGTGATATAGTGCTATTATTTTTAGTTTAATAATATAACAATTATGCTTTAATATGAATATTTTTTAAAATAGTTTCAATTGAGTTCAGATAGCTATACTGAGATTTCAAACTATTCAAATGATATCAAATATCAAAGTTTTCTTTTTCATTTTTACTTCTTGTATTCTAAGGTTTCAACCAGCTGAGGTTCATTTTCCCTTTTTCAATTTAAAATGTTTGAAATTATTTAATATTTCGTGAATCCTATTTAGTTTTTTTATCAATGTACAACGGGTAGTAGCGACTCTCGTAAACCTACCCGAAATAATACAAGTAAATTTAAGTATGATTTTCCACAAAAAATGTACCCATGTCTATTTATTCATTGTATCAAGCCCTTAAAGTGGGAAATTACACTTTGTAATAAATTTCACTTCCATATCTGTCCTTTTTGCAAATTTTAATTTTCCTTTAGAAGGTGTGGAGAGAAATCTAGTATTATTTGTAGATGGAAGGTACAAAATCACATCCATTTAACCTAAAGGGACAAAATCACATCCTTTAAACCATTAAGGTACAATTTCAGATCCATCAAACCTGATGAGGACAAAATTATGCCCATTTAACCTGAAGGGAAAAAATAACATCCATTAAACCTAAAGGGGAAAAAATAACATCCATTAAACCTGAAGGGAAAAAATAACATCCATTAAACCTAAAGGGAAAAAATAACATCCATTAAACCTAAGGTGACAAAAAAATATCCATTACCTCTGAAGGGGCAACATCAAATCTACCAAACCTGAAAGGACATAATTTCGTCCATTAAACCTGATGGGGACAAAATCATTTTCTATTTAACCTAACGGAACGAAATCACATCCATTTAACCGGAAGGGGACAAAATCATATCCATTTAACCTGAAGTGAATAAAATCACATTCAATAATTCTAAAGGGAACAAAATCATATCAAATTAACATGAAGGGACAAAATCATATCCATTAAACCAGAAAGTACAAAATCAAATTCATTAAACTTGAAGGGACAATATCACATCCGTTAAACCCGATTGAGACAAAATCATATCCATTTCACCTTACGGGAAAAAATTTACACCCATTGAACATGAAGAGACAAAATCATATCCATAAACATGAAAGGGACAAAATCACATCCAGTAAACCTGAAAAGAAAAAATAATATTCATTAAACATGAAGGGACAGCATCACATCTATGAAACCTAAAGGGGACAAAATAAAATCCATTACCTCTGAAGGGACAAAATCATATCCATTAAAACTGAAGAGACAAAATCAAATCCATCAAACTTGAAAAGACAAAATGATATCCATTCAGGCTAAAGGGACAAAATAACATATATTAAAAATCAAGTTGACAAAATAATATCCATTACCTCTGCAGCAGACAAAATCACATCCATTAAACTTGGAAATACAAAAATCACATTCATTTATTCTGAAGGGACAAAATCATATCCATGAAACCAGAAGGGACAAATCATATTCATTAAATCTCAAAGGGACTAAGTAACATCAATTAAACCTGAGGTGACAAAATCTCATTCACCAAAACCCGATTTTGACAAAATTACATCCATTTAACTATACGGGACAAAATCATATCCATTAAACCTGATGGTGGCAAAATCACTTCCATCAAACCTGAAGGGACAAAATCACGTCTATTTAACCCGATGGCGACAAAATCACATTTATTTAAGATCAAGGGGGCAAAATCATATCCATTAAACTTGAAAAGACAAAATGATATCCATTCAGGCTAAAACGACAAAATAACATATATCAAAAATTAAAATTAAATCTTAAGGACACAAAATCATGTCCATTTAAACCTGAAGGGGACAAAATCATATCTATTAAACTTGATGGAGACAAAATCATATTCATTTAACCTGAAGGGACAAAATGACATCCATAAAAGTTGAAGGGACAAATTCATATCTATTTAATCTGAGGGTATAAAATCAAATCAGTGAACCTGAAAGGACGAAATCCCATCTATCAAACCTGAAGATACAAAATAAATTCAATTAAACCTAAAGGGAACAAAATCATATCCATTTAACCTGAAGGGGAAAAATTCACATTCATCAAACCTGAAGTGACAAAATTACATCCATTAAACACGATGGCGACAAAATCATATCCATTGAAACTGACGGGGGACAAAAGTACAACCATTAAACTTGAAGAGTTGCGAGAATCAATCAAGATTAATGGTAGACTCTTTAACTTTTGTATATATAGAACAAATTGTTGATTTATTTCTATAATATACATATTTTGCTGTATTTTACTTGTTCTTGCTCATTGTATATAGAAAATATTAGTTTTATATACCATGCGTTGTTTCTATCCAAGCATGAATCCTTTGATGATAGAATAATTCAAGAGATCTCTGGATAACTCCAGTGTTGTATTAGAGATATGTCCTCTGAGACCAATAACTGGAATCGATATTTGTTTAAACCAATGACAATCGATAAAATCATCTAATGGAGACAGACATAGTTTCAATGTAATCAGTACCGCTTACTGATATTACTCGGGTGATTTCTTCCTTGTGGGATTCAAATGATCATATGAAGAAAGGGTCAAGAGGGCCTGTATCACTTATATGGATTTTGAAACCCAGCAATGTTACCCATGCCTATACGTTGGGTATTGCAAATATTTCCAAATTACAGCTCAGTTAGTTACAAGATCAATGAGTAATTCTCTATACCATGACTGTCTTTCTCTCTTGATACCCAATATGGTTATCGGATTGGTATCCCAACTATGTCAAACACATAACCGAGAGGCTTAGAGGTGTACCTCTCCCAAAAATTCAATTGTTATATCACGAATGTGTTAATCTCTTGATGCCCAGCATTTCTCTATATGGTTATGTGATGGGGATTCCAACTATTTAAGTTATAACACAGATATTAAGTCCAAACGATTGATGTCACACCAAATACTAAAAAATCTTAATAGTCAACAATATTTATCGACTCGTGAAAAGCTGTTTAGGATTTGAAGCAATGAAAATCATTATTTAGAACGATTTGTTAAAAAATAAACATATTTCTTTAATTTGATATAATTGTCAACTAGTTTTCATTTACTACTCAATTTCTTTTTACAAATACCAAATATCTAAAGGTCCCATATCTAAAAAAAATAACTCTTTACCTCCCTGAAACACGATAAAATAACATTGATAAAATACACACAAGTGGATATCACCTTTATAACTCTAGAGTAGATTCAGTAGTGCCAAATAAGGAATTAAACTTTTATATAGCTGTTTCATCCCTCTAGGACTTGCCAGTGATGCCAAATGCCAACATTTTGAGGAAAGCTAGGAGGCGACTGCGGAAAATCTAAAGTGATCGAAAGAAAAGTCAAAATCAAAATGAGGAGATACGCTATCCCTATAATGTAATAGATTTCGTACTTTTAACGTATTGTTATTTTAATACACCATTTGCTCCTCTCCAATTATTTGGTTTTATCCTATATAGAGGATTTATAATCAGCGAATAAAATATGAGCTGTATTTTGACTCGGGACAGAAAGACAAAAGTGACGAGTCTTTGACTAAAATACAGCTATTTTCCGCCACTGCCGAATACAACAAAAAATATATGAGGCAGGCGTGTTCCGACAATGGCAGGATAAAAAAGTTTCTTTAACTGTATCTTTAGACATAGTGCAAATGATTTGAGTTGTTTGGCCAAATACAACCCTTGATGTCGAATGACCGTAAAACACCAATCAAATCAAGCAAAATATAATAATGATAAAACTGACTTTGATTATCGGAAATGTTTTTGAAGCACCTGTGTAGTTGTTTACATCGATATTTCTATTTTTGTCCATTATTTATGATATTGTTTCCATGTTGAAATCGCCTATCAGAATCATTACTCATACAGTGAAAATACGAGAATAGATCCATGAATAATGAACGACGCCTATTAGGTTATGTTAACAGATATCAATCTTTTAATTATTTCTTTAATGATTCTGTATGGAATTTTGATATCATTGTTTAGTTTTACTTTTTATCGCCATATTGATGGTTCAAGTTGTTGTGATCGATAGTGAAGGCTAAGTAAACTCCATTTGATGGGTTGACGATGGAATCTCCTGGGACGCTATTCCTGACAAAATCAAACTTTTATGTATTGAAAACACAATCGTATATGTCTCAGGTATCAAGTTTTTATGCTGATATTTAATTTTGTTAATGTCTTTGTCTAGTCAAGGAAAACGCTTATGTTTACTGCAGTGAATTAACAGTAGACCCATACCGTTCCAGTAGAATACCCCCACGTTAATTCTCTGAGGATGCAGGACTATGTTGCTTATCATGAATGAAGGGATAATTAAATATATCGATTTGTTTCTATTGCAACCTACCTTTACTAGCAATGATTACTGTGTAAGCTGTCGTTGTGTGAGAAACTTTTTATCTGGTCCTACCTAAAGAGGTAATACCTGACATTGTTTCTAAGTGTTTAGATAGATAACAGATTATTTGAAGTTGACTACGTTTCGTGTTTACTAAACACACCATCAGTCGAAATGGATTCCCTATTTACAGAAAAACGACTCGTTAACTGGTGTTTTAGTGTATTTTATTGTAGTGCGTTTGTCGTTGTTCTTTAGACTCTTTCTCCATGTTGTGTCTGATCAATGTATGACGTCGATTTGCAGCTTTGTGTGGACCTTAAGGTACGACAGTTTCTAATTTTTATGCTATTATTGTTGATTGTGCTGAGGTACTGAATCATTCTTTGTTGTTTACCTATATTCTTAGTCACGCGTTGCCGATGATAATATAAAAGAGTTTTCATCATGTTATGGACATTTGTTACGAAGACATATGTTATAAAGCTTTAAAAATATTTCTTTCTAGACATAACGGCATAGTTTTAATTAATCAATTGATTCTTCATATGCAAAACAGGTATTTAACACACACTTATTTATTTTCACAGATATGAAATCACACATTTCAAATAAAACAACAGCAATGTCTTCATTCATACTATTCCTGAGATGAGAAGAATTCATTTTGTCTCCTCGAAGACGTCTATATAAAACAGTGTTTGTACTGCCCTGCCGCCGAATGAAGCTAACATTACGTCTGTTTATCATGTTCCAAATATCAATTAGTATGATATGTTTGTATAAAACGATTACTTATTCTCTTAATAAACTTGGTCAATCTGTCGACAATAGTGAATACCATGAGAAAATCCGAAATATCAGAGAATTTACTCCGAATGAAAGTATCAAAACCATGAAACCTCTGCCCCTGTGTCCAGATGTTCCGCCTGGCCTCGGTGAGTACTATTTATCATACGTCAAGGCGTTAAAAATGTATCTAATACCTAACTATAATTTGTATAAAAAGAAAATATACAGCACTAAGATTTTAAACAATTTCATTCAAGTTTTACATTTTTGACGAAAATGACATTCCTTTTGTTGTCAATTTATGACGGGTGAGATTGTTATCACGAGCTTATCAGTAAATTGAGAGGTCGGGCAACAATGTACTATCTCTCTGTTGTTTACTGTGTCAAGAGTATATACTAAACAAGATCGTGTAATTCAGTGGCGTAGAATTAGTATTCGTAAACTATATAAAGAAAAGTATACTCCATTTTCTGTATCGGAATATATCCCAGCTAGTTCGTTTACATATAATAATGAACTGCATGATTGCTGTGATCCAATAGGGTTTATATCTTTCCGACATGTCCGGCTATATGTGGTCAGGGTTACTATGATATGGTTAAATGATGCCACAATGTCAGCAGTAAGAACAACAATCAAACACTTCAAAACAGGTTGTTGAACAAGCAGATCTTATTTTTTTGCTTGAGAAACAATGTACATCAAAGTGTTTCTCTAGGATATCTGTTGCTTCAGACACTCAATACTATAAAGTTTTCTTCTAGGATATTTATTGCTTCAGACACTCTTTACTATAAAGTGTTTTTCTAGGATATTTGTTGCTTCAGACACTCTTTACTATAAAGTGTTTTTTCTAGGATATTTGTTGCTTCAGACACTCTTTACTATAAAGTATTCTTCTAGGATATTTGTCGCTTCAGACACTCTTTACTATAAAGTATTGTTCTGGGATATTTGTTGTTTCAGATACTATATACTATAAAGTGTTCTTCTAGAATATTTTTGCTTCAGACACTCTTAACTATACAGTGCTTTTCTAGAATATTTGTTGCTTCAGACACTGTATACTGGATATCAAATTGTTCTTCTAGGGTAGTTGTTGATTTAGACACTGTATACTGGATATCAAATTGTTCTTCTAGGGTAGTTGTTGATTTAGACACTGTATACTGGATATCAAATTGTTCTTCTAGGGTAGTTGTTGCTTCAGACACTCTATTCTGGATATCAAATTGTTCTTCTAGAATATTTTTTGCTTTAGACTCGCTGTAATATTAAGTGTTCTTTTGGGATATTTGTTGCTTGTGTCACTCTATATTGGATATTAAAGTGTTTTTATAATATAGTTTTTGCTTCAGACATTCTATTTTATAAAGTATTGTTCTAGGATATTTGTCCATTGAATATGAAGAGGACACAATCACATTAATAAAACTTGAAGTGGAAAAGGATCAACCAGTAAACCTGAAGCGAAAAAAAATCATATCCATTTAACTGGATGGAGACAAAACCATATCCATTAAACCCGAAGGGTCAAAATCATATCCAATAACCTAAAGAGACATAATTATATCCATTAAATCTGAAGGTACAAAATCACATTCATTCTACCTGAAGGGAAAAAAATCATATCCATTTAACATGAAGTG